>NC_136425.1:148362500-148835000 GCF_052625555.1 Lactuca saligna | reverse complement strand
TATTTTTAACATCTATTAATCTTTCCTTTATGATTATTCGGTCAATTATAGATTTTCTTTTTAGCGTTGTTCATTTGAAGCATTGTTTATCAACTTATTTTTATTGTTATTGTACTTGTTTGATTGTCAAATTCTCTTGATTTTACAGTTTAATCTTCAAATAGTTATGTTTTTATTGTTAGTTTGCTAATTTTATGTCGTATGTTGAATATGCATTTGATGTGACTGTTTTTCCTTCAACAATTTTTGTAATCATTCGCCAGTAATGCATCTTCAACATTTAGATAATCAATTGTGCATCTTCGACATTTAAATTATCTCCAAACTTTTAGTGATTTTGAGAATCTTATCTTATCTTGTGCATATATTTTAAAGTTTTGTGATTATCTTGTTTATTTTTACCTTTTTTGTATCATTATCAATTCTAATATATATATATATATATATATATATATATATATATATATATATATATATATATATATAAACTCCAGGTTACCGATTCATTATGGATTCATTATGGATTCTTTGAGTTCTGGTTCAGATTTCCATTCAACTATTAATGAACAATCACGTACGTTTTTTTTTCTTAATATAAATTTCAAAATTTCTATGTAATGTACTAAAATAGATGTTTTTTTTTTCTTTTACAATTCATGATTAATCATCTTCAAGTATGAATATTGATCATTCAAATAGCAGTAATTGTTGTTCAGATTTGCATTCAACTATTAATGAACAATCACGTACGTTTTTTTTCTTATTATAAATTTTGCATTTTCTATGTAACGTAATAAAATAGATGTTTTTTTGCTTTTTCATTTCATGATCAATCATCTTCAAGTATGAATATTGATCATACAAATAGCAGTAATTCTCGTTATAGTTTTTATTTTAAGCTCTACAATACTTAGTGTTTTAAGCTTGTTTGTTATGATAAGTTGATACATAAGAAGCCTTTCAAAGGATTTTTGCTTGATTCGTTGGACATTGGTCTTGAGTTTTACGAGACTTATGGTCAAGAATCTAGTTTTGATGTGAATATGTCAAGTCAGAAAAGATACAATGATGGAACAATTCGTATTAGATATTCCACGTGTAGTAGACATGGTTTTACGGAGTCATTCTAGAATGAAAATATTTATGTGAATTGTTTAGATGTTAAGAAAAGGAGAACTTCTATGAAGAACGGATGCCCTGCTATCCCAAAGTTCAAGAATCTTTGATGTTCTTTAATGTTCTACATTTAAGTATTTGTTGAAGATCACAACCATGAATGTGTTGCTCCATATCAGTTGCACTTATTAAGGATTAATTGGACAATCAAATTTCTTGATGAATCCTTTATACATAAGGTTGGCTTTGATTTTAGGGGAGGGACTGCAATCGACTTAAAAAAATTTCATAGAGATTTGAATTCTAAAATTGGTGTCAAATATTTCCAAATGATTGTGGATATATTGACAAATAGAAAATTGTGTTTCTCTAATTTTTCATTTGAGGTCCAAAAGATCTTAATGATCATCTTAATGGAATTTTTTGGACTGATGATGCTTTGAAAGCCAACTATAATGAATTTAGAGATGTACTATCTTTTGATGCTACTTATCAAACAACAAGTAATTCCTAATCCTTATTTGTTCTTTTTATGGTATTTGCTCTTTTTAATAATACTTATAAAAAAATTCAAGTATTCTATGGTATTTGCTCATTTTACTGGAGTTGATTACCACACGCATTGTGTTACATTTGTTGCTGGATTACTAGCTCGTGAGACATCAGATACATATGTGTGGTTACTTGAAGAGTTTCGTAAAGAATTTGTCAAGGCATCCATGATGATTGTAATAGATCAAGATTCATCAATGAAGAAAGCTGTTACTTTTGCTTTTCCTGAATCCAAGCATAGACTATGCATGTGGCACATCACTCAAAAACTTGAGGAAAACATTTATTCTTTGTTTCTTGATTCCTATATGTGTTTATAATCATCAAGATCATAGAGCACACTGTAAGTTCACAATGTAAATTTCCATATGATGAAAGAAACAAATCTAAATCATAAATCACATTATGAATTCACAGTGTAAGAAAAATGTTATGTTACTATGAACTACATCAAATATTCAACTTATGTAATGATTCTTATGCATTTTTTTTTTTTTAGATTCCTATCGATATTTATAACTATCCAGAATTTAAAAAGACGTGTTTTGATATTATATGGAATCTTCAATGTTCTCTACAATATTTTGAAAGTTCCTAGTCAACAATGTTAGATAAGTTCATCTAAAAGAAAATGATTGGTTAAAGACTGTTTTTAAAATAAGGGATTTATGGATTCCAGCTTTAATGAGAGATCTTGAACTTTCTGGTTTGATGCGAACTACTTCAAGATTAGAGAGCCTAAATTATGCTTTCTCACATTTTTTTCATCATAAATCAAATTTAGTGAAGTTCATGATATCATTTGATAGTGCAATGGAGAAGCAAAGACAGCATCAATCTTTATTAGATTATCAGTCCACAGCTACTACCCCAAAGCTAAGGACTCCTTTGGCTATTGAAAAGCATGAATCAGAAAATTTATACACATAATATTTTCTTGGACATTCAAAAGAGTTATACAAATCCGTGTTTTATTGTGTTCATGAATCTATAGTTATTGAAGATGAAAGTGAAGTTTATGTTTTAAGTGATAAGAAGAAAAAAAAAGTTGATTGATAAAAATGTGAATGAGGATGAAGATTTTGATGATTTTTATCGAAATAGTCTTCCTTGTCATTGTCCTAATACTCGTTACAAGGTATGTCTCT
Source organism: Lactuca saligna (assembly GCF_052625555.1). Classification (NCBI taxonomy): domain Eukaryota; kingdom Viridiplantae; phylum Streptophyta; class Magnoliopsida; order Asterales; family Asteraceae; genus Lactuca; species Lactuca saligna. The sequence goes on along the minus strand of NC_136425.1, from coordinate 148,832,184 downwards.
TTGTCCTAATAGAGTTTATTAAATATAAAATGTAGTTTAAAAATTCACACTATGAATGTAGGATGTTTTGCCAGTTCACATTGTGCATTCTTAGAGTTATAAATTCGTGTGTACTTTTCATTAGATTAGTATGGAATATGTATTTTTTTTGTGAATTTGATTTGACGTACATATTTATGTTATAGTATTATGATTTCTTATGTTGATTAATAATGTGAATCAATGTTAATTTGTATAGTTTTTATCGAATGGTATGAGATAGAATTTCTTATTCACATATTAATTTGTTTATTGATAATAATTTTGTAAGTTGTATTTAGTTTAAGGGGTGATAGCATTAACATTAGTTGTAGTTGCATGCTTTTAGTCCAGGAAGAAGTGTTATGTTATCATAGTTTTTCATATTAAATATGAAAGAGTATGACGAAATTCCATTAAATTTTCATTTTGAGGAGATGGTAAAAGATATCATAGTTGATGGATTGTTGAGAAAAGAGTACTTGTATCTTCATAAAGGCAGTAAAAGTGAATGTTTAATTCAAGATGTTATGCTATTCTTCGTTTGTCCATTAACAACATAGCAAATAATGATGATGAGTTGGCTAAATATATAAAGCAACTTCAGGATGTTGATAGTTTTATTCCTTTATGTAGCTCATCAGGGGCATCTTCGAGTAGATCGATTCACATTGAAAAAATTATTGGAGTTGCAATACCTGATGTTATCAACATTCATAATCCACAGGGGATTAGAAACAATGGATGGGCCAGTGGTAAAAGAATCAAGAGCACTATAGAAAAAACGATTGAGACATCTAAAAAGGGTTTCATGCTGTGAAGTTTATGTCATAAACCAAATCACAATGCTAGGAGTTGCATTTTGAGGTTAAAGAAGTCTGATTTAGAATCTTTGGTTACATTAACTACTAAAATAAGATTTGATTTTTGTAAAGATCATTCAATGCATAGAAATGTTGAAATATTCATGTTAATTTTGATATTCATCGTTTTAGACTTTATTTCTAATAATAGAATATATTTTTTCGAATTTATTGTTTTTGGTTAAAGATATTTTTTTATTGTTAGTTTTTTGAATGTTTTCTAATAAAATTTTCATGTTAATGATTTAATTTATGTATATTAATTATCATTGTTAATCTAACATATAAAATTTTCATTTTAAAGATTGTCTTTATTTTATTTAGTTCACATTGTGAATCATAACTATTAATTGTTCTAATGATCTATATGTACTTTAATTCACATTGTGAACTTCACATATAAAATATCCTTGTTATATTATGTACTATAATTCACATTGTGAATCTCACATATAAAATTTTCACAAGGTTAATGTTACTTTATATAAACAATGTAATTTTTCTACATATATTGTATAGTTATTACATTAACATTTAATCATTTAGACCAAAAGAAATGGACTAAATGCATGAAATGACAATGTAATTTCAATTCTTTATTCAAAGTAGAAATATACCCCCCCCCCCCCCCCGGCAATCCCCCAACATACACCAATAACATATCTTTAATAAAACATGTAATTGTGTAACATACATGTAGATATTCACATGAAAATATAAACGTATTTTAAGTATTAGTGAAGTTGATTATATTTGATATAGAAATTCACATCAAATTTTAACCTAACAAGCATGTATATGTCCTTAAAGAAATTAAAGTGCATCTAAACTTATACCAATTATGAATAGAAAATTAAAGTTTTAAGTTTTACACTTCTTTTTCTAATACTTGAAGTACTATATCCTTTCTCCCCTTTTTCCCATCCCTTTTTGAGAAAATCTTGTATTTCTTCATTAGTCTTTTTTGCAAACTTAGTTGTTTGTGCAATGATTCTTGACCTATATGTTTTTGCATCACTCAATAGTATCTTTGTCAAATACTTAATGCATAAATCGTTTAACACACTTTCTTGTTGTTTTGATTCTTTTGGTAACCCACATGTCCAATTTACTGTTTTATCTCCCATATATGTCTCCATATGACGCATGCAAAAAAAAAACTCCACAGTCAACATGATTATCCCTTGTGTGCCAATTCATGTTCACCCTTTTTGGTTCAACACACTCCAAAATTAAAGTTGATTTGTGATTGACACTCATCAAGTACCTACTAAAAACTATTTTCTGCAAAAAAGAAATTGTCATTTTCTATAATTATTATTTTATTCAAATTATCAGTCTATTAATATTTATATTTAGAATGTAATTTACTATTCTTACCAATTCATTAGGTGCATCACGATAAGCTCTTGAAAACTTTGCAACTGAATTCCTATTGTTAATGACATCAACCGTTGGTTCCTCTAAGTTTATGCAGATGATGTAAAAGTGATTTTTTTGATGAACTGGAAAAACACTTGTTTTAATATTTGTTTAACATTTTTTAAAAGATGTAATATATTTAACAAAAAGAACAATTTATTACCAAGTGAACTTTTTCAAATGTCAGAAGTTATTTGTCCTTTTTCATTGAATATTTGATATTTGACTCAAGTTTATCAGACATTTAAATGAAAGAGATTTTTTTGTCAAATGTGAATTGTCTTTGCAAAAAATTTAAATATACATCAAACTTTAAAGACTAAATTGTTAAATTCACAATAAGGTAAATTTTAAATTTAAAATTATTCACATTGTGAATTATAATAAGATTCATTGTGTGAATTTTATTACTTATTCAAAACTATTGAAAGATTTATTTATATGATCCACATTATCATGATATATACTTTTTAGTTAACTTACCACCATTGATGTATCAAAGAAAAACTGATTCATAGCAAAATTTGATTTAAGCTTTTCTTCATAGTTTAAAACATCAGTCCAAGCATCAATGACATGTTCATGTACCCATAATCTTGCCTGCATGGTTTCAATCATTCCTCTTCCTAGCATATAACTTCTCTTAGTTTGAAATACCTTATCACTTAAATTTTTAATCAAATAAAACAAAAAAGTAGTTAATAGAAATTAATTTATATTTGTATTTATATAATATTGTATTTAAAGAAAAGATAACATGAAAGTATAATGAAGTATAAAGTAACTAAATTTTGTTACAAAATTCCCAATCTTAGTTACTTTAGGCAAAAGTGAATTGATGCAATTCCATGAAATTACACTTTGTGCCCTTGTAAAGACGTTAGTGGAGCGCGTGTGGATAACCGGCACACTAAATGGCTCTAAGCAAATGTAGCAAAGGGTCACTCATTGTTTGTCATAGTTCGGTGGAGCGTGTGTGGTTTACCGGCTCGAATAGGTGATTGTAACATTGGGGGCACCATGTAAGTTTGCATGGTTATTCACACCCTATTTTGTGATCCTCGGCATCCCAGTCACAAATCGAGGGGCATGTCATGTGACATCCCCAAAATCACGGCCAGAAAAGACCGATTTTTGTTTATGCTTTATAAAAATCAGAGTACTTCATTTTATAAAAAGGTTACGGAATTTGTTCCCAGAAATACATGATAAATACGTTATTAAAACATTTTCGAATGAACGTATTTTATTCATTTCAAAATGTTTGGGATGCCATCGTTAATACAGAAACATAAGCATAAACAGAACTTACATTTATTTACACTAGTGATCTACATCTCTTTAAATCTCTCAGTGTAAAGTGACTTCGTATCAACACCTGTGATATAAATAAACTGAGTGGGTCAGGTTGGGAAACCTGGTGAGTACATAGGGTTTTCAACCCACAATAATATAATTATTATTTTTAAACATCAAACAATCAACCCAATTACCCATTCCCGTTATCCTCACATTACATCCCTAAAACATCTAACACAAGGGACCTAGTCAAAGGACTATCATTGGGATGGAGTATATATGGTGAGCACACAGTTCACATAGTTCAAATAAACACACAGTTCGAACAAACACACAATTCGGTTTAACACATAGTTCGAATAAACACCCACAGGTTGCGAGCCTGTTAGTGTTCCACTGGACTGTCTAGAATAGTCCGTGGTCGTCATCTATACTCCGCTAGATGACTAGATCATCAAGAACATCTATAACGAGGCATCTCATTATTTCATTTTATCACACAGCAACTAATACATCTACCCATGTTTTACCCAACACATTTTGTAGATATAAAATACATATACAGTTTTGAATCATTGAAAACATGTATAAAACGGTCATCCAGCATAGATAGCAAGTATACAGATAATATACACACACAGCACATAATTTATATAAAATACTTTATATCTATGTGTAAGTTGAAAGTAACTATGCACTCACCTGAGTAGGTGGTGACTCAACACTCGGACAGCGCTTCGATACTCTCAAAACGATATTCCTTCGATAAAACCTAGTACCGATACCACTAGGGTTTAGTTTAACGATAACCGCGACAAATTAATAGTCTGACTATTATTATTATTATTATATAAGCGTTAAATAACACTCAATATAACTCATAATAATAGCCCAAATAATTATTTTCAGGTCCTAATAATGTTACTATAATTAATTAGAAGCTATATTAAAACTAGCGTAGGCGTAGCTCACTTACAGCGGATTTTTCGCAAAACCGGGCTTCGCTGGAGCAGCATTTCCCGAGCTGAAAGGCTCTTTTCTCGGAACTCTGGGAGCCTCGGGGCTTCCTTCGGGTGCTAGGGGGTTTACCTAGGCTTTAGGGAGGGTTTGGGAGTCTAGAGAGAGAAACTAGAGAGAGAAAGAATGTTGGAGAGGTGTGAAGAGAAGTGAATGCCCGACACCTCTATTTATAGGAGGCTTGACTGGTGGAATCGCCGAGTTGGTCCATGTGGTGGCCTTCTGGTGGTGCCACGTGTCCAATTCTGGTGGTGCCACGTCACCCCCTATCGCGTATCAGCCTTCAAACTTAGAAAAATCATAACTTTCGCATACAAGCTCCGTTTTCGACGTTCTTTATATTCACGCGTAGGTAAAATCAAGATCTACAACTTTCGTTTTGACTCCATCGGCTAATTCTTGACCGATATCAAATTTAATAGTAGGAGGCGTTTAGACTGTTTAATGACCGCGAAGAATTCATAACTCCTTCATACGGACTCCGTTTTCGTCTGTCTTTTTATCGTTGAGTTCCTATTAATGAGATATTCAACTCTCATTTAGGTCGCGTAAGCCAAAAACCGCTCGAACTAAAATTCGAGTTTCGGGTCGTGCACTACTAAGCCGAATCTTAGAAAAATCATAACTTTTTCATATGAAGTCAGATTTGGGCGTTCTTTTTATCGACGCTCTGAGTTTAACATATTCTACGACTTTCGTTTAGTTTGCTAAGGATAAATCTCACTCTATCGTAAATTCACTATTTACGCTTCCCGGTGCCGTGTCGGTTTTGCCGTAAAACTTCGACGGGTCATAACCTCTTCGTTATAACTCGGATTTCGGCGTTCTTTATATGTACGGAAACCTTGTGACATATTCTACAACTTGGTTAAGATTATTTATTCTAAATAATCTTTTGTTGAAAAGTCATTTTCGACCCCTATTGCCTCTAAATTGACTAGCTCGGATCTGCGGGCGTTACATGTCGAGATTTAAACATGCCATTGAAAAGTTCAATGAATCTCAAAAGATCTAGGAGTTTTCAATACATTTAAAACTTATTTTTCCTTTTCGTTTTCATGGTGGAAATTGGTAAATCGTCATTTACCTACCATCAAATATTCTACAACAAGATTACGGCATCCCTCTTCTAGGTTGTAGAGTATTGTGTTGGATCGTAGCCTCGATGTTTCATTTAGGTGTCACATCGAGGATTCTAATCAACTTAACTTGAATTTTCTCCCATTTTGTAGATGTCAATGTACGACAACTATGGTCTTCCCAAATCCCGTGGAACAAGCATTCCACATGAAGATGATATTCCACGATTCGATCGAGGAACAAGAAATCATGCTTCACTTCCTACTCCTCCTCCTCCTGTTGTTCTCCCTAACCCACAAGATCGAAGAATTGAAAGGTTCAATGTCACTAAAGCCCTATTGGAAATGAAACATAAAGATGGTAAACCCGTGTGTGCCCACGTTCTAGGAATGAAATCACACATCGATAGGTTGATAATGTTGGGTGTGTCATTCTCGGATAAGTTGGCTGTGAACTGGGTTCTGCAGTCACTTCCCGGATCATATAATGAGTTCAAAAGAAAGTATTATATGATTGATCATGACAAAAACCTCATTGACCTAATTTACATGCTCATTGCTGCTGAATCAGAAATGATTTGGCAAAGCAATGGAGCATATTTGTTGGGAAAGTCAACCACCCATGCTTCCGAGGACGTTCTAGGAGAACCGACCTGCGTTTGCTGCCAAGAGAAAGGGCGTTGGATACAAGTCTGCCCTAAGAGCCTGAAGAGTCCAGAAGATAGGAGAGTCAAAGAGTATGGCTGTGCTTCAGGTAAAATCCACTATCTAACTCAATTAAGTTCCTATTCGTTGATTCTTAATACATAATGTGATAAGATTGCATTTGAATGTTTTGCAGGATCAATGAAAAGAGAGGAAACTTTATGAAAGAGCAAGATAAGGCTAATCACGAAGAAATGGATCTCGATCGCATGGATTCAAAGATTAGATTTTAAGCTTAGAAAGTTATGATAGAGTTGTTAGGAATATTTGATTACATAGTCTTTCAGTTGATTTTGCATTGTAAGGACAAATGTTTTCCGCTGCTTTTATAAATAAAATAAATTTTGGTTTGACTCATTTATTTATTTATTTATTTATTTGAAATGAAATCGTTATGAAAAATTGATGTTTGCATATTTCTACAACGAATGGATGTGATTCTTAATTATGTTATTTGTGGAAAGGTCAAGAATTTACCAAATAGGGAAAGTTTCTCATCGCCCAAGTTTCAATTGGATAGAGACTTGGAATCATACAACAAATATTGCATGATGAATGAGAAGTTTCATATTTGAAAATTAGACTGATTCGTTGACAAAGTGTCAAGTGAAGGACTAGGAGATCGAGTACACAAGGTTGTGTGTTGATCAAGTCCACCACAAGAGTAACAAAGATATTCGCCATGATTTACTAAGGTTAAGTAAATATGATTACACTTATGAGATTAAGTGTAATTCTTAGTTGATTGAAAAAGTTCAAATCAATAGCAGAACGAATAAGATGAATCAAGTAGGCAGAAAGATAAAAGTTTCTCTATTCTAAGAAGAAGGGAGGGTACCTTTTATTATGTTTTATAATAGGTCTTAATGATTAAGAACCATATATGCATTGATCCTCTAAGTGAGTCTTAGTACAATTGTATGTCTGAGAAGAGGAATCAAGAATTGAAGAAATGGTTAAATCAAGAAGTCAATCATACTTCGCTCCAAAACAAGTCTTAGAGTTAAGATTGTGACATTGACTGACAAGTCTAAAGAAGGTTTATAACATTCATCAAATCTGGAATTAAAAAAGTTTTTATTCTCGCACATTTGAAGTTGGAAAGTTGTGATGTCTTGGATAAGACAAAGACCAACTAGGACCAATTTTATGAAATGTTTTGTCTTGATAAAAGCTACACTAACTCTTGAATATTCGTTTGTCAAGAAATGTTCATTGACAAAAGAATCTTATATGTCAAGGAGTCAGTTGGAGTCTTAATGATCTTGAAAGGTTTCTAGAACAAATCAAGAATAAACCTTATCGATCATCACTAGCACACGACTTGAGGTTTATAACCTATCGTGTTGACGTTATTTTGGTTCTGTGCCATTCCAATTGAGTTAATTATGCATGTGAGTTCTGTGAGTTCTCGTTTGAATGAATAAAAGGCAAGGACCTTGATAAATGAAAAGTACATTGATAGGAAATGGTGAGCTGCTTAACTGCTTGGAAGACATGGTGGGTAGCCGTGTTACCATAACGCAAGAGTTCAAGATTAAGAAAATTCGGTCCATAAGAGTTTAGATTTGTCGCAAACTTTGGTTTTGACAAATTCGCATGGATAAGAACACACACACCGTTAAAATCTAAGTGTCATAAGATTCCCTCCTTCATGAAAATGACTGTGAGAAAATGCTTTCACTAAGAGAGATTTTAAGAAGATAGCGATTGTAAAATTGTATTCTCAAATTTGATTATGGTTACGGTATCCCTTTCCATGATTCGAATTGTGAGATTTGGCAATCAGTCGAAATTGTTTAGACACACATACGAGCTATCTTAGACAAATGTGTATGAGATTAAAAAGCTTAGATAAAAGATTATCAAAGCATTAAGTATTAGAAATATGAACTTAAGAAATTCAATAGGTATTGTTTTTCTGGAAGTTCAGTTGTTTTCTAACTACATGTCAAAGCTAGTGGGAGCATAAGTGTTGTGCTTATTTGATAATAATCATCATGATAGTGGGAGCATAAATGTTATGATTGTATGATTATTAAGGCAAGTATTGCAAGTTAGCAATATTAATTATAGAAAACAAGAGTTATACTTTGCAAACTCGTAAGGGTTGAAAAGTTGTTTTGCTATAATTAAGGGGGAGAATATTATGCTTCATTTCAAATCTAAAGGCTTAGGTTGTGGAATGTTAATACTTTTTGGTCAAAGATACATAGTGTGTTCTTAAATTTCGATTATGATTACGGCATTCCTCTTCATAATTCGAATTATGAGAACAGTGGCACACAAAATATTATAGGAGAAGATTGATAAAGTATTAAATCTTCATGTAAGACATTATGCATCATGTCCCATACGCTAAAGGTATAGGATCGATTGCAAATGCTATAATATTTGACCATTCTACAATTTTTCAAATGTCTAGCGTATTAAGAGGGAAAAGGACAATAATCAGTTTTAACTAAGATAATTAAACAACTATCAAAGGAAAATCCAAAGTTCGCCGAGGATTGGTCGTTTGTGAGTAGTTGGAAGCATGATATTGGATGGACCATATCATGAATAGATAAGAGAATGAGTTGTATGGAAAGGTTTCCATATTGAGAGTTAGATATTGAGAATCTATGTCTAGATTAGAAACTTTATGCAAAAGGATGTTCAAAGGAATGTACTTTGAGTGAGAGATATCACATCCATAGAATTGTCTTGTAACAATTTTGATGGACAGCTTTGTAATTCATTGGCAATAGTCATTGTGACCTTAGTGCAGTTTACAAAAGGATCTTTGCATAAAATGTTAGAATCTAGCATATTCTATAAAAAATCATGAATTTTGGTATATTTAAAATAATTTTTCGATAAAAATAGATTCTTAAAAATAAAAAAAAAACAAAAACAAAAAAAAAACGAAAAAGACTATATTTTTGTATATACTAATGTAATGCTTATCATAGTACAACGGAGGCTTTTGCGATAAAAATAAATAAGTGGCTGAGAATGATTCCTCCATTCTCATTTTTTTTTCTTAATTGAACTCTCCCGTATATATATATATATATATATATATTAGGCCTGGCAATTGTGTCGTGTTCGGGTTGGCGTGTCGCGGGTTGACGGGTTGGCGGGTCAAAATATGCCAACCCAAACACGACCCATTTAAATATACAGGTCACAGGTTGGCGGGTCACGTGTTGGCGGGTTTGGAAGATAAACCCATATATGACCACCAACCCATTTATTTATACGGGTTCATAGGTTGGCTGGTTTGTGGGTCAAATTTGGGTTCGTGAGTCCGAATTTTAGACATTTAAGTCTTAAACATCCAAATGAGAATTATAAACATTTATAGAAACGTGTTACAGACTTAGCCTTATAGGTTACGACTTACGACCTTAGACTATTCACCACGACTCAAAATGTCAAAACAGTCAAATTGTCTATGAATCAATGGTATATATTATATAATACTTATTAAATATTCATACTTGATACATAAATACATCTAAAAATAAAATAATTTTTTTATTAAGAATATAAGCGGGTTGGCGGGTCAACCCGTTTATTTTTTGAGAAACCCATATATGACCCGTTTAATAAACACGTTGGCGGGTTGACGGGTTAGCGGGTTGGCGGGTTGAAAAACTCAACCCAAACCCATTTATTTCGTGTCGTGTCGCGGGTCGTGTCGCGTGTCGTGTCGAGAATTGCCAGCCCTAATATATATATATATATATATATATATATATATATATATATATATATATATATATATATATATATATATATATATATATATATATATAGGGTTAGGTTCATGTGAGACGACCTAATTTTGTTAGACCGTGAGATGCATTTTTTTATTTTTTTTATTTTTTTAAATTTAATTTTTTTTTAGTTAATACAAGTTTCGAAAATGATATTTAAAAAAAGAATTTTTGGATTTTTCCATTTATTTTGCATTTTAAAATTATTTTTTAGAATATGTTAGTGTAATATTCTATTAGAATATTTCACGTATTTTTCAAAACAAATTGAATTTATTTTTATTTTTGTTTTAGTTAATTCAAGTTTCGAAAATAATATTTAAAAAAGAATTTTTAGATTTTTCTATTTATTCTGCATTTTAAAATTATTTTTTTAGAATATGTCAGTGTAATATTCTATTAGAATATTTCACTTATTTTTCAAAAAAATCATGAATGTTGGAAAACACATGTTTATTCTTTTCCCATTTCCGCTAGTACGACGGAGGCTTTTGCGATAAAAATAAATGAGTGGCTGAGAATAATCCCCAATTCTCAACCTTTTTTTTCTCAATTGAACTCTCCTCTCTCTCTCTCTCTCTCTATATATATATATATATATATATATATATATATATATATATATATATATATATATATATATATATATATATATATATATATATATATATATATATATATATATATATATATATATATATATATATATATATATATATATATATATATATATATATATGGGTAAAGTGAATATACCTAACAACCTTATATAAGCTTAGGTACCTAACCTCATCAAACTACATCATTTTGCATTAAGTTTTCATTGCAATCATCCAAGGTTCTTAAACTTCATCCCTAAACTTGATTTACTTCAAAAAAAATTGAAAATTCATCATTATATTTCTCCTACATCCTTTCATTTGTAGCGGTAGAGTATGAAGCTCATCAAGTGGTATTCGATAGAAAGACGTGATGTAAAAGAAAGATATTGGTGAAAGTCCAAAGATTTTGGAAGTAATCAAGTTATAGGGTTGAAGTTTAAGAACCTTAGCAATTACAATGTAAATATTATACAAACCGATGTAGTATTATAGAGTTAGGTACCTAAGCTTATATAAGGTTGTTAGGTATATTCAATTTACCCTATATATATATATATATATATATATATATATATATATATATATATATATATATATATATATATATATGGTTAGGTTCATGTGAGACAACCTAATTTTGTGAGAGCGTGAGATGCATTTCATTTCTTTATTTTTTTTTTTAAATTTTTTTTAGTTAATTCAAGTTCCGAAAATAATATTTAAAAAAAGAATTTTGGATTTTTTCATTTATTTTGCATTTTAAAATTATTTTTTCGAATATGTCAGTGTAATATTCTATTAAAATAATTCACGTAATTTTCACAAAAAATGGAATTTATTTTTATTTTTTTTAGTTAATTCAAGTTCCGAAAATAATATTTAAAAAAAGAATTTTTTGATTTTTCCATTTATTCTGCATTTTAAAATTATTTTTTAGAATATGTCAGTGTAATATTCTATTAGAATATTTCACTTATTTTTTTTAAAAAAAACGGAATTTTTTTTAATTTTATTTTTAATTTTTTATTTTTTTTAGTTAACTCAAGTTCCGAAAATAATATTTAAAAAAAGAATTTTTGGATTTTTCCATTTATTTTGCATTTTAAAATTACTTTTAGATTTGGTCTCACGGTTTCACAAAATTAGAATGATCTAAAATGAACCTGAACATATATATATATATATATATATATATATATATATATATATATATATATATATATATATATATATATATATATATATATATATATATATATATATATATTGTTGTGGATTGATTATGTAATAATTTTTTTTTAAATATCCCGTTCTCCGTCCACGGGGATTTCAGGCGACCGCATTAATTTGTTGGCATAAAATGCAAGTTACGTGAATATATATTTGTCAAATTGACATTGCATTATTTTATAGAATACTTGTCAATAAAATTTCGCCTGAAAGTCAGAGTACTAAATGCATACCAAATGCAAAGTGGCCCATTTTCTTTTAAATTATTAAAGTTTGATCAACTTAATTTGCACAATTTCTAGTATGATTAAAAAAAACAGAATTTGATAAAGTATATTACGCCAAGTTTTAGTTTATGTCATACAAATTCTTCAAAATTTGTGTATGTGTTCTGAAATTTTGGAACAAACTCGAATCGAGCTATATATATTTTATTAAATTAAATTTAATAAATGTATTTAACATATTCCAACTTTTATAATGAGTTTGCTTTATTGACTTGGATTCTGTAGATTATTTTGAGATTTTTGAACTCTTGAATCCGGTTTGCATCTTTTAAAATCAGGTTCGAGCATTTATTTTATATAAGTATATATATGTAGTGATGGATTAAAACGTTAGAAATTTAGACTTTTAGTTCGTCAAAATTCGAATATTATAGATGCAAAAGTAACATTGAAACCCAGCTAACGTGTTTTTATTTGATTTAAGAGGAATCACATTGCTTCATAAATACGATATTAGGTAGTTGTGGGCTTAATAGTATAAATCTTTGCTTCACAGTCAAACCACAGCTTCCATACCTGTGGTTTGCAGCCCAATTGTACTCAACATTCAAAAGCCACATTGGAAAAGCTTGCAAAGCCAATTGACTCAAGCTCTTTATTTATTTATTTATTTATTTTACGGTTAAACGATATATATTTTTAGATCAATATCTATACTACTAAAATTAAAAGCTTCTATTTAAATGAATATAATTCGAGAACAACAAATTTTTATATCACATTTATTCAAAATTGCCATCTTTTCCTTCTTAGTCATTAATAATACGATACTATCAATGTAATATACTTAGCTTAATCTAAACTAGGTGAGTGACCCCGCAAGATGTCAGATTTTTTGTTCGGTCTATCTTCATGGACTATTTGTCTATACTTTGAATATGAAAGTACATTACTAAGTCTTTAATTTGGAATAAAGTTTAAACATTAAATAGTTCAATGAAACTACATTGCTATTTATTGATATTTTTCAAAGTAAATGGCTCAAAAAAAAGTTCATATTCATCCAGCAGAGTAGTTGGCCCCCATATAATTCACATTCATGAAACTCTATGTGCAACAATGTTGATTCACCAATCTCCACTGAGATAAACTATAAAATGGATAAGAGTAACAATGGTCAAGAATGTGCAAATCTGTAAGCAACAAAACAAAAGTTTAAACTAAAAAGTCAGCATACGCAGTTATACAATTACAAAAAACATGAAAATAAATAAGGTAATAAAGTAGTCAAGGGCATACAACCACTATAAATCATAATCAGAGACAATTTCTAACTTGTGACGTTTCAAGTTCAACAGTCTTTAGGGTTGTTGTTCCAGCTTCAACTTAGAACAAAAATTACATATCAGTTCAACGAGGCCATATTTTTCATATGCAAATACAAAATAATATAAAAGCAACACCATGTCAGATGAAGTTGCACAATGTTATTTCTTCTTGTTCTAATTATTCCATATCATGTAATCAGATTTAATTAGTTCAGTGTGAACTGCAACAATACCGATTATCATATGGCATAGTAAAACCACATTTCTACCATTGTCCATTTTATTTCTTTTTATTATGATTACAAAACCATATGAAGATCAAACAGAAAAAGAAAAATTGAACCTCAATGGCTTTGTTGGAAGTAACACGAACGACATTGATGAAATTGCCCCTAAAAAGGCTGGTCCAACCTTCAGTTTGCATAATATCTTGAAAATTTTCACCAGCAGAATGTCGACCTGGCTCCCTTGGGAGTGCATATCCCTCAGATGTACAGGTTCTTGGCACCAGTGTCGTCAACGCAATTCACAGTGGTAGCCACTAGCAAACCAAGTGACATGCGAAATTTGCTCCCAACGGAACCTCCGCGACCTGAAAAACATGAATCACATATCAAAATTAGCTGATGTTTTCATAAACATGAGAAATTGATTTAGTAGTTGTATATTTTTTTGTTATTATGTAAAAATCACTTTACATACAGTGTTTAAACCAACAAATGATATAGCTTTAATTTTTTCATCATCACAAATGACATTTACTATTTCCTGCCTCAAATTTGAAAAAAGTATTAGATTGATGATGCTAAATAATAAATATTACTTGTAATGAGAGAAAATAAGTGAGATGATTAAATTACATTGGTGCCATGAACAATATTCAAAACACTATTTGGTAAACCAGATTTCACTATAAGTTCTACAAGCATTATAGAAGCCCCTGAAAGAAAAAGTGTAAATGCATAATAAAAAAAAGTTAAAAATAACATTGTTTTGATATATATATATATATATATATATATATATATATATATATATATATATATATATATATATATATATATATATATATATATATATAGAGAGAGAGAGAGAGAGAGAGAGAACAATTACTTGGATCTTTTTCTGATGGCTTTAGAACGAAAGTGTTACTACAAGTAACAGCAACCGGAAGCATCTGCAAGAAAGATAAAATGGAAGATTTAATAATCAAGAATCAAGAATGAAGATAACTTGTTCTTCTTTTTCTTTATTCATGGTTAAACAGAGTAAGGGTAAATTGGGAAATGAGAATCTTAATCATACCCACAAGGGAATCATTATTGGAAAATTGAAGGGGCATATACCAGCACAAACACTAATAGCCTCTCTGATGTCATAAGTATCCATTCCATGAGATACATCCGAAGCAAACTCACCCAGATGTCATGACATTTGCATGTTCAACCACCTCTATAAAATACACACACAAATTAAAATTATATCAAAATCTTGATTTAATTTCTTACTTTCTACACTTTTAATCATATAAACGAGCTTACCTAGTTAAACTAGAAAATAAATTAGGGAAGAGGAATCGATACTATTACCACTGTAGCAAACATTTTTTCTAGGTCGGTATGATAAATAGGTAATTGTAGCTACTCGTTGATAAAAACTAAAGTAAAAATATAAAAAATAAAAAGAAAGAAAAAAGAAAAAAACATTTAAGATCAATAGAAGACAGTAGAGATTCTTGTGCTTTTCAACACTATTCCATACCTTGTTATCCCAAAAGAGAAAATAAATAATAATATGAAAAATATCACATAAGGTGAAGTAAACAACTAATGAATAGAAATACTTTAGATACCCATGGACATGTCGTATGTACTATTTGAATTTGTTTATTACTCAAACCCAACATCTCATTGACTGCAGCCCCCAAAGCAGGCAACACCAAAATATCTCCTTTATTAATCACATTAAATTGTTTCTCTCCATTCTTTAAAAGAATTCTTTAACCTCCATCTCCTCTAGCCTCTTACATGACAAAACATAAGTGAATTTCATACTGAATTTGACACATTAGATCGAAATACAAATTTATCAAATCCATTATGCATAGATCAACTGAAAGCACAACACAACATATATTAAAACAGTGATAAGATACAATTGGTTTCTAAAAAACTAAGCGAAATGAATCATAATAGTACCTTTATTAACAGTAGGATTATGGATAATTTCATTTGTGATCCAAATCTCATCATCAGGGAACTATTTTCTTACTTCATAAACTATCCAAACTGCACACTCAACATCCCAACAAAAGTTATGAGATTCTGCAAGCTTCACAGTAACATTTCCCGATGTGTAAACGAAATTGTTCTCTTTCAACATCTTTAAGATGTTAAACATCATATCTATTATAATTTTCACTACATATCGACTAAAATCGCAATTAAATCAAGTGAAAATCCAAAAATTGATATTATGTAAACATAGTTCTAAAATTTATATACTTAATTGATAATCTTTTAACCTGAGTTGTATTCTTTAATTGCATAGATTGATGTTTAGAAAGCCATTCTTTCATACTCCTGTAGCTTCCTGTCCATGTTATTGTAGCCACAAATCTAATTTGATTGTTTTTATAAAAATTAGTAAATAATTTATAGAAAAGGAAAAAAAAAGTTGATAAGATCTTCATGGTTTAAGATAGTAATGAAACTTACGAGTACTGCTAGAAGCTTACAGTTTTTAGTTATTGAGTCAAGGGGTCAGCCCTGAAACAAAACAAAATCAATGAAAGTGACATATCCAAACCTGGAATTCGTTGATGATTTCTACATAACAAAAGTTGAGAAGGAAAGCATCTCCATGTCAGACAATTTTTCGAACACCTTCTAAGCATATGATGTGGGTAGGGATTTATTGAACTCAACATAGATGGAGCTCTACGTGCGTCAATGATTTTACGATGGTCTCGACATCGATCGGAGAGAATTGGGGACGAAGAGGGAAACAATCAATCGACACCGGTCAAAGGAGTGTACGTCAGAAAGAATATGTGATTCAGAGGTTGAAGGAGGTGAGTTAAGAATCAAAAAGGGGAATACGGTAAATCGATAATGGAGAAATTTTGAGACGATATGTGAAGTGAAGTGGTTTGGATCTGGGGAAGCTGAATTGAGACGGTGGCGGTGGAGAAGGAACTGGAAGAATCATAGATGTTCTTGGACTACATCTTGGACTGCTCGAATCCCTTTACCATCGATCCATTACCTTGATTAGGGAAAGAGTGAGTATGCGAGAGGCGGAGCAGGTTATGAACACTGAAAAAACTCACAGAAGAAGAATACGTATAGAGGAATTCGATGAGATGGTGCAGGTGGTAAGGAAACTTGATTTAGCACCACCATATAGAAGAACAAGATAGTGACTGGTGATGAGAAAACTTGATTCGTGGGATTAACAACAGAGCAGGATGTTAGTGGTGGTGCGTCAACGAAGCATAGAGCAGCTGAGAAGCCAAATATAGGGGATGAAGGAGATTGGCAGTGATGATCGAGACGATACTGATTTTCCTTATGGTAGGGCTTAAAGCGAGAGAGATGAATGATGGTGGCCGTGGAATGTGCAATTCGTCGACCTCGTCTCCGCGGCGGGGCGTCGAGCCCGGATTTTTGATGATCGGTTGGGTATGGAGGAGAGCTGATCTAGGCAACCGGTGGCGGAAGGTAGATCAATTTGATGAAATTGAGATAAAAAAAAGCTGATGCGACTGAACTGGAGCAAATGAGCAGTACATTGGAGGGAATTAGAAGAAGATAGATCTAGGAGAGACAGTCGGTGGATAATCCACCGTTCTGTAACCTTTTGATTGGAGAGTAATGGCGGTGACAGAGAGGTGTAATAACATGTGTACACAAAGAATCGATACAATACCATAAATTACCCAAAACGAAAATCATAAAAAAAGTCTAGAAAATGATAAACACCATAATCAAATGACCAAAAGTGTCAACAAAACACCAAGTTCACTATTCCTAAGAAGTATACATCTTTAATATATATAATATAATATTATACTAACTTCAAAACATAAATGAAAATCCTTTCTAATAAGTAAAGATCTTTTTATCACATGTCACATTCTTATTTATTTTGTCACATTTAATTTTATGGTTATTTTAAATCAATTTATTTTCTATATATCATTTTATGGTTTTTTTGCATTTTATTAAAATCTAGATAATATTTAAATGTAATAATAAATGCATATCAATTTTATTAATAAAATTTTCTTCAAATTTCAAAATTACTAAATTAAAGATTTATTAATTTTCTTTCTTTATTTATCTAAATTATTTGTTTAAATTTAAAAGAGAAAAAGAAAAAACACACTTTAATTTTTATAATTTAATATTTTCTCACTTTTCTTATAAATTCATACTTCTCAAATGTTTAGAATTTTGTATTTAGTTTTTCTTTTAAATAAACTTACATAATATATGAATGTCACACCTAGTATCAAATAAATATAAAAAAAATTGTCCAGCTACTATTTTATAATAATTAAAATATTTAAGTAAATTATTGAATTTAAAATTTAAAAAGAGATTCCCAATATCGTATTAGTTTGAAAAAAAATGAAAATGTCAAAAAAAAAAAACATCATTTGTGTTTTTCTAATAATATTTTTCAATAGTAAAATTTTAAATAAAATGTTAAGAGTAAAACCTAAATAAAAAATACTAAATTATCAAAAAACTGACCAAAACCTATTTTTTATGAAAATATACCAAAATAGATATTTTTTTTTATATATATAAAATTCATTTGAAACTCTCATCTCTTGACTTATGCTAATTAATTAATTAGTTAATTGAAATATGTTGTATATATAAGAACATTATTTTCATATTTGATTACACAAAACTTCTTCTATTCTACTTGCATTAGTGTTATCTATATCGGATGAAAGTGAATAAGAAGATGCACATGTATGCTTCTAAAAAAATTGTTAAACCGTGAAGTATATTGGGAAGGACTCAAAACATATATCATAATCAATATTTTAAAGTACTAAAATATATATGGTATTTTTTATATTTTCCAATTTATATCTATAAATTTTTCCATCTACTTTTTCTATATTTCAAAAAAAAAAAAAAAAAAAAAAAAAAAAAAAAAAAAAAAAAAAAAAAAAAAAACTATGGTTATGTATTTAGATTCGAAAGAAAAAGACAAATACATTTGAGTTAAATTGTTACAGTTTCTTAAGGATGTATTGCAAGTGTTTTGTATTATTGTTTAATTGAGTTTCGTCATTGAGTATGTAACTAATAAAATTACAAGAGTAGACTTATATTATTATTGAATATATTACTTGAATAAATATATATAAGTAAAAAAGATATAAAAATCTGACTGTAACATCCCAAAAATATAGTCCAAAAAATTCGTTTTAAATTATTTAAGAAAAACTAATAATTCATAAAACAACATAATAAAATCACATGTCGTGTATCTCAAACATCATATCAAAATATTATGTCAAAATGATATATCAAAATATCAGAGTTTAAAATATCACAAGCTGAAAACTATGGTGTGTGCCATGCAATCATCTCGAGCTCTTCCCTTTGCTACCAGAAGTACCTGAAACCAAAACTCAAAACTATAAGCACGAAGCTTAGTGAGTCTCTCCAAACTATCACATAACATACACATATACATGCAAATAGGAGATACGAGCCCCGCCCACACTCATAGAGATACGTACCTTGCCCACACTCCGCTATCTGGGAGATACGGGCCCCACCCACACTCTACTAGCTATGAGATACGGGCCCCGCCCACACTCAGCTACTATGAGATAAGGGCCCCGCTCACACTCGACTGCTATGAGATATGGGTCCCGCCAACACTCAACTACTAAACATACATACAAGTATCACACAGACAACAAGTATAACTAAATCTATCAACCAGTCATATATATCCATACTCAAATAAAACTATGAGATACGGGTCCCACCTACACTCAACTACTATGAGATACATGCCCTCACCCACACCCGGCTACTAATCATACATATGTAGGCAGGCCTTGGTGCCTTCGACCCACTCTACTGGAGGAAAACATACCTCTCAAACTAGGTGCTGAACTCTCGTGTGAGGAATCCCTACTGGTTATTCCCACAACTCCCCAACTATAATTTCACAATAAACGCTAATTCAAAACTAAAAATCCTTTTGAGGGTAAAATGACCATTTTACCCCTGGTCAAAGTCAACGCTCTGGTCAAAATCAAAGTTAAGGTCAACTTTCAGTTTGATCCAACTCATCGAGTCACCTCTTAACTCGTCGAGTTTTTATGTTATTCAGACTCGTGATAAACCGAGTCAACTCGTCGAGTCCTTTGACAGACTTGTCGAGTTCTACCTGGTACGAAATCAGGACAAATCGACTCAACTTGTCGAGTCCCCTTCTGGACTTGCCGACTTCCCTTGTCTGTTTGGGATGTCTGTAAATGTTGCGTAAGAGAAGTGAAATAAAAGACACGCATAGCATGGCATGTAGTATACCATGAAGTGGCAACTAGAACAAGTAAAAAAAATAAGCAATTTGTAAATAGATCATTTCGAATAAAGACCCTAAAAACACACACTAATGTGCGATTTCAATTATCTATGCCCTATGAATCTAATTCATAATGTGGGTTACATATTAAAGCTTCAATTTGGTGGATTAAGGTATGAATTACTAATTTTAACTCATCAATTTCAGATGTAAGGCAAGATTATTAAGGTTATGATGAAACCCAAAGTGAAGGGTGTAATGCAGGTAGATCCCGGCTAGTCAATTTAGAGATATTATGGGTCGAACATGACTTTTCTACAAAAGAATATTTAGAATAAATAATCTAAACTCGTCGAAGTTTTGCGACGGAACCGATATGACATCGGGAAGCGTAAATAGTAAATTTACGGTAGAGATACTTTTAGATTTAGCGATCTAAACAAAAGTTGTAGAATATGTTAAACTAAGAGCGTCCATAAAAAGAACGCCTAAATCTGACTTCGTATGAGGAAGTTATGATTTTTCGAAAGTTTCGGCTTAGCTGTGTACAACCCAAAGTTCGAATATTAGATCGAGCAATTATAACCGACACAACCCTGTCACGGTCTATTAATATTATAACTTTAAAAATAAAATCAAAATTAGCCAATGAAGCCTAAACGAAAGTTGTAGAGTACGTTCCCGCCCACACGTGGATATAAAGAACATCGAAAACGGATATTGTATGCAAAAGTTATGAATTCTAGAAGTCGGGATACAAATATGCAAAATGTGATGACGTGGCATAATCTAGGCCGATGCCTGTTCAACACGTCTCGCTTTGGATGGGTGATATTTGGCCTCGCTACGCCTTGCGTACAAGAGGAGCGCCCAATGTCCGAAGTATGCCCTGCGTACGAGAAGGTTATGCGCAACATTTCGATCCTTCCTGCGGTCCGAAGAAGAGCCACGATGACCTAGTAGCCTTGCGACGTGTGTCTCGTACGAAGCCACACTACGCCCAACGTATGCCTTCGGGACGACCAACGTAGACCGAAGCTGCAGCCTATAAATAGGTTGTGAAGGAAACCTCTTTTCTTCACCAATTTACTCACCATTTCTCTCACTACTTTCTCTCTCTAGGGTTTCTAACCCCCCTAAAGTCTAGGTGAACCTCCTAGCACCCGGGGGAAGCCCCGAGGCTCCCGTAGTCCCGAAAAAAAGGGTCTTTCGGTTCGGAAACGTTACTCCAAGTGAAGACCGGTTTTCTATAAAACCTGCTGTAAGTAAGCTACTCCTATGCTATTTTAATATAGCTTTTATTTAATTATAGTAACGTTATTAGGAACTTGTAATCAGTACTTGGGCTATTATTATGGGTTATATAAATATTTTTTAACACTTATATAATAATAATAATAGCCAGACTATTAATTAGTCTCGGTGAATATTAGACTAAACTCTAGTGGTGATGATACTAGGTTTTGTCCGATGAAAATTGTGTTGAGAGTAACGAAGTGCTGATCAAGTGCCGAGTCACCACCTTCTCAGGTAAGTGTATAGTCCCTTTCATCATACACATAGATATGAAGTATTTTAATATAAATTACGTACTATGTGTGCATATTGTCTGAATACTTCCTGTCTATGTTGGGTGAAAGATTTTTATACACGTTTTAATTGATTTAAACTTTATATGTATTTTATATCTACAAAATGTGTTGAGTAAAACATGGGTAGATGAAATAGTTGTTGTGTGATAACACGATGAAAGACATCAATGTTGACAGTGATCCAATCATCTAGTGGAGTATAAATGACGACCACGGACGATACTAGACAGTCCAGTGCAACGCTAGCAGGCTCGTAACCAGTAGGTGTTTTTTAACCAGGTGCTTACTAGGAATTTATGAACTGAGTGTGTTCACTATGTATTTTTGAACTAAGTGTGTTCACTAGTTATTTTTGAGCTAAATGTTTACAAGATGTTTTTGGCTACGTGTTCACCAGTTGTAATCTATAAACCTTGGTAGCGATGGACTTCGACCTATTCCTTAGGGTAATTCTTAGGAATAAATGAACGAGGAATAGCTGATTCTTAGGGTAAATACTTAAGAGTAAAGAAGATAATGGAGATGGGTAATTGGGTTGATTGTTTGATGTTTAAACATAATAATTATATTATTGTGGGTTGAAAACCCTATGTACTCACTAGGTTTCCCAACCTGACCCACTCAGTTTATTTATATCACATGTATTGATATGAAGTCACATTACACTGAGAGATTAAGGATATATAAATCACTAGTGATAATGAATGTAAGTTCTGTTCATGCTTATGTTTCTGTATTGATAAAGACATCCCAAATGTTTTAAAATGAATAAAAATATTTTTCTTCAGAAATTATTTGATAACATATTTATCATGTTTTATTGGAACAAATTCCGCAACATTTTATTAAAAGAGGTACTCTGATTTTTATAAAGCATAAACAAAATCGGTCTTTTCTGGCCGTAAAAATGGGATTTCACAAAGGGTATGAGGTGGAATGATGAAATTAAATTTGTAACCGAGTTTCTATACCTTAATTACAACTTATTCTAATAATTATGAACTTTTTTTGTGAGAAGTAGGAGTTGAGATGGAAACTTAATCCATGAGATTAAGATCTTATAGGCGAACAATCTGACTTCATGGATTAAGTCATGAAGTGGTAAAATAAGATGTGCCTAATGTTCATACTTGACAACATGAACTTTCTAAAGAGTACTGAATATTAGATATGTGTAAGGATTCTGGAAAAATTTAGATGGTGATGTGATTTCATAAAAGATAGATGTTTTAGATGAGTTAAGTCATGAATATGACATGATCAATGATGTATATGAATTGACTTTTTGAATAGGAAATCAAGATAATAG
Source organism: Lactuca saligna (assembly GCF_052625555.1). Taxonomy (NCBI): domain Eukaryota; kingdom Viridiplantae; phylum Streptophyta; class Magnoliopsida; order Asterales; family Asteraceae; genus Lactuca; species Lactuca saligna. Next base: position 148,809,159 of record NC_136425.1, on the reverse strand, counting down.
GCTATCAAGTAAGATCCAAATTTCATATTTCATCCGAATAGTCCATAAACAAGGTGAGTAATTCTTGATCAAATTATGAGTTAAATGCTAATAGATGATTTAGATTTCATTGATGGTTAAAATATTTAGATAAATTATATATATATATATATATATATATATATATATATATTATTTATATATGTAACATTGTATATATGTGTGAAAGAGAAATTGGTTGTGTACATGAAATGTTCATAATGAATCCATGAGAGGTGAATGAATTACATTATGCATTTAATCATTAATAGAGTTATTCTTATTGAGATCATAAATATTCGAATGAATTACATTATGCATTTAATCACTATTTTTATGGAAAAAATCATCTTGCCAAGGAGTACATGCTACGAAGGATGAACGAGAAGAAAGACGGAGAGGATGATGAAGCTTACTATCTCTGAAAGTTGGAGGAAATCAAAAAGAAGAAGAATGCTGATAACACCATGCCTGCTTTGATTGTACAGGAAAACAAAGTTGATGACGAGTTTGGTAGATTCGAGGTCTGGTCCGCTGACTCTGAAGATGAAGAGGCTAGAAGACCGACTCATGGAAGGAGTTTCGTAGCGAAGGATGAAGGTTCGATGCTCCATGGAAGGTGTTTAATGGTAACAAGTAAAGTTTCATAGATGAGAGGCTATGCAACAGATGGTGGACGTGGCTTCGTTAGTTGTTTTGCAGCGTAAGTTGTTCCTGAGCAAATAAGTGAATGTAAGCAGGTCATCAACAATGTAAACTCCATTCTTAAATCTTTGCATATTCCTATATCAAGATATGAAACTGAAATGAACGACTTAAAATACACATTTTCAAGTTTCAGTGATAGTTTAAAACAAACTCGCTTAACAAATTCTAACTTAACCGATCAACTCGGCATGGTTTCATTGAAAAGTGAAGAGAGATACATATGGATTGAAAAGTTCTAGTCTGACTTTTCTAAGTCTAGGGATGAGTCAATTTATTTACAGAGGGATACTTCCAGTCTTTTAAAACAGCATAATATTTTTCTTTGATTGCCAAAAGACTTTATTTCAATATCACTCAGCTGCATTTAAATTATGAGACTGGTAAGAAAATTCACAATAATGATTTTACCCTTTCTTGAGTTCAAAGAGGGTGAAATCTACGCGGATTGTTACAAGTGTAAATCCATCGTCTCTTTAGACGATACCTCAGATGCATACATAGTAGGACTGGACAAAACTGAATCCTTCATCAATTCCAAATATCACATAAACATGCTTAAATAGCTTTTAGATGAAAAAGATAAAAAGAAAATTAAAACCGAAACTATTCAGAAATTTGACTCACTAAACACCAAGTTAAATTCATAAAATAAACTTAATGTTGAAAACGTTTTTGAATTTGACGATGAAAGTTATATGAGTGAAATATCTTTAGAGGATGAGGTTGACTGCTCGGAATTTGTTAAAAGCGAGACCATAACTGTGAAAGTCTTCATTTCTGAAAATTTAGTCGAGTTCGCACGAATTTCTAAAAACAAATCTAAAGTCTTAAAAGCCAAAGAAAAAGTTTTCCCAAAAGTCCAAACTGTCCCTAATCAAGTTTTCACAACCAAAGGACTGAACAAAAATCATACAGTTGAATTAATGCCCATCGTTGAAGATGATAATAAAGATGGTTGTGCTGAGTTCTTTTGGTCCACTCCAATCGACAATGCAGACGAAACCAAAGGTTTTTCTGAAATGACCTCATGGAAAACGAAGAGCAGATACGTAGCAGAACTTCTAAACAAAGTCAATTCAAGCTATGAAAAGGGAAGTCCAAGTGGAACTAAAAGTTTTCCATGTGATACATCTTCGGTTCAGACCGAAACGCCTACCATAAAGCCAAAACCTAAGGCCAATATTCACAAATCCTCAGACCATTTCGCAGCTCAAAAACACCAAAGGAATGCTAGATATAGCAAGAATCTTCAATAAAGAAAGCAGTTATGGCAGTCTAAGAATCATATTTTCATTCATAAAGTCAATCCAAATGCGAAAGTCTCTTCATCTATGAAACGTAAGACCTTTCTCCAAATGAAAAGTCTCTTCATCATGTATCTAAGGTCTCGCATCAAAAAGCTTTTCAAAAACCATCCTTTCCAAGTCATATTAAACCCGTGCATAAAACCAACTCTCACTTCTCTCCTAGTACGAATGTTTCACATTCTGCCTATACGTCTCATGATGTCAAAGGCAAATGAAAAATAGTTTCGGAGCCTAAGGTTCCTCTCAAAAATCCAAAGCTAATCCTAAATAGTTGCGAAAAAGGTTGTCAAAAAAAAAAATCCTAAATAATCAAAAGAAACTATCCACCAAGGATGCGAACTCAAAAGATAACAGGATTACTATTTTTAAAATTACAAAGAAAGATAGCACAACCATAAAAAAATGAACATATCTCGTTGATCCTTCTATTTCTTTTCCTATGAAGAACTCACGAGGACCCAAACAACTTTAGGTTACTAAATCTGCTTAACTTTTTCAGGTAATTCATGATGAGCAGTTTAACACTGAATGGTACATCAACAGTTGCTGCTCACATCATATGATAGTTAGGAAGGAGGAATTCCTAGAGCTTAGAGCACTAAAGGATGGAAGAAGAGTAAGATAGGACAATAAATCTCTCGGTGAAATCAAAGGATATGGGATGATAACCAATGGAGAATTTTCAATTCATAAAGTGGCATATGTGGAAGGACTGCAACACAATCACATCAGTGTTTTGTATTTGGTGGTGGCTACAGGACTGAAAGTATCATTTGACAACAAAGGATCGGAGATAATCGAGAAGAATTCCAAAACTTTGCTTCTGAAATCAAAATGTAAAGGAGAAATGTATCCGCTGAATCTGAATCCCTTCAAATGGAAGCCAACAATTTGCTTACTTGCGATAGCTTCAACTGATGATAGCTGGCTATGGCACAGGAGACTCTCGCATCTCAATTTTAAAGATATCAACAAGCTTGTTCTTGGTGATCATGTGTGAGGATTACCACTCCTGAAATTTGACAAAGAACATCTTCGTGCAGCTTGTGAAATGGGAAAATAGAACCGGAAGAGTCATCGAACCATTATGAATACGAAAGTCATTGAACCACTTGAACTTTTGCATATAGACCTTTATGGTCATTCTGCAATTGAAAGCATTGGTGGTAATAGATATATTCCCATAATTGTAGATGATTTTTCCAGATTCACTTGTGTGTATTTTCTTAAGATGAAATCTAAAGCCACTCCAAAGCTCAAGGATTTCATAAAGCAGATAGGGCTTCAAATGCGAAAGCTGGTTCATAATGTTAGCAGTGACAACGATCTAGAATTCAAAAACCAATCATTTGAAGAATTCATGATTGCGAAAGGAGTAACTCACAATTTTTTAGCTCCTTATACTCCTCAACAAGATGGGGTAGTTAAAATACGAAACCGTCCATTGTGTGAAGCTACAAGGACCATGTTGTCATTGGCGAATCTGCCACTTTATTCCTGGGCGAATATAATAGGAACTGCTTGCTTTACTCAAAACCGATCCCTTCTCAATAAGCGATTCTTTGTCACCCCATACGAAGTTATAGATAAACGAAAACCTAATGTTATGTTTTTCCATGTTTTTGGTTCTAGGTGCTTTATCTTCAACTCGAAGGAACAAAGGAACAAATTCGATGTAAAAGCTGAGAAGGTATCTTCCAGAGGTATTATCTAACTTCTAAAGCATATCGTGTTCTTAAAAAAAGATCCAAATGGATTGAGGAAACCTAATATGTTACGTTCTATGATAATTACATGAAGAAGCTTCAGAAAATGACAGTCAACCGAAGGAAATCTTTCCAAAGTCGAATCCTACTACCATCCCACTCTCCAATCTTTACGAGGAGTTCCTGAACTTATTCGATGAGCCAGAAAGGGATATCTCCTTAGAGTCCAATGAATTCAAGAAAATCATTGATGATGCTGCAAAAGAAATGGAACAAGAAAATACCACTACAAAAGATCCTAATGTTCCAATTCAACCCTCGGATGCGGATGTTACATTGGAAGGGGAGGGTTCTACTTCAACCTCCACATCTGATAGACCTGTTCAGGGTGAGAATGAGACCCCTAATGTTAGCTTAAACCTACCTTTTCAATAGGAGAATCCGAATCCAAAAGATGATATTCATACATCATTCAAGGGGGAGAATAGAAATGCGAATGATGATTCGGATGTACAAGTAGAGTTTGAAGAAGTAAATGTCAAATTGGATCCATCATATGATCCAAATTGCCCTCCATTGGCTAAATGTACCAAAGATCATCCGAAAACTCAAGTCATAGAAGATTCGTCTTCAGGTGTTCTTACAAGATCTCAACAAAAAGCGAAACATACTGCATTATTCTCCAAAACGGAATTTTGTATGTTTAATTCGTTCATATCCAAGATTGAACCTAAAACCATTAATGTTGCTCTTGATCATTCTGATTAGGTGCAAGCAATGCAGGATGAGCTCAATGCGTTTGAACAAAATAAGGTTTGGAGGTTGATTCCCACTCCACCGGATGCATCTTTAGTTGGTCTAAAGTGGATGTTTCGTAACAAACTGGACAAAAAGGAAAACATGATCAGAAACACGACGAGACTTTTTGTCAAGGGGTATTGTCAGGAAGAGGGAATTGACTACGAAGAAACCTTCGCACCTGTTGCTAGGTTGGAAACTGTTCACATCTTCTTGGCATATACAACGCATAAGAACTTCGAAGTATTTTAGATGGATGTCAAATGTGCATTCTTGAACAGGGAAATTGAAGAGACAGTGTATATGGAACAACCACTGAGCTTTATAAACGAGAAGTATCCCAAGAATTGTTACATACTAGACAAAGCAATTTATGGTCTGAAGCAAGCTCCAAGATCCTGGTACGAAACTCTCACTCATTTGTTAAACATGACTAAATTTAAACAAGGTTCGGTTGACCCAACCTTCTTTCGCAAGAAAGATAGTGACCGCTTGATGATGGTCCAAATTTATGTCGATGACATCATCTTCAGATCAACTAACCCCAACTTAACAGTTGATTTCCAAAAGTTGATGGAGACTAAATTTGAGATGAGCTCCATGGGTCCAATTAACTTTTTCCTGGGTTTGAACATAACACAAAGTCAAGAAGGTATCTTCATCAACCAGGAGGCATATATGAAGACCTTACTTGCTAAGTTTGGAATGGTCGGAGACTCAAAGGTGAAGGTTCCAATGGCATTCGGAATGAAACTCACTCTATATCTGGATAAGCTGGATGCCAACATGACACTCTATCGTCAAATGATAGGTTCTTTAATGTATCTAACTGCTAGTCATCCATATACCATGTTTTCTTTTTGCTATTGTGCTAGGTTTCAATAAAATCCTCGCGAACCTCACATGACTGCTATCAAGAACATATTCTTGTATCTAAAACGAACATCTTCACTTGGAATATGGTACCAATCAAAATCAAGTTTCTTTGTGCAAGCATTTTCGGATGTTGATCTTGGAGGATGCTGTTTAGATCGAAAGAGCACAACTGGGGGATGCCAATTTCTTGATGGCAAACTCGTTAGTTGGAAATCCGAAAAGAAAACCTGCGTTTCCTTGTCAACAATAGAAGTTGAGTATATTGCTGATACCTCTTACACTTCGCAAGTCATATGGATTCAGAGCAAACTTCGTGACTATGGTGTAAATATGAAGCGAATCCCTTTATACTGCAATCTGAAAGCGCTATTCACATTTGTCACAACCCAGTGCGACACTCAAAGACGAAACGCATAACACTGAGGTATCATTTCATCAAAGATCGCGTGGAGGATGGAAATGTCGAGATTCACTTTGTAAGATTCGCTGATCAGTTAGCCGACATCTTCACGAAAGCCTTACTTGAACAATCATTCAATCGTATTCTTCAAGGCTTAGGAATGATAGAGGCTGAATCCATTCCAAAACCACTTTCGCAGTTATAAGTATTTGACTGACTTGCGAACTGGTGCGAACGCTCGCGGTGATTCGCAGTTATCTTTTATCCTGTGAATCGGTGTGAACGCTCACAGTGACTTGCAACCAACTGTTCACACTATGAATTGGTGCGAATGTTTCCAGTAACTCATAATCTTCAATTCATTCGTGTTTTGTAAATTTCTTGTATCCTTTGTACATTCCCCTTATTTATTCCCATTTATTTTTGTTTTTATTTAATATTTTTTTTAAAAAAAATCCAAAAATATTTTATTTGTTTCTATTATTCTTTATTTTTTAGAATATCAAAAATACAAAAAATATTACATTGTTGAGCAGGATTGAAGATTCATATCATGTTGATCTCAATTATGAATGATGGGGCATGTATAAATTCTGAAGCTTTGCAATAGTTAAGTTTCCCTAGAAGCATGTTGCTGCATGATGTCCAAAGCCTTAATGACTCTATGTTGAAGCCTTAATGATTCGATAACACCAATCTTTTCTTCCCAATTCAGTTGTTCATTCGCATAAGTCTCAAGCTACCTTACTCTTCTCATTATGAGTTAAGAGTTCGTTGCTTGGTCATTTTCATATAGTAGAGGTACACTATTTTCTTTGGAACCACCTCATACTATTGTCATCACTTACGCATTCACTAATGTAACCCTATAGACTCTTAGATATTACCACTGAGGATTATGATTACACAAATTTTGTATTTATGATCTTCAATTCATTATCACCACACATTGAGTGAAACCCAAAATCCAACACACTTTAATGAATTGACAATAAACAACTAATTGTTCTAGACTTTTCACCAACGAATTAACTTAGCTCCACTTTCGTTGTCTGTACCAATAAATCTTTTTTTTTGCAAGATCTTAATGAAATGTTCTAGACCTAAGACGTTTCTACCCAATAGACCCCATTTTTATTTTTCTTGAGATTTCTATGAGAATCCTTGTCACTTAAAATAATTGCAAAGCATACTTGTTCAATTGATTACACTGGTCAAACAAGTACTTCATCCGAATGTTCGGACTTATATCAAGTTTCGGAGTTTGGTTGGAGGTGAAGCCACCCTATAAGCTTTATAAAAGATACCATTCACTGTTTCTTATTAAGCAACTGATCGTAGCTCAACGGGAAACCACACAGACACTTCTTAGTCTCTTTTGACTTCGAAGGAAGTGATCTTTGACCGGGATCCACTACTTTGTGTCTCTACAAGAGATCACTAATACCCCAAAAAATTTTGATTTATTTCTTATATATGGCACACTATCACACGAAGATCCTTGTGATTTTCCAAAGTCCGGTTTATGGTAATCATGATTAATTTCAGTTTCGCAGATCAATTAATAATGTTTCACTGTGAAGGTTCATATCTGCACTGGATGTGAAAAGGGCTTATAAGGATTAATTGCAAAAGATAGTAATTAAATCAATTGCAAAACGGTGATGCTGACACGACAATTTCTCATGGATAAGAATTCAAATAGGCACGTGAAATTTGAAACGAAGCCTGATTTTCCGCCGACTGACACACATGTCTGACGTAATAGTTGTCAATCATGCCTTTTTAGGCACGTTTTCAGTAACCGATGCAACCAATTGGCCGATTTTGCTCACCTACTACTTCGTATAAATAGATTTTGATGCTTCATTCCTTAATTACTACTCTCGAAAGGCAAACAAATCCTCTGCCAATTAAATACAACTGTTCATCGTCTTCTTCATCAAGCTTCAATGGCAGCTTCTTCAGAGACAACCTCAATCGCAAAAAATGTGGCCCAATCACCTCTTCTCACCCTGAAAGAAAATAAAAATGATTCGTGATCTTGATTCGAAGAAGTATGACGGGTTTCTCCAGTTAATTGTTGAGTGCCTCAGGTATTCTCCTCTAGTCATAACTCTTACCAAGTCTGAGTGTCTTCCACTAGTTCATCTCTCAAAAGCCTTCTCTATTTCTAGTTATCAAAAAAGGGAAGAGGTAGTCACATTTGAACTCCACAACCATAAAACCCAAATCACAAAATCAAGATTTTGTCAACTACTTCGACTTCCTTAGGTTCGTGACCAAGTTGATACTAAGAGCGTTTCAAATTCATTGATTCTTGAGATGTTCTTCTAGATGGGCTACAAGGAATCCATCAGTGCTATTTCCAAGTTTAAAAAGCCTAACCTGCCGCCGATGTGGAACGGCTTATTTACGCTGCTCTTCAAAAGCTTCTCTAAATGGGTTACAGGTTCGGATTGTGCAAGCAAGCTCTTCATGACCCTGATGTACGACATCTATTCCAGCATCAACTTGGACTACTAATCCATTCTCTGGGCACAATTCATACAAATCACACTATCAACCACTCAACACAGTGAAATATCCTATGCTCGCTTTTTCTCCATAGTCGTTCAAAGGGAGATCAACAAGTTTGACATCCCTTATCCAAAAGGTTCGGCTCTGGATTCCATCTAAGTCTTCCAGACAACGAACATCATTCTCACCGACAACACAAAATTTGCCTTTATCAGTTTAATTCCAGAAGTGATGCTTCGTGATATTCCGACACCAAGCAAGACTTTGCAAGCGTATCGCAGTTTTCCCCTTTCAGGCTTTCGCCCCTTGACAAATGATATGCGAAAGGTCCTTGAAGAGGCGGATAAACCCAAGATGGGAGGGAAGAAGAAAGGCATGAAGGTTGGTACGTTTGAACCAACTTCGTCTCCAAAGAATAGTGCAAAATGAAAGTCAGAAGCTAAACAACCTAAAGCTCCTAAGAAAACGAAAGTCAAGATTATGGCACGTAAACCTCGAACTTCGCGCGATCATGTGGATTCACACTCCTATACAGTTTTGGAGGTTCTTATTCAAACCGAGGTTCGGAATGAAGAAGATGTTTCTTCTCACCCTAAGGTTTCGAAGCCTGCAACTACGATTCCTGAGGTATCAACTACAATCCCAACTTCTGTTCCCACACATGAAGTTTTTTCTAAAGTTTTTCTATCCCTTCTCCCACTGGCACCATTTCCACTCCTAATTCGATTGCCCCATGACCACCGGTTTCATTAGGTGTCTCGCAATCCGAACCTCCTTTTCTCAATGATTCCACTACAATCACCACTACTTTCACTATTGATCCTCCAGTAACTATCAACACATTTGATACGGGGGCAAGTGCTTCGGGATTTACAGTTGGTCATATCTTTCCAACCATCTCTCCTTTCCGCCAGGATGATCCAGACGCTATATTTGGTGGTGATTATGACCACTTCACAGGATTTACTTACAGTCCTTTTAACATTCAGACTAAAAGTGATGACGAAGCTCCCGTCACAAGAGGGCAACTCAATGCAATTAATGAAAAACTAGATTTGTTGCTTTAGTCTTAAAAGGATTCCTCTACTGAAGATTATTCACAAGCGACCATCAAATCGTTCCTTGAGGCCCATACGAAAGAGCATTCTGCCAACCTTGAGAAGACAAACAAGGCGGTTGATACATCTACTTCTGTGTGCAACCAAACGAACGAAAAAGTTGATAAACTAATTATAGATGCTCGTGCTTTCATTGAGAAATTCTAGACCTCCTTTGAGTCCAACACCGTGAAGGCTAATGAGGTTATTTCCAGCCTTGGCTAAACTCTCAAAATAGATAAAGCAAAACTTGAAGGAGTTTGCATTGGTCTTCAATCTGATCATGCTGAGTTCAATTGTTCTATCTCCTCGAAGATCACAAAGCTTCAGGATGACTTAGCCATCGGGATCAAAATCATGGATGCACTTGCTGTAAAGATTGAGAAGGTGAAATTCTTGACAGTCAAGTTAGAAAATTCTAAAAAAACTACTCAATGATCTCTTATCTGAGAGATCAACTATGAAAAGTTGTATAGCAGATGTCAACGGACTGGTTTCAGATACTATTGAGACTCGTGATTCCATGATTACAATAACAGTCAAGAAGCAACTTTCAAAAAAACTGAGGCCCATCTTTCCCATGCTTAACCGTTTATAGGGTGTTTTAGAATTTGGCTCCATTCCGAAACAAGGGGGAGAAGAAGGAAAACAATCTAAAAAGGAAAACCCAAAGCATTCTGTCAAATCTACTGTTAAGCCCAAAAGCGAAACCGAACCAAAAGGAAAAGAAAAGCCTTTCAGTGAAGAACCAATTATTGGTAACAACGAAGATGAAGAGCCTGATGAGAATGATCTGAAAATAAGAAAGGAGCGTGAAGCTTAGTTGGATGAACATCATAGAATTATTTGTGATGTTGAAGAAAAGGAAAAAGCTGAACGTGAAGCTCAGGTTGCATTGGAAAGCCAAAAGCACTTGTTTCCAGTGTGGACCTTGAAGCGAATCCTAAATGAAGATGTTGATATGCCAAGTATGTAATTGTTGGAACCAATTGTGTCATTCGATATTTAGAATACACAAGATTTACAACTGGACCTTCCAACCACTTCGAAAGCCTTCAGGTTTCACAACTTTGTTAAAGTTGCGAATGTTCCAGAAACAGATATTGGTGCAGATCACTTACTCTTCTCCTTCTACCTCAAGCATATGAAGCCACAATACGAGACATGGAGTGCAATCAAGATTACAGTTGTAAAGGTTACTGGTCCAATCGAAACTGACAACTTCCTTAATACGAAGTTTAAGGTTGTGAGAAGTTCGTCCAGCCAGGTTTGCGAATTCACCCTCACTGATCTGTCATGCCTGAACCCATATGATTGGATCGTACTTTACAACTTTTTGCTGAGGGATGGATAAAAGTATGAGCTTGTCATTGCTCACCTCAAGCCGATAATAATTTCTTACATTTATGAGGTTGGGTAGATGGACATTGAATTTGTTGTTGTTTTATGAAAGAAGTCGAGTGTACTCCCCAAAGATAACTTTGATGGTTTTGACAAGATGAAACTTGGAAAGATACAAAAGATCGGATGGTGTGTGGTTTTTCAACTGATGGATCAAAATGATGCAGACTTTAAAAAATGTTTGTTTCTTTCTCAGCAACAAACATTTATACACCACTTCGTGTCTTGAGTATATCTTGGATTTTGTCTAAAAGTAACAGGGTAACAGAAAAGGTGACAAGAATTGCTTCTCGGATATGATTCAATGGTATATACAAGTTCGTAATGTTCTGATGAGCGTCATTCCGAAAGTCTTTGAAGTGCAAAAGTGAACCCAGTCGTGAAGTACTCTCACCTCAATCGATGCAAAGGGGGAGATTGTTGAGTATTTTAGTGTTGTGTCTTTTGGTCCTTTTGCTTAGTTTTATGTATATCCGGGTTGGGCTTGTCCACCCATGTTTAATGATTAGGGTTTTACTATTTAAGGTGCATGCATGCATCATATGCAAGGTAATCGTATCATTGTAAACCCTACACAACCTCTACAGTAGCAATTCTTCATCGAGCTCTTCTGAGGCTGTGACTTTTAATCATTCGACATATTGTTGATTCATATTCTGTTTTTTTATTGCTTTACTTGTTTGAATATAATCTATCTTAAGAGTTTTTAACTCATCATACTTTATTTTAGTTAGGTGTTACAAGTTAGTATTCGAGCAGAGGTTTTAGTGAAATTGGGTTTTAAATGATCTTTTACCTAAAACTTAAACCAAAATAAATGAGTTGAGATGGGTACTCCACACCATATGTATGCTTGTGATGAGTAATATATAAATGACGATTTGATATAAATACAATGATAATCATAATTTATATTATGAAATTGAACTAAATGGTTGAAAACTTTATTTACGATGGTGGATACCTATAACAAATGTGGATTGCATGGAAGGGGTGGTTCTTGTGGTGGACAAGAAAGATCACAAGGCCTTGTACGTCAAGGAGAACATCAAATAGCACCCGAAAACCCACCCAAAATCTTAGAACAACAATTTTTTTAAAGGTAGCTAAATCCCTTCGAGATGTATTACCTACATTCCTTGATTATCGAGAAGAGTCAAATCAGAAACAAAAGCAAGAGTAGACCCCGATAGTTGTCAATAAAGAGAAATAAGATAAGACTGGATGTGAGGGTGGAAAGGGGAAAACTTCTAATAAGATATGAAGTACTTTTAAGGAATTAATGGAATGGTAACCCACAATGTTTTTGGGATGAGATGATCCAATGGTTGTCATGATGTGTTTGACATGAGAAGAAGTGTCATACTAGAAAATGTGTGGAGAAAGATAAGGTGGATTACGACACTAATATGCTAAGTAAAGTAGCTCATTACTGATGGGATATGATCGATAATACTCTGGGTGAAGAGTTGGTGAGCATATTGACCAGGGAGAAATTTAAAGTAAAATTATGTGAAGAGTGTTATTCCTAAACTACAGTCTGACAATTAGAGCATGAATTCTTCCAACATTCAAGGTCAAAATTTGTTCAAGAGTATACCATTGAATTTAATGATTAGGCTCGATTTGCGAAGAACTTGGTTGATACATAACAAAGAAAGATTGATAAATATCCGTGGGCATTGAGGCCCCAGATACATGAATTTATACAAGATTCGAAATATACCACCTTTCATTAGGTGGTAGATGCTGCAACTGAACATGATTTATAGTTTAAACACCAAGAAAAAGAAGTGGTTAGAGATACATAAACAAGAGTAGAAAAGCATCATTAGGAAAGAAAGATTGAAGGATCCTCAAAAAATGGAATAGTGTCAAGAAAACCATATCCCACCGGTTCTAGAAGAGATGATAGTAAATGGTGCAAAAAGTGTCGCTAAAGACATGTGGGAGCTTGTGATAGTACTCACGCTCCATTGAAATGCTTCTAGTGTAGTAAATCAGAACACACAACATGAAATTCTTTGGTGAGTAGATCACGGTGTTTTAATTGGGGAGAAGGTGGTCGCTTTTATGTGAATTGTATGAAGATGAAAGCTAATGTACCGAGGAATGTTGGGCGAAGTGATCAAGGAGAACAAAGGGATATAAAGAAAAACAAATGAAAGAACGTTGCTATGAGAAGATGAGCTTTCTAGATGACTACCGAGGAAGCTACAGACAAATCCGATGTTATGTTAGATACCTTTACATTAAACTCTCTCCTAGTATGTGTTGTATTTGATTCGAGTGAAACATTTTCATTTGTGTATAGTCGATTTACTGAAAAATTAAATATACTGTTAGCCCCGTTTTCTTGTATTGGCAGGTTATTACTGATGGTTTGTAGAAAACGTTTCCTTAATTATAGCATCATTGACGAAACTGACAAGGAAAAACAAGAATTTTGCCTGGACAAATGCTCAACAACAATCATTCCAACAATTAAAAGAGACTTTGTGTCAAGCTCTAATATTATCTTTACCATAGGGAGAAGCTGATTTTGTTGTTGATATTGATGCTTTCTGGGTCAGTTTTAGATGTGTTTTAATGTAAAGAGGTCGGGTAATAGCTTACATGTCAAGACAATTAAAAATAGTCGAAAAGTCATATCACGTTCACGATTTAGAACTTGCTATGGTAGTTTTCGCCTTAAGTATATGGCTATATGGGGTTAAGTTTTAGATTTTTACCTACCATAAGAGCTTGAAGAATTTGTTTGATTAAAAAGAGTTGAATATGCGACAACGAAGATGGATGTAGTTACTTAAAGATTATGATTGTGAGATCCATTATCATCCGGGAAGAGAAAATGTGGTTGATGACGCCTTGAGTTGAAAAGAGAAACCAATTGTAATTACTTTCGTTTGAATAGAAATCGTTAGCCGACTACCAGATTTGATTAGAGAAGACCAAAAAAGTGGTTGAAAGACTTGAGAATTTGAAAAAAGTAGAAATGGTTAACTATGCTAATCAATTAGTTGAAATTTCCTAAGGTATATAGATGTTCATGAGGTGCATATGGATCATGAGACATGGTGACACACGAAAACTATTACTTGATGACACCCATTATATGCAATATATGGTACATCCTGGTAGTACAAAGATGTACCAAATTTTTAAAATGATGTATTGGTGGCCAGTAATGAAAAGAGATTTTGGAAGATATGTCGAAAGTTGTTTGACCTGTTTGCAAAGGAAAACAAATCACTAGAAACTGGGACAAGAAATCAAATCATTTCCTATTCCTATGAGAAAGTGGATGAGATTGCCATGGAATTTGTTACGAAGCTACCATAAACTTCACAAGGATATGATTCCATATGGGTTGTGGTTGATCGTTTAACAAAATCCGCTCAATTTATACCCATAAAAGAAAGCTTTTTAGTTGATCGACTAGCTGATGTTTGCATCAAAGAGGTGGTTAAATTCCACGGTGTGCCAATTTCCATTGTATTTGATCAAGACAGTCGATTTACATCTCGATTTTGGAAGTTTTGTGGGAGCAGATAGTTTCTAAAATATTGATGAGCACTATTTATCATCCTCGTACTGATGAGCAAAGTAAGAGGATGATCTAGACACTTAAATATATGTTACAAGCTTGTGTGATCGATTTTGGTGTTAACTGGGATGAACATCTACCATTTGTGGAGTTTGTATATAATAATAACTATCATTCCAGTATTCAAATGACACCATTTAAAGCATTATATGGGATGCTGTGTAGCACCCCAACCTGCTGGAATGAGGCTGGAGAAAAACCGTAGCAAATCTGAAATTGTTGAAGAATCTGAGACCAAAATTAGAGAAATCAGAACATAAATCTTTATCAACAATTGTCTTGAATTATGAAATATGTATGAAATCATAAATCACAAATCTTTCTGAACTCTTTGTATTAATACATAAATTAGAAATCTCTTTGGTGGTTTTCTTAAATGTTAATCAACACATTTCAAAATCTTTATGTTAATTTAAGTTTATGATGTTCTTGAAGAAAATATTTCAAAAGAGTAAAATAACTATTTTTATAAATCAACACAAAATGTTTAACCAAATATTATATTTTTAATGAAAGACAGATTTAAAAAAAAAATCCCTAGCTCCCTTGAAGCTCTATGGTTTTCAGATCTTAATCTGACAAATCCTACCCAACAACCATTTAGAAGAAAGAATTGCTAACACGTTCTTCCTAAAGAAGTTCTACTTTGATAAATTGTATAAAATTATAATATATACATTCAATATTTTCTTCTTACCAAAGTCTATTGAATAATAGTAATTTCATATTATAGAAATGAAACTTGTTTTATATCAAACGAAAGGATATTAATGTTGTAATAAAAAAAATATGCTACTATATATAATTATAAACAAATCAATAATACCATACATCGTTAAACAGAATGGCCATTCTAAGAAACGTCGTTGACAACTAAACTGGAGTGAGCCCAAATCAACACAAGATATCGAAAGAGTGCAGGGAAGAGGTCAACTCCCCCCTTTACTCATCTTATATAACTCCCATTACATCCACTCCATCTCCCTCAACCCACCTTCGATCTTAACAAACCCTAATTACAAGAACCAGCTTAATCGATACTTCTGAGTTCTTCCTCTAGTCCAACAATCATCATGAAGATTATGCAAATAATCTTCATGGTAGCCATCACCATCACCATCAGTATCGCCGTCACCACCCTCACCTTCAGCTCCACCGCCGCCACCAACACACCATCGCCAGTGACCATAAGACCCTTTCCTGCACGTCCTCGGAGCCGTTTCCTTGCTGAGAAAGAGCCCAACCCTAGAGCTGCAGATCACTGTAATAAAGACGACGAGATTTGTTACGTCTTGGAAGGAAAAAACTCGACTTGCTGCAATAACAAGTGCATGGATTTGAGCGAGGATAAGCATAACTGTGGAGCCTGCAAGAAAAAGTGCAAGTTTACAAGCTCGTGTTGCAATGGAGAGTGCGTCAACTTGGCGTATGACAAGAGGCATTGTGGATCGTGTGGCACTAAGTGCTCGCCTGGTGGTTACTGCATATATGGTCTCTGCAGCTACGCCTAAAGGACGATGTAACTATTATTCGATATTGATCTTGATTTGACCGTTAATTATTCGTGCATATATGCTATCAATAATGACTGTGTTTGTCATGGTCAACACGATAAAAAAATTGTTGTTAATTCATATTTATACAGTTATACTACTTATGGTCTGAAATTGTCTCGTTTTTAAGGTTTGCCAAACACTGTATTAATGATTTTATTGTGAATTCATTATTCTAGAGCTTGGGCTAATTTTGCTCAATTTTGTTAAGTATTTGCTGGTTGTACTTTCACGGGATTAATTATGCTTTTTGAGTAATTTGCAACTATTCATTAGCGTCGCATGGGCCGTATTTTGAGCGTGAAATGATATAATCTGGCGTGCACTTGTTATTCAATCTTTGCTTTATTCCCATTTGAAGGTTTCCCATGAAAATTGGTCGGCTGTACACACGTTATTTATTGTACAATACCTTTAGCATACTTTTATATATATATATATATATATATATATATATATATATATATATATATATATATATATATATATATATATATATATATATATATATACACACACACTTAGGTTATTTTGTTTTTACTAAGTATTGTGCGCCAGAATGCACATATCTGAACCAACGGATAAAATTAAACAATGAATATGATTTGAGAGTATGATATTACAATGGGATAACATGTACCATATAATCACACAATTTTTAGCAAAAGGGTATTTTGGACAATTAATTATATTTATAAAAGGAAATTTTCGGATTTTTAGGGATAATTAATTCTCCTAATTTAAAAAAATATGAACTATTTAATTAATTCAATTTCAATTTCTACCGATTTTATTCTATAAGAACATTTTTTGTTAGAATGATACTTTTTCAGAGTTTTATTATAATAGAATATTATTGAAGAAAAACAAGATTCTTGAATAAGATGTTGAAAAATAACAAACATTCTAATATATTCTTATACAACCGAACTTAAATACAAATTCATACATATTCTTATAGACCAAAACTCTTATTCATTTTAATATAGTTATAAATATCCTAAAAGAATATTAACAAAAAATGAATAACATTCTTAAAAAATAACAACATTCTGCTAGAATACTCTCGTTCTCCGTGTTTTCTTAATGAATTCTTGAATTCTGAAAGAATATTTCTATTTTTAGATGTTGAATCCTAAAATTTTGAAATAATATTGTTGTTTTTCTTCATTCTTTGAGAATAAAGTATCACATATCTTTTTTTCATAAGTTACCTCATTATTTCTGTATCATCCTAACATACATTAAATTCCAACAGAATATCTGAATCATGAATATTTGAAAGAAACACATGTTCCTGCTTACATAACCACAAAAAATACACACCAACTTTTAGTTTTTGTTATCTTCTTATTATCTACAAAACTCAGAAGTTTTTAGTTTTTTATATAATTTTACTCAATTCAAATGGTTTAGAAAAACAAAAAAAACTAAAGCCAGTATATGCAAAACAAGATTCTAACATAAATTGAATTTTATATTCAAAATCACAACAATAAAACATAGAAGAACAAGTATAAAACTATTCCAAACCAATTACTGAATTAGACTTTTATAATCAAAGTATCTATTCAAAAGTCAAAGAGAAGAATTGATATTTCTCACTATCTGATTCTTTAAGAATGGGATAAATAATTAATGTATAAAAATTTCACGGATTTAGAAATGATCGTGTGTCTCTACGGATTTAGATTGGGGAATAATTTATTGGATAGGAGGTTGATTATCAATAAGAGAAATCAAGATCAAGCTGCAGATAAAAAGAAAAACAAACCTGATGAACAACTCCCCCTCAAGGATCGTCCAACTTCTTAACCACATTGCTTTACTCTTCATGCTATTGTAATTCATACAGTTATCAATCATTATTCTTAGTTGTCATTCTGTCTTCTCTCAAGCATAAACATAAACACATAGAGTGCACTTCAGTATGTGTTATTTATATCCATTATTTTAATAAAACCAAAACACAAATACAAATTAGAGTAGTATATGTCATCGTATATGCATTAACTAAGAACCAAAGACAGAAAATATAGATTAAAAAGAATCACATAAACATTAAATCAAACTTGTGGTGTTGTTGGTCAATAGTTGTCTTATGGTTCAGTATTGGCGGCTCAAAAACTCAAAATTAGATATGAAAAGAAAGACATAATCTTATTTTGACGACTTTAATCGAACATCTTTCAGGCATTCTATTTCAATCAATCAATTTTTTAGCACCATCTGTAAGCATGGAGGCATTAGGTGGATGGAAGGCGACGAACATGGAGATAAGGAAGAAGATTAGTCAAATAGAGGATTTAGAAGTTGCTATCATAATGGCGGATAAAAGGCCGACGGTGGTGCTCGGATGTATGAACCGATTTCTGGTGGAAATTAAGGTACAGAGGTATCAATGATTTGAGGAAGCCGTCGATGGTTAAGGATGTTGGCTTTGTAGGTTTAAACTAATTAAGGAGAGATTAATTGACTTAATTTTTACCATAATTAGATATAGTAACTTTACCATTATACCCTTTTTAAATTTATTTAATGATTTATTATTCCTGAATTCTCATTGGTGCATTTAGGCACACACTATTTGCTAAAAACATTTGAACCTAGCTCTCTCTCTCTCTCTGCATATATATATATATATATATATATATATATATATATATATATATATATATATTAGCTTATAACTTGTGTGAACTACGACTACAAAATTAATTAAATTTTTATGAAAAAAAATCATAATTATTAATATATATATATATATACATATATATATACATATATATTAACTTATAAACCATGTGAGCTACTGCTACAAAATTAATTAAATTTTTATAAAAAAACTCATAATTATTAATAAATTATTTTAAAACAATTATTAATTAAGATATATATATTTTATTTCGTTATGTAACATTATAATATTTGATTTAAATAAATATATGTTTAAATTTGAATTGAATCCTATATTACATATATTTATGTTTAGAAGACTTGCCATATTAAAATAAAGAAAGAATATAATGATATTTTGCAAAATATTAATTAGGAGAATCAAAAGAATATCAAGTGGCAAAATATTAAATAAGATGTCTAGTTGAATGGCACGTGTCAAAAAATCTATTTATTTATTAGATCAATATATATATATATATATATATATATATATATATATATATATATATATATATGGAATCGTTCACTTGAGATTAAAAAAAAAAAATTAGAGTTCTTGAGATTCAATCTCAGCCACATATTTTTCATTTGTCGCTTTAACACTCCAGTATACCGACAGCAGTGGGGTATGCCTAATCATAAATGATTATACACATATCTATGTTCACAGATTGAGTAATCATATATGATTATGACAGTTGGTAGCAGAAGAGGTAGTGATGACAGATGTGACGGTGATATAAGTGACAGAGATGACAGTAGTGGGGTCACATGGTGTTAGAGGTGGTGGTAGTGGTGGTGGCAGTGGTGGTTGTGGTGGTGGCGGAGGAGAAAGAAACACATGATGTTATATAATCACTTATAATTATAACCAATGTTTTGAAAACCGGATCGGACATCGAACTGGCCGTCATACTGGTTCGATGGGTCAACCGGTCCGACCATTCCAAAAAAATGGACGAACCGGATGATGTCAGTTTTACATCATTATTGTAATTTGAATTAAAAAATAAAAAAATACAAAAATAAACTTCAAAACAACATTACCAAGAATAATAATTGTGTTCAATTCAACATTAAGTAAAAATAACAAACATACAGAATATGATAAAAATAATCCATCACATCTTGATTCAAGTTTTCAAAAAAAAAAAAAACAAAGTTCACAACATCAAAATACTATTAAATGCATCAAAATCCAAACTTCAATCACTTTCTAATCTTCATCTAAAGGAATCTATGTAAATTTGATCTAAAGCAACTCCATCATCATCTTCTTCATCATATTTAATATCAAATAGAAATTCAATTTTATCAAAACTTAAACTCGAATAAAAAACAAGAATAACAATAATATTGATAGAATAAATAAAAATAATAATAACCTTGAGAAACTTGAGATTCAAACATTATCGATTCATTGTAGTTTGGTGGCTCATCTTCAACCATATTCTCCAATTCGGTATAACTTCATTTTATCAATGCTTTCATAATCAATCGGGTCATAAGACTTTTTGTGATCCTTGAGCCTAGAAAAAATACATTAATATACTTTTAAACATAAATAAAGAAAGGAGAAAAAATTTGAAAGTATAAGTTACCTATTTTGTAGATGCAAGTTATAATGAACATAAACAAGGTCATTAAGCCTTTGATGCTCCAACTGATTCCTTCTTTTAGTGTGGATTCTCTCAAAGACACTCCGGTTTCCCTCACACCCGAAAGAAGAAGTTGTTTGACTTAAAATTCGAATTGCAAATTTTAGCAATTCCGGAGCATCTCCACCATATAATTTCCACCATTCATCTAATTGAAAAATAACTAAATAATATTATAATCTTTCTACTAAAACTCACAATTAATAAAAATTTAAAAATTGTTACCTAGACGATTGGTATTATGAGAAGCAAAAGGCAATGTTCTACCAAAACTACATTCATGCTCACGAAACAACTTTTGTTGGTCCATAAGAGTTAGACCATTGACAGTTCCAGCACTACTGTAACGCTCAATCATATTCACAACCCTGCAACCACCTTTGGTTTCTTACAAAAACTTTCTTGATCATATTGAAAGGTCGGATTCAACCAATAAGCCGCAACATGAAGACTCCTACACAAAATCCTATCCCAACGATTTTTAATGATGTTAGTGTAAGGATCGTACAACTCTTTGTTGTTTCGAAAAAGTTTCTTAATTCCTTTTTTTTCCCTATGCATCTGTTCGTATACATAACCTATAAAAACATCATTAAAATAATAAAAATGATAATATACTTGTAAACATCATTAAAGAATATAAAAAAAGTTATACCTAAAGCCGACTTCTCATTCGAATCACAAATCCGTAAAAGTGTCAACATCAGAGTCATCACTTTTACTATGATACCACATTTATTCCAAAAGTTTTCATTCAATATGATAAGCTTAACTTCTTTTGCTTTTTCCAATCTAATCACTTTTTGATAATCCGGGGAGGTGACCATAACTTGCAAATCATGTTTGTGATCACACAAACTCTTCAATGCGATCAATGTAGTACCAAAACGAGTGGCATCCGGATGAATAATCTCAGTCTAACTTGGTCTTTTTCTTAATCAATTTAATGGCCATTTGTGGTTAAAAACAAAACTGTAACCCTCGATGCAAGTGTAACCAAATCAGCAACTTGAGGCATCTCCAACATATCCTTCATAATCAAGTTCATACAATGAGCTGGACAAGGAGACCATACAATAGACGAATATTTCTCACATAAAAATCTTCCTGCAGCCTTATACTTTGCAACATTATCAGTGACTAAATGAACTACATTCTAAAGACCACCAATCTCAATAATCTCACTAAATAAGTTGCATAGCGTTTGGGCATTACTCTTAATATCTGATGCATCAATTGATTTGATGAAGGAAATCCCTTTTGCACAATATGTGACAACCCGATATTTCGAATCAATGTAATGATCTAAGCTCAAATATTGTAACCTATTATGAGATTAGTAATATAAGAGTCGAAAAAGAAATGTTCAAAACTCTCTTTATGAATATACTAAGTGGTAGATATCATAACAAGGTTTTCAAAAATATAAAGAACACGAAAATCCGAGTTATAACGAAGAAGTTATGGCCAATCAAATATCTGCAACAAAACCAGTAAAACACTGTTAAGTGTAAAACACGAAATTCAATAAAATACTTTTTAGCCTTAATAATCTAAATGAATGTTGTAGATATCATTAAACCACGAACGTACATAAAAAGAACGTCCAAATCTGACTTCATATGAGGAAGTTATGATTTTTCTAAGTTTCGGAGTAGCGATAGACAGCTAAAAACTCGAAATAGAGATCGAGCAATATTTGGCCGACACAACCTAAACGAGAATTGAAGATCTCGAAAATAGTAGTACAACGGTAAAAAGACAGATGAAAACGGACATCGGATGAAGAAGTTATGGATTTTTAACGGACTTTTTCCAGTCCCAGCCTGTTAAAAATATACTATTAAAAATAAATACAAAATTAGCCGACTAAGTCTAAACGAGAGTTGTAGAGTATTTTCTCACATACGCGTGGATATAAAGAACGTCAAAAATGGAGCCCGTTTGAGAATGTTACGCATTTTAGAAGATTGAGGCACACAAACCGAGATGGTACGCCAGTGTATGCCATACGCGGCCTCGGATCGACCACGTCTCCCCTACACCCCTCTACCCCCGTTCCATTCAAAGTCCAACATATGAAGAACGCCCCGCGTACGAGGCCAGGTTCCCCTCCTATAAATAAGATGCGAGGGTTCTGGCTTCATTTGCTAATTTACACCATTTCTCTACCATTTTCTCACTTTCAAGCCTCTCGAGACTATCCCAACATCTCGGTTTCATATCCAAGCTCTGACAGAAGTTCTAAGCCACGAGATGCCCGAGGAATATACCACTTTCCGGTCAAAGTGCTATACTAGAAAAGTCTTGTTTTCTTCAAATCATCACACTTTCCAGGTGAGTTCATACCCCCGTATTTTCACGTTTTTACTATATTTTAGGGGAAAAAATACAAGTGAAACACAAGAAAAACTTACGATAAAATGTAAATCGTCACATACAGTTTCTAATACTTTATCTACATTTTATATAAAAATGTTAAATAAGTAAAATAACGTTATTACAAAGGTTATACTTTATCTACATGCAAAGTTGGTAATACACTAAGGTTTATCATTTAAACAAAACACACTTTTGAAAAACTATAATAGGTATAGTTTACGAGATATTCATGATATTTTACACTTTATAAACACTATGGAAAGGAAATACTTACAATTATAAGAAAATTGGACTTTTCATATGTAAATCTATTGATACTAACTTTTTTGAGACGTTTGACTTCACGTACTTTCAAGTACGCATTTCAAGTCCTGTATTATAAACCATAATTTGTTGTAGGGAGAGCATTATACTTGTGTATAGATCTATACGGGACTGACAATCCCGCACCTAAACTGTTAGCTATAGTTAGACCGACAGGTCTGGGGTGACAAACATCATAACACTCCAACGCCTGAAGAACATTGTTACATGCAGTCTGGGTCAATAGCACGGTTATAAAACTCACATGGAGTATGAAAACATTCTGATTTACGGGGCTAACAAACGCCTCAGTGATTATATATACACATATAAATCTACTTACATTTTTTTAGGTATGGGAAATACTCATGCATTTTCGATTTTAGGAACTTTCAAAACTACTATTCATTTATGGAAAATATTGGATTTTCTAGACACAAACTTAGTTACCTTATACAAAAATGCATACAATTATTATACAAAAACACTTATGAACTCACCTACTTAATTGTTGACACTTTTTCAAAACTACTTGTATTTCTCAGGGATTCAGTAACAACAGCTTTTGGGGAAGTGATGCTAAGGCGTCAATTTCAAACTTATTATATCATCATAATGTAATTTCTTTTGAAACATGTAATACAATCAACAATGTAACTTTTTAAATTATATTTATTATGGTTGTGTTTGCTTTATTTACTATTTACTCAACTGTTATGATACTACATGAAGTCATCCACCACCGAATGTTTCTGCCATTCTGGTTTGGGGGTTTGACAGATTGGTATCAGTGTATTGTTTATAGTGGACTAAGTATATTGAACCATATAAGATATACAAACTATAAATGAAAAAGGACTAAAACTCTCTGATAAAAACGTTTTCACACCAACCATACTTTATTAAATTAAAATGTTAGTTTCATAAAATGTACAAATACATGCATGCAACAGTTTAATGTCATAGTTAGAACTATACAAAAGTATTAAGACACGTTGGACACTATGAATAAGCCTCGGAATATGTAATCAGATCGAGAATTAATGTAGCTTGATCAACTATATTTATCCAAGATATAATCAACGTATGTCGAGGAATAGTCATAGTAAGCAACAAGTCAAAAACTTACCAAAGTAACACTAGAATCAAACTTACAATTTTAAATACTATAGGAGTATTTATGACACAATAAAAGCTATAACAAGCAAGTAAACCCCGACATTTCGTTAGGACTAGAATCATCAATTAAATAAAAATTAAGTCTATAAAAGCTAAAAACTTTCACTAACAGGTCTATAATTGCAAAGTGGATACTTTAAGGTTACACATGAGTGAGATTGCATGGGTTTAGGATTGATGATTTCGCATTAGGTCCTTTTCCTTGTTTGGATGTGGGCTTAGAGTGAATCTCTTTATCCAAAGGTCCATTCGATCTCAAATATATGTAATTTGTATACACTAGGTAATTATAGGAGGACTCGGTGTAGTCTTTATAATAAAAATTTTCTTTTTAATTCTCTTATCTCTGTTCTCGATCAGACAAAATCGCAGGATTTCATATCCCCAAGGATCCCTACTACCCAAACCAGGGCAATGGAGGTTGGATTGAGGAACATCCAGAAGAGGAACCTGAAGAAGTTCCTGAGGAAGATACGGAAGAGGATCCCGAAGAGGTTCTCGAGGAAGATCTCGAAGAGGAACCCGAAGAGGAGGAACCCAAAGAAGAAGATAATGAAGTAGATAATGAAGGAATTGACATAGAACCCGAGGTCTATGATCCTCCCCAGGTAGTACCAGATCTCCGATGAGACTTTCAGGGCCCGTTGCCCTTCTAAGTTGTGGATCTGAAATGATGGAGTAGGGAGCAAGGACAACGTCCACCCTACGACATGGGAAGGGGCTTTTATGACCTCCGTAGCTGGGCTTCAGTTGACAGAGCACTCCTTGTCATGGTTCATCGCATCGCAACCAAGGTGAGCAAACAAGGGTAACCACCAACCAAATCCTAGACTTTGGTGCCACCGCCCAGATCACAAAAGTACGTCTTCGCTGCCTGGACGAAGAACATGACCGAACAAAAGAGCACACCTTTTCCCTCCAAAAATACATTAACGCTACTAGAGCCGAGGTAAGGGAGTTTCGGAAAAACCAAGCCACAATGGAGAGACGCATCATCGAGGCTGAACGTCAAGTAGCTCGAGCTCAGACTTCCTCGACAACATACCATGGTCCGCAGCGTACCACCCGCTCGGAGTAGAGCGCGTTCTTCTTGCACTATGTATATACTTATCGAGTGAGCGTTGGTGCTACTCTTTCATATATGTATGTAAATCCGACGGATTGTGAGTACACAATTCGAGGGTTAGAATGCGGTCAATTTCCCCATTTTCATTGATGTACTCTACACCTGTGTTAAGGTCAAATTTTCCTGATCGATGTATCGAATATTAATATTAATGAGATTTACACACATTTATTATTTCATTGGTTATTTCATTAAATTCTTAAAATACCAAGGAAATCATGCGCTTATTTTTTTTAAGTTTCCATTTCGCAATTAACTTACAATTTCGGAAATGTTTGGAACATAAAGCTTATAATACTAAAACTTTCCATAATCATTTCTGAAGACTTATCATGAATTCATCTTTTAACTTATGGCAGAATCATGCCACAAAGAAGAAACCTCGACGCTTCAATACTACAGGAACGCCAACACCACCTCTGCCACCACCCCCATCAATGGACCATGCTATTTTCTAGGCAGCCGTAACAGCTGTTGTCACAACAACAATGGCACAAATGAGTAACAATGGGTCAGGAGGAGGAATAAATAGCTCTACCAATGGTCAACATCAGGGTCGTTCCGGGGAATGCACTTAAGGACTTCACCAACAGCAAACCCATATCCTTTAATGGTACTGGAGGAGTCATGGCTGTATTCGAGATCTGCTCATGCTAAGAAGGGGGCAAGGTAAAATTTGCTTCCTGCACTTTCTCCGAACAGCCTCTAATGTGGTGGAATGGCTACGTCAAGTCACTAAATCTGCTAGTGGCTAACTCCATGGGATGGGAAAACCTGAAAAAAATGCTCATGCAAGAGTACTGCCTGAGAGACGAAGTACAAAAGCTCGAGCAAGAGCTTTGGGGCCTGACTATGGTAGGTTCGGGCATCATGACCTATACCAATAGGTTCAATGACTTAGCAATGATTTGCCCGGGAATGGTTGCTCTAGAGAGCAAGAAGATCGAGAGATATATCTGGGGACTGTCACCTTAGATTCGAGGAAGTGTACTCGCTTCCAATCCAGTTACGTTCGATAGTGTCAAACAACTGGCACAGTCCCTC
Source organism: Lactuca saligna (assembly GCF_052625555.1). Classification (NCBI taxonomy): domain Eukaryota; kingdom Viridiplantae; phylum Streptophyta; class Magnoliopsida; order Asterales; family Asteraceae; genus Lactuca; species Lactuca saligna. The sequence continues at coordinate 148,782,797 of NC_136425.1, read as the reverse complement.
GTTGACCATGGCTTCTGCCAAGGATTCATGACCGCTCTTCCGAAGCAACCCATAGAAAGCAACAACAACAACAACAACAATAATACCAACAACAACAAGAAGAAGAAGTTTTAGAACAAAAGGAAGGGTCAATCTTCACAAGAACCTTCCAAGAAACAACAAATAGTGGCGGTTCATGCTGCTACTACGCCCACCGCTGTTCTTGTCACTCCTACACCAGCAAAGCAATATGCTGGAAACCTACCAAAGTGCAGCAAATGAAATTACCATCACAACAGAAATTATAGAGTATTGCACTGTAATAAATGCAAAAGGAAAGGGCACACTTCCCATTTCTGTAAGGCACCAACACAACCAATCACCTAAGTTCCTGGAGTCGATGTGGGCCAGGCGTGTTATGGGTGTGGTGAAGCTGCACACTACAAGAGAGATTGCCCTAAGTCAAGGAATGCTGGCGGCACAGGAAGACTATTGGCAATAGGGCAGCACAAAGCAATATCTGATCCCACGGTAGTTATGGGTACGTTTGTCCTCAATAGCGTATATACACGCATACTCTTTGATTGTGGTGTGGAGATGAGTTTTGTGAGCCATAAATTCAAACATTTACTTAAGCAAAACCCTAACCACTTAATAAGATACTTACAGTAGAAATAGCTAATGGTAAAACAGAATGCACAAATGATATGTACATAGGTTGCATGCTATATTTAAAGGAACACTCGTTCCAAATCGATCTAATGTCGATCACTATAAGAAGCTTTTATGTCATCATCGGTATGGATTGGTTAAGCTAGAACCATGTTGATATACTTTGTCACGAAAGGGTCGTTCGCCTTAATCTGCCAAATGGCAAAACTCTTATCATTTATGGTGATAAACCCGGTACAAATCTACGAATCATCTCTTGCGTCAAAACCCAAAAATACCTGCGCAAAGAATACCATGCTTTCCTAGCCCACGTGGTAGATAAGGAAAAAAATGAAAAATATCAAAGACATTCTAAAAGTCTGCGATTTCCGTGACGTCTTCCTTGAAGATCTTCCAGGAGTTCCACTAGAACGTCAAGTCGAGTTCAGAATTGACTTGATTCCCGGAGCTACCCTAGTAGCAAAATCGCCGTACCATCTAGCCCCGACAGAGATGCAGGAATTATCCAGCCAACTAAATGAATTACTCAATAAGGGATTCATCAGGCCGAGATTCTTAACTTGGAGAGCTCCAGTCCTATTCGTAAAGAAGAAGGACGTATCTTTTCGCATGAGCATCGACTACCGAGAACTGAACAAGCTCACAATCAGCAACTGATATCCCTTACCGTGCATAGACGACCTGTTCGACTAGCTCCAAGGAGCAACCTACTTCTCAAAGATCGATTTAAGATCTGGGTATCATCACCTGTGAGTCATGGAAGGAGATGTTCCCAAGACGGCCTTCCGAAATCGTTATGGTCACTATGAGTTTGTAGTGATGCCCTTTGGATTAACAAATGCACTGGCGGTGTTCATGGACTTAATGAACAGAGTATGTAGTTATTTCCTATACAAATTTGTGATTGTGTTCATAGATGATATACTAATCTATTCGAAGAGAAAAGAAGAACATAGTAAACACCTCCGACAGATCTTGGAAACACTAAGGAAAGAGAAACTATATGCAAAATTCTCAAAGTATGAATTTTGGATTTGGAAAGTAGATTTCCTGGGTCACATGGTCAGCAAAGAAGGAATACATGTGGACCCTTCCAAAATCAAGGCAATCGAGAACTGTTCAGCTCCAAGAACTCCAACGAAAATTTGACAATTCTTGGGCCTTGCTGGCTATTACAGAAGATTCATACAAAACTTCTCAAAGATTTCCAAACCACATACTGCCTTGACTCAGAAGGGTGTAACCTACAACTGGGGAGAAAAGAAAAACGCTGCATTCCAAAAACTGAAACAGGCCCTATGCAGCGCACCTATCTTATCCCTTCCCGAAGGAATAGAAGACTTTATGGTCTACTGCGATGCATCAAACCAAGGTCTGGGACGTGTTCTAATGCAACGAGGAAAGGTAATCGCATACGCCTCGAGACAAGTCAAGATGCACGAAGTCAACTACACTACCCACGACCTCGAACCGGGAGCAGTCGTTTTCGCTCTAAAGATCTGGAGACACTATCTCTAAGACACGAAATGCACAATCTTCACCGATCATAAGAGCCTTCAGCACATACTCAACCCAAAAGAACTCAACAAGAGATAGAGAAGATGTGTTGAACTATTGAGCGACTACGAATGTGAGATTCATTATCATCCAGGAAAAGCTAATGTAGTAGCCGATGCTCTCAATAGAAAGGAATACTCGGGCCACCGCCTGAAATCCTTAACCATGACAATCCATTCACACCTGTCCACACAAATCAAGGAAGCTCAAATGGAATCCTTGAAAACGGAAAATGTGGCGGGCGAAGCTTTAAGAGGAATGGATAAAAATCTTGAAGTCAAGGGTGACGGAGTTCATTACTTCATGAATCGAATCTGGACACAGAAGTTTGGTGGATTCAAAGACGTTGTTATGGATGAGGCTCATAAGACTCGATAGTCCGTGCATCCCGATTCAGACAAGATGTACCTGGACCTCAAGAAATTGTATTGGTGGCCAAACATGAATGTTGAAATTGTTGCCTATGTAGGAAAGTGTCTGACTTGCGCCAAAGTCAAAATAGAGTATCAAAAGCCCTCAGGATTGTTACAACAACCTGAAATACCCGAGTGGAAGTGGGAGCAAATCACCATGGATTTCATAACCAAGTTACCCGAAACAGTGGGTGGACTTGACACCATCTGGGTGATCGTCGACAGATTAACCAAAGCCGCACATTTCCTACCAATAAACGAAATTGACAAGATAGATAAACTAGCTCGAACATACATCAGAGAGATTGTGCGACTGCATGGTGTACCAGTATCCATTATCTCCGATAGAGATAGTAGATCACCTCACGATTCTGGTAGTCACTTCAAAAATCTTTAGGACTAGACATGAGTACCGCTTATCATCCACAAATCGACGATCAGAGTGAGAGGACCATTCAAACCTTGGAAGATATGGTAAGAGCTTTTATGATCAATTTTGGTAAGGCATGGGATGCCCATTTACCACTAGTCGAGTTCTCGTACAACAATATCTATCACACTAGCATCAAGGTTGCCTCATTCGAAGCCCTTTATGGTCTCAAGTGCATATCACCTCTATGCTGGGCTGAAGTGGGCGACACACAACTAGCTAAATGACAAGTACCTAACAGCACCCTCACCTGCCCGAAAATCATAAGAGAAACGACCGAGAGGATTTTCCAAATCTGGGAACGACTAAAAGCTTCAAGAGACAGACAAAAGAGTTATGCAGACAAAAGACGGAAGCCCTTGGAATTTCAGGTTAGGGACCGAGTGCTATTGAAGGTCTCACCTTGGAAAGGATTAATACGTTTTGGTAAACGTGGTAAACGAAATCCAAGGTATATCAGACCATTCGAGGTCCTTGCTAGGATCGGTCCAGTAGCATACAAGCTTCGATTACCGCAGGAACTCAATAACGTACACCCTACATTTCATGTGTCAAATTTAAAGAAATGTTTATCCGATGAGACTCTAGTCGACCCTCTGGACGAAATTGAAATCAACGAGAGTCTCCACTTCGTAGAAGAACTGATATAAATCATGGATAGGGAAATTAACAGAACTAAACAAAGTCACATAGCCATTGTGAAGGTTCACTGGAATACAAAGCGAGGGCCTGAATACACCTGGGAGCACGAAGATCAGATGAAACAAAAATACCCGTATCTTTTCCCTAGTCCATAAATACTTATCTTAGAATAAATTTCTGGACGAAATGCTCTCTAACGGGGGGATGATGTGACAACCCGATATTTCGAATGAATGTAATGATCTCAGCTCAAATATTGTAACCTATTATGAGATTAGTGTTATAAGAGTCAAAAAATGAAATGTTCAAAACCCTCTTTATGAATATAATAAGTGGTAGATATCGTAACAAGGTTTTCAAAAATATAAAGGAAACGAAAATCCGAGTTATAACGCAGAAGATATGACCAATCAATGATCCGCAACAAAGCTGGTAAAACACAATTAAGCGTAAAACACGAAGTTTCAATAAAATACTTTTTAGCCTTAGATATCTAAATGAATAATGTATATATCATTAAACCATGAATCTACATAAAAAGAACGTCCAAATCTGACTTCGTATGAGGAAGTTATGATTTTTCTAAGTATCGGAGTAGCGGTAGACAACTAAAAACTCAAAATATAGATCGAGCGACATTTAGCCAACACGAACTAAAAGAGAATTGAAGATCTAGACAATAGTAATGCAACGGTACAAGGACTGACGAAAACGGACATTGAATGAAGAAGTTATCGATTTTTAACGGAGTTTTCCAGTCCCGGCCTGTTAAAAATAAACTATTAAAAACAAATTCAAAATTAGTCGACGAAGTCTAAACGAGAGTTGCAGAGTATTTTCTCACCTACATGTGGATATAAAGAACGTCAAAAACGGAGCTCGTATGTGAAAGTTACACATTTTAGAAGATTAAGGAACACAAACTGAGGGGGTACACCCAGCGTATACCATACAGGGCCTTGGATCGACTACGTCTCCCCTACACCCCTCTACCCCCATTCCATCCGAAGTCTGACAGCCGAGCAAGGCGTCATCCATGACGTACGCACCGCGTACATAGGAACGCCCAACGTACGAAGAACGCTCTACATACTTCGGAGTACGCCCAACGTACGAGGCCAGGTTCCCCTCCTATAAATTAGATGCGAGGGTTCTGGCTTCATTTGCTAATTTACACCATTTCTCTCCCATTTTCTCACTTTCAAGCCTCTCGAGACTATCCAGAAATCTCGGTTTCATATCCAAGCTCTGACGGAAGTTCGAAGCCCCGAGATTCCCGAGGAATATACCACTTTCCGGTCGAAGTGCTATCCGAGAAAAGCCTATTTTCTTCAAATCATCACACTTTCCAGGTGAGTTCATACCCCTATATTTTCACGTTTTTACTATATTTTAGGGGGAGAAATACAAGTGAAACGCAAGAAAAACTTACGATAAAATGTAAATCGTCACATACAGTTTCTAATACTTTATCAACATTTTATGTATAAATGTTAAAAAGTAAAATAATGTTATTACAAAGGTTATACTTTACATGGAAAGTTGGTAATACACTAAGGTTTATCATTCAAACAAAACACACTTTTGAAAAACTATAATAGGTATAATTTACGAGATATTCATGATATTTTACACTTTATAAACACTATGGAAAGGAAATACATACAATTATAAGAAAAATGGACTTTTCATATGTAAATCTATTGATAATAACTTTTGTGAGATGTTTGACTTCACGTGCTTTCAAGTACGCATTTCAATTCTTGCATTATAAACCTTAATCTCTTGTAGGGAGAGCGTGATACTTGTGTATAGATCTATACGAGACTGATAATCCCGCACCTAAACTGTTAGCTACAGTTAGACCGGCAGGTCTGGGGTGACAAATTTCATAACACTCCAACGCCTGAAGAACGTTGTTACAGGCAGTCTGGGTCAATAGCACGGTTATAAAACTCACATGGAGTATCAAAACATTCTGATTTACGGGGCTAACAAACACCTTAGTGATTATATATACACATATAAATCTACTTACACTAGTTTAGGTATGGAAAATACTTATGCATTTTCGATTTTGGGAACTTTCAAAACTACTATTCATTTATGGAAAATATTGGATTTTCTAGACACAAACTCAGTTACTTTATACAAAAAGGCATACAATTCTTATACAAAAATGCTTATGAACTCACAAACTTAGTTTTTGACACTTTTTCAAAACTACTTGTATTTCTCATGGATTCAGTAATACAGGTAAACAACAACTTTTGGGGAAGGGATGCTTAGGCGTCAATTTCAAACTTATTATATCATCATAATGTAATTTATTTTGAAACATGTAATACAATAAACAATGTAACTTTTTAAATTATATGTATGATGGTTGTGTTTGCTTTATTTACTATTTACTCAACTGTTATGATACTATATGAAGTCATCCACCCTGAATGTTTCTGCCATTCTGGTTTAGGGGTGTGACACAATACACCATAAAATTGATAAGGGGTCATTGTCTTGTATCACCCCAACCATCTCCCATAATTGTACAGACATTTTCTGCCCAATAACGTCATTATGAATGAACTATAAGTTGTACAGACTGTTTTGCATCTTTCAACAACGTCACACGCATAGCATGATATGAAGGCCCTATATATCCATGACCCATACTAGTGATTTTACTCAATTCTATATGAAAAGGGGGAGAATTCACGACATTCATAGGTATGCAAGAATCATAAAACCACATAGCAAGAGCTAAATCTGTTTCATTCCATCTTTCCTTACTTTGCAATGCCGCTTTAATCGGCGTTTGAGATGGATCATGCATACCCCGTTTGAAAAAAAGGTGGCACTGTTTGTGTTTGGGAGGTATGAGCTTTTCTTTTTCCATCTTTTTTGAGTTGTTTGTTGGGTGAGTACTTGAACCTCATCATTATCATCAACATCAACATCATACAAGTTATGTACATTCATCCCCGAAGTATCATCGAGAACACCTACATGTTTCTCTTTTGCTTTTTTGGTATTTTCATCCAATGAACTTTTTGTGAGAAACTTTACATCTCCGGGACAACTCAGACATGTTGCAATACTACCTGGCACTCCATCAAGGTGTTGTTTCATTCTATTGATACCACCACCATTGTAAGTTTTTTATACAAAAGATACAAAAATATGACTTTTTCCTACTCCATCTCATAGTTCAGTAATATGCCTCCAAGCTAGATCATTTTTTGATCTAAGATTTGGTTGAGTAGAAGCTTGTGAACCAAATGGTACAATATTCAGTTGTGCTTTGGATGGATTAGAACTTGGATTGGAACTTAAACCAGGAGTACTCATAATCTAAAACACGAACACAAACAACCAATTACTATGACATATTTTATATTTCAACTTCCAATTACTATGACAGATTTAAAATTTCAAAAGATCATGAATGTCACTAATTTATTTCCTAATAGAAATTACATTAGGTGAGCAACCAAAATCAATGTAATATATGTGTTTGCTGTAGAATTTCAAGATTAAGATGCTAAGTTGCATAAAGGGTAAGAAAGTAAGAAACAGTGAATAGTATCCTAGAAAAAAAAAGAATGGAATCAACTAACCAAGAAATTCAGGCTTCTAATTAAAAATTTCTCTACTCACTGGAATGGATTGCTCGTTGCCTCGTTAGTGGTGTAGCATAGTAGCATAAATCGAAGTTGATGGAGAGGATGGAGAGTTATGATCGGACGCAGGTGACTGGATACTTGTGAACTGTGATCGCAGAACTAGAAACAAAAGGGAATGGAACGATCATAATCAATCGACATCCAACATTAGGTTTAGCATTTCAAGTTTGGACTTTGGACTTTGGGTGTGCGATTGTGCTTTTGCGATTTAGGAATTAGGAATCAGGGAATGATTTGTCATTTGTCCGATATTAGTTTAAAGGAAAAAAGTAAAAATCGATTCTGAAGCCGGTTCAACCAGCCCGGTCCGACCGCAGTTCACAAAAAAACACCGGTTTTTAGAGGCTAAAGAACTGGAACCAGCATCGGTTCCTGGTTGAACCGGTCGAACCGTCCGGTCCAGTTCGATTTTCAAAACAGTGATTATAACATGTCTGTCGCGCTGGTACGCCAGAGGGTTAGTGCGGCAGATGTGAAATAGGTGGCTGAGGTTTAATCTCAAGATCTCTATGTTATTTTTAATCTCAACGTAATCTATATATATATATATATATATATATATATATATATATATATATATATATAGCTAGATTTTTGTATTCTAACTATCTATAGTGTGGATGTAAGGTTGATTATTGACCAATCATTTTATTTATTTTAAGAAAATGATTTATAAATTATTAAATTAAAAATAATTAAGATAAAATTAAAAATAAAAATTCCAAATTTTTAGGGGATAATTAATTCTATTGAATTAAGAAATCGGATTTTTTTAATTAATTCAATTTCAACTTAACTTAATTTGTAAGCAAAAAAAGATTTTATTCTATCTAGATATTTCTTTTGTTAGAATGATAGTTATGTGATACTTTTAATATGATATTCTATCAGAATATAGAATATATATTTTAATTGAATGAACGTCTAAAGAATAACAAATTTTTAGTTAGAAGTTTAAATTTTTTCTCACATTTTTTAAAAATAAAAATTTTTATATAGTATTTTATGATAATGTAACACTCATTAATAACAAACAAAAATAATATATATATATATATATATATATATATATATATATATATATATATATATATATATATATATATATATATATTGCTACTAAACATAACCCATTTTCTATTCACCCCACCATTTGTGTCTCTATCAACATTCATTAATTTTTTTCTCATTTTTCAAATATATATTGGATCTATTCTTATAGAATAGAAGAAAATAGAACTCTATAAATATTAAAACACCATTATTGTAATAAAATTCTTATACGAAGACATTTCTATGTAATCAAAATTATGATTTTATACACTTGTGTTTATATTTGAAAATGACTTTGGTCCGGTAAAAAATTATGACATGGGCTAGAAGAAAAAGAAATACAAAATAAGCACTAGAATTTGCATCTACCAATTCAATTAAATTTCAAAAAGTATAAGTTATTCGTTAAAAAATCCCACGTACTCATAAATATATTAAAGAGACTGACCTTTAACAGTTACATCATTACAAGGGCTTCGAATGCAAAAATAATAAATTTATTAAAAAACCTCCAAAATGTCAAAAGAGCTAGAATTAATGACAAGATTGACAAACCGTTTTCCAAATGAATCTTCTAATACAACCATGGATTTAAATTCATTTTGTGGGAGATGGCCGACATTATAAAGAGTCCTTTCCCCATTATGTGCAGATTTTTTTACCAGAAACTTTAGATGAATATGTTTTGGTAAAGTTTTTCAACAAGTTTTCTCCCTAAAACATTGTTCTCAATTGCTATGTCATCTTCAGAAGTGATGGATACATGCAACAATATGGCATTATATTGACTATTTGTTCAACATTAAGACTGTAAAATAATGCTTACAAATTTAATTACACGATAGCGTACAATGTATGGGTAGAATATCTCATACAGATTCTTGATAGAAACTTTGAAGTGATTAACAAGCAATGAAATGTATCTTTCTTGGACTTCGAAATACATGACTATTGATTACAGAACGTGTACAGTTATTTAGTTACTCTGTTATGACATCAGTGTTTACTTTCTCTATCTTTTATGCCCATAAAACTCCTTTGTGGTTTGAAGGTATGGTAAAATAATGAGAGAAACATGGGCTAATAAGATGGCATTTCCAAAATGAAAATCAATATTTCAAAGAAACATATACAATCAATAGAGACAAAACTCAAAAATCAATAGAAAGAATCCGATGAAATTGAAAGAACTATGAACTACCATTAGAGAACCATAGCATGTTTTTTAATAGACCCTTCTCCTATCTCGTTTTACCGAATTAGTAAAAAGAATAGATGCAATTAGAGAAGACTAAATAGAGTGCGGTGAAAGAAAAGTTAAAACAGTTTCCTTCGAATTGTTTAATCAAAATTAAAGGCACAAATTGAGGATGATGCAAAGAAGGAAGAATATGAGGTGTTAGGGATTACTTGAGTAAAAGAAAAGCACATTCATGGTTAACTAGTTAAGCAAAGGCGGAAGCGGCTATGGCGGTTGGCGAGGACGATAGGGAATAATGGACACCCGCGACAATGACGAATTAATAATGTGGCGGAAGTGAGGAAAACAACGATGATGTTGTCAATAACTATGAGTGGTGCTGGGGTTGGAGGTTGAGTTAGGGTTTAGAGAGAAACAGGGACGAATCATGGTGGGGTTTCGTCAATTGAGAAGTGATAGGGAGGTCATAAACAAAGTAGAGACCGGTCAATGTAACGTCTCGAAAATTCAAGGTAAAATTTTTATTTGTTCTCAAAACCATTCGATATAAAAATAGTATCTAAACATCAGAGTAAAAATCATCAATGAGGAATAAACTCTGGGGGGACGTTTTGCAGTCACGTCGGGCCATTCCCTATCGAACTAGAAGTACTTGAAACCGTAAATATGAAACCTTACGTACAAAGCTTAGTGAGTTCCCAAAATACCACATACCTTACACATCATTGGACCTAGCCCGCACATTAAGCCCAACCCATAATAATGGGCCTAGCCCTTCTTAATCGTTGGGCCCGAACCAACATATAAATGGGCCTAGCTCGACATACAATAAGCCTAGCCCGACATATAATGGGCCCAACCCACTCATGTATTTGGGCCTAGCCCTACATGCATGCCCTTGGGGCCAGCCCATCATATAATGCAAGAGTCACAAAGATAGCTAGCATCCTACGTAACATAGTCTAGTGGGCCGGCATTAGTGTCTTCGACCCATGGGTACAATAAGAAGACTCACCTATATCTTAGATAACCGAACCACACATGCACTACTACTACCGGGATCCTTACACTAAACATACACAAAAATCATAACTAATTAGTAATTAAGTCAATTATCCATAATCCAAGGCCCAAATCATATATCATCATATCATGGGGTAATGGACTATTTTACCCTACCCATACCTACCCCAGCAAAACATGTCCCAAACCAAAAATGACCGAAGGCCCAACATGGCCCAAAAGCCCATCTAGTGAGTACGCCCCACGTACCTCCTTCATACGACCGACATACTTCACTGAAGCCTGCTACGCACAACGTACTAGGAGGGTATGCCCAGAGTACTACTCACCTGCCCAAACCGAACCCCGAGCTTTTTAATGCCTTAAGAAAAAATTACTAACTCCTAGATCTAATTCATTTAGGACATCCTACATCATAAAGTTCCAGACTTTACGACATTGCATGGCTTAATGGTGTCCAGACCAAATCCATAAATCCATAATTTCATCAAAAGGTCACTAACCCATGTATGGAAGGAACTAACTCATCAAGATCTGTTATTTATGACTTAATGACCTCAAAAAAGACTCAAACTGAGGCTCAAAGGTTATGGAGTAACTTCTACTCACAAAAACCACAACCATAAGACCAAAACATGACAAATCATAACCCAAACTAGATCTACATGAAAGAACTATCAAGATTAAAACTTTATACCTCCAGAAGCTTGAAAATGGGAAAAGAGTTTTGGATCTTCAAGCTTCTAGTTAACTAACACTCCTCCAATGAGTTCTTCTTCTTACAAAAGCACCAAAAACACACCAAAATCACTCAAAGGCTTAAGAATTTATCCAATGCGGCTAGGGTTTGAAATTTAGGGTTATAAAGGATAGAGGTTGAAGTTTGGAAGGGATTGGAATATGTTAAGGCCTTTAATTAGGGTCCAAGACCCAAATATTAGGGTTGCATCAAACTGACGTATGCCCAACATACATGCCCAACATACTGGGAAGAACCCTCATGATCAACCTTACCTAGGACGCCTAGTGTACTCCCTGTATACCCAAGGTACTAGGCCAAAGTCTAAACCAACCTAATTTCTAACAATCATAACTTTTGCATCCCAAATCCGTTTTCGACATTCTTTATATGCTCGGAAAGGTAATGAAAAGACCTATAATCCTATCAACCTAATTTCTAACGGGATAACTTAGCGGGATTTTGAGAAGGGAAAATTAGGTCAAAATCTGAATGTTATGAAAAGTTATAAGGAAGAGTTGAAAATAATATTTTATATTTGTATTTTGTATTTATAATATTTTAAATTTATTTTATATTGATTTTATAATTTAATTTATGAAAATATTTTTAAAATTTTTTTAATAAAAGTTTTATTAACTTTTTTTTATTGTTTATTAATATTATATTATTATTATTTATAATTTTATAAAGTATTTGTGATTAAAATCATAATAGAATATCTAACATTTTATTAACATTTAATTTTACATAGATATATAACAATCTCCGTAAATGGTGAGTGAAATAATCCATAAGCTCTAACGTTATGCCGAAAACCCTAATACCTCAGTCTTAAGCCTTAAGTCATAAGGTAGAATATATAATCTATAAGGCCTAACCTAAGCCATAAATCATAATCTCTAAGTCCTAAGTCATAAGCCAAAAGTCATAAGTCTTAAACCTTAAGCCCTAAGCATTAAGATATAAACTATAAAAAAAAATATGTGATAGGTTATATGGAATAACCCCTAAGCCTTATGCAATAAGCTTAAAGCCACATATATCATAGGGCATAAGCCTTAGGCTATATGCTCAAAAACCTAAGTCATAATCCATAAGCCCTAAGCCTCGTGCCCCTTGGTTCTAAAATCTATGTCATAAGCCATAATTAAGCCTAAAACCCTAAGCCATATAACATAAGCCATAATCTAGAAGTAATAAAATCTAATCCTTAATTCTTAAGCCTTACACCCTAACTACGGACCCGAAGATTCCATTGAGTAGGATGTAGTGTGGACTTGAGGTTAGGCTTAGGGTGAGCATATGTGTGTTGGTGTGATGGTAGGGGTTAGGTGTGTGTAAGGGTGGTGTAGTCTATATGGAGGATGGTGGATTGGGGTGGGCTACAGGTGTGGGAGTTGGATAAGGTGATGTGGGGATGGGATGCTCGGTGTTATGTTGTGACATTCTCATTTTCACGTCCAGAAAAGACCGATTTTGTTTATGATTTTTAAAAATTAGAGTACCCCTTTTAATAAAAATGTTGTGGAATTTGTTCCTAGTAAAACATGATAAATACATTATCAAAGTATTTCAGAAGAAAAGTATTTTTATTCATTTTAAAACATTTGGGATGTCATCGTCAATACAGAAACATAATCATAAACAGAACTTAGATTCATTATCACTAGTGATTTATATCTCCTTAATCTCTCAGTGTAATGTGACTTCATATCAACACCTGTGATATAAAGAAACTGAGTGGGTTAGGTTAGGAAACCTGGTGAGTATGTAGAGTTTTCAAACCACAATAATATAATTATTTTGTTTAATCATCAAACAATTAACCCTATTACCCATCCCCATTATTTTCTTTACTCTTAAGGATCTACCCTAAGAATTAGCTATTCCTCGTTCATTCATTCCTAAGGATCATCCTAAGGAATCGGCAAGAAATCCATCGTAGTCAGGGTTTACTCAACATGCACTAAGTCGCATAGTCGTCAGGGTTTAGGCACTAAGTCTCATAGTCGCTAGGGTTTATACAACAGGCACTATGTCGCATAGTCACCAGAGTTTAGGCACTAAGTCTCATAGTCACCATGGTTTATACAATAGGCACTACATCGCATAGTCGCCAGGGATTAGAGTACACCACGTGAACACATCGTTCACAACACCTACAGGTTGCGAGCCTGCTAGTGTTCCATTGGACTGTCTAGAATAGTCCGTGGTTGTTATCCATACTCTGCTAGAAGATGGGTCCGTCATTTGGGTAAAAGGCTTCTCTCATTGTCACCTCTCACCCTTATCTCATGCTCTATATCACCTCTCATCTCATCATCCGACTCATATTTCATCTACCCATGTTTTACCCAACATATTATGTAGATAAAAAATACATATACAGTTTAAATCATTTAAAACATGTATAAAATCGTTCATCCAGCATAGATAACAAATATACAGATAATATGCACACATAGCACATAATTTATATAAAATACTTCATATCTATGTGTAAGCTGAAAGTAACTATGCACTCACATGAGAAGGTGGTGACTCGACACTTGGACAACACTTTGTTACTCTTAACATAATTTTCCTCGGGCAAAACCTAGTATCATTACCACTAGAGTTTAGCCTAATCTTTACCGAGAGTAATTAATAGTCTAGCTATTATATAAGCATTAAACAATACTTATATAACCCATAATAATAGCCCAAATACTTATTATAAGTTCCTAATAACGTTACTATAATTAAATAAAAGCTATATAAAACATAGCGTAGGTGTAGCTCACTTACAACGAGTTTTATAGAAAACTGGGCTTGCTTGGAGCATCGTTTCCAAACTGAAAGACCCTTTTTCTTGGGACTTTGGGTGCCTCGGGGCTTCCTTCGGGTGCTAGGGGGTTTACCTAGGCTTTAGGGGGGGGGGGGGGGTTAGGAGTGGTAGAGAGAGAAAGTAGTGAGAGAAAAAGAAGATTTTTGGTGTGAAAAAGATGGCCGCCTCGGGGCTTCCTTCAGGTGCTAGGGGGACTTACGTTGGGCGTTCAGCAACACTACGCGGGGTGTAGTGTCGGATAAGGCTGACAGATGGTGCGTCTTCGGTGGGACGACGAGGAGGCTTGTGGTCCGAGGAAAGCTAGATCGCACAACGTAGGGACTTCGTATGCGAGGCATACTCGTACGTGGGGCGTCGGATGTAAACGTTGGGCGTCCGAGGCGATACATGGCAGCATCTTGTGCGACACCGTGGGGATTAAGCAAGGGCCGAGATTTGGCCACGTCATCACCCCCTCGCAGATTCGTAACTTTCCTTCCCGAATTCAAAAATTAATATCTTTCACATACAAGCTCCTTTTTCGACGTCTTTTATATCAACACATAGGCGGGAACGCACTCTACAACTTTCACTTAGACTCCGTCGGCTAATTTTGACTTTATTTTAAATTTTATATTATTAACAGGACACTACACGTTAAAAATCCATAACTTCTTCATCTGATGTCCGTTTTCGTCTGTCTTTTTACTGTTACGCTACTATTAAAGAGATCTTCAATTATCGTTTAGGTTGTGTTGGCTAGAAACTGCTCGATCTAATATTCGAATATTGGGCTTTACACTATTAAATTGAAACTTCAAAAAATCATAACTTCCTCATACGAAGTCAGATTTGGACGTTCTTTTTATGGACACTCTCAGTTTAACATATTCTACAACTTTTATTTAGATCTCTAAGTCTAAATATCGCTCTAGCGTAAATTCACTATTTACGTTTCCTGGTGTCGTGTCGGTGCCGTCGCAAAACTTTGACTGGTCATAACTTCTTCATTATAACTCGGATTTCGGTGTTCTTTATATGTATGGAACCCTTGAGACATATTCTACAACTTGGTTAAGATTATTATTCTAAATAATCTTTTGTCAAAAAGTTTTTTGTCGACCCCTATTATGTCTAAATTGATTAACCCGAATTTGATGGGTTTTATGCATAAGAACAATCTTATGTGCTCATACAAACCCTAATGCTTGGATATAGGTTTCTCTATTGTACATGCATTGAATCCAAGACTTAAAAACCCTAATCTAGTATACATAATTCGAAAACTAACTTAATACATCAGATCTAGATGTTTACCTTTTCAAAAAGTGGCTTAGATCTTCTTCTCTTCTTCTCTTGAACTTAGAGTCACAATTGTAACTCCTCTAACGGATCACAAACACCTCAAGCAAGAATTAAACTTTGAGAGAGGAGGGAGGATGCTAAATTTCTTCCCTAGGGTTTCCCTTGAAAGCAAATGGTCGAAAATTGGAGGCTTAGGGTCATATTTATAGTGCTAGCTGCTAGGGTTTCAGTCTAAACCCTAATGGATAACTTAGCCACCAAGCAGCCCAAGGAAGCCTTTGGAATATGGCCCTTGGACGAAAATATGATGATCCTTCATCATAATTTTGTTCCCCCTTAGTGTATTGGGTTCCCTTAGCCAAAAACTCAACTATCATACATTTCACAATTTATGCCCATTTATTTAATTAATTTCTTTTAGTCACCAAAATAATTCCTAATTAATTTATGACCAATACTAATTAAATAAACATGATTTCTCTTTTAATATATTATTCTTATAATATATTAATAAATCATAATATCCTCTTTCTCTCTCTCTCTCTCTCTCTCTCTCTCTCCTCAAATTACCTTGTCAAGTTGCTTCGGTGAAGGCAACCCAAAAGGACCATGCACAACCAGGTCAAGTACATACCAAATATAGTTACGGAGTTAGACACTAATAAAACAAACTCCCACTTGGATAAGTCTAGTAACTATATCTCATATATGACTTCAGGATCCGATTAGAAATCGTAGCTCTTATATGCTTCTGTCAACTCTGATAAAAAAATAGTCCTTCAGATATGGGATCGTAAAATCCTCTGTTCTAGATATCATGCTATCAATACTTATTGTCCAACATTTGTTTCTCGATCTCTAATTCTTTTGAAATAGAATTTAGTTGAACACATCAATCTCATTCTGACCGAGTCCGACACATAATTCAAAACAAATTATCGAGTGGCCAGATATCGCTCTTATCCTCTTAAGATAAAAGGAACAGAAAAACTTCGACTTATATGTTTTTATCATTCACTAGGTAAGTCACACAAAATAATGTGTTTTATAACATAAAGTTACTGATGCATTTTCACATTATCAATGTACGATCAACTAGCAAACAATAACCATATCTCTAGGTTCAAAGATCGTATGATATTATCATCTTGCGATCACTCATCAAAATAGTGATACCAGCAAGTGCGGGTTTATACCAATGCTCAAATCATATTCATAAGAACTCATGAACTTTGTACCAAACCTTTTCTATGCCCAAAACCTTTTAGATAATCTACAAACAATTCATGATAGTCCTCATTCACATCTACTTCCAAAATATGAATGATTGTGGACTGCTCGAATAATCTTATTATTCAGGAAGTCAAAACATGCAAAATTGAAACAATAAATAAATAACCAACACAAGATAGTAGCTTTCCTCATAGATAACACAACTTTATTTATTCATCAAAATGTCAAGTACAAATTATCTATTAAACGTTTCTAATCTATCTAATCTAAACTCATATCGTCCTTTAGCCAAATGCTCCTAGCGTGCTGCAAATGCTTGACCCTATTCAGTCCCTTCGTAAGGGGATCTGTTGGGTTTTCTTCTGACGATACCCTCTTTACATCGAGGAGTCCCTCTTCTAATAGATGTCTGATAAAGTTGTATTTTATGTCGATATGTCGAGATCTGCCATGATCCCTTGGTTCCTTGGTTAAAGCAACCGCTCCTTCACTATCACAGAAACTTTCCATTGGCTCCTTTATGGATGACATAACTCCAAGATCTCCAATGAAGTTCTTCGACCATATAGCCTCCTTTGACGCTTCACTTTCCGCAATGTACTCTCGCATGTTGAATTAGCTACGGTCTCCTGCTTGGAACTTTTCCAACTTACTGCTCCTCCGTTAAGGGTAGAGACCCAGCCCGACTACGATCGATAACTATCCCGATCAGTCTAAAAACTAGCGTCACTGTACCCTCGTACCTTTAAGTCATCACTCCCACCAAGGACTAGAAACCATTCCTTGGTCCTTCATAGGTACTTAAGAATATTCTTAACTACGATCCAATGAGCTTTACCAGGGTTCCCTTGATATCTGCTGACCATGCTCAAAGTGAAGGCCACATCAGGGAGAGTACAAGTCATAGCGTACAAGATAGAACCAACTATGGAAGCGTAAGGTACTCTGTTCATATCAGCTATCTCTGTCTTTGTACTCGGGCTCTGAGTCTTACTCAACTTAGTATTGCTTTGGATTGGTAACTCCCCTTTCTTTGAATTTTCCATACTAAACAATTTAGTACCTTATCCAAATAGTAATCCTGACTGAGTCCTATCAGTCTCTTTTCCCTGTTTCTTACTATCCTTATTCTCAGAACATATGCAGCCTCTCTGAGGTCCTTCATAGTGAAACATTTCCCAAGCCAACACTTGACCTCCTGCAAGGTTGGGACATCGTTTCCTATGAGTAGTATGTCATCAACATACAATACGAGAAAGCTCACTATACTCCCACTGGCTTTGACATATACACAAGATTCATCTTCGCTTCACAGAAAGCCAAACTCTCTAACTTTCTCTTCAAAACAAAGATTCCATCTGCGAGATGCTTGTTTCAATCCATAAAAGGATTTCTCAAGCTTCCACACTCTATTTGGATGCTTCGTATCGACAAAACCCTCTGGCTGATACATGTAAACATCCTCAGCCAACTTTCCATTCAGGAAAGCGGTTTTCACGTCCATCTGCCATATTTCATAATCATGAAACGCAACTATTGCGAGCATTACCCTAATAGACTTTATCTTCGCAACTGGCGAGAAGGTCTCATCATAGTTAACTCCCGGAGTTTGAGTAAATCTGTAGCACCTAGTTCCTGGTACGTAAAATTTATCTTAGAGTATTTCATTTTAGCCTTGGACTCGGTGAGTTGTAGGTCCGACTCGCCGAGTAGAGATGGTATCCGGAACATGTTTAAGTTGGCGACTCGGCGAGTCCCCGTTGTCTGATGAAACCATAAATTTCAAGGGTTTGCACCCTATTTAAACCCTCTTATCCGCCCCTAAGCTCGCCCCCTTCACCCCCAGAGCCTTATACTTTGTTCAAGCATGTTCCTTGTGAGATTGAAGCATTTTGGTGTGTTTTCTTGAAGATTTGGAGAGGGAAGGAGAGTAGATCAAGAAGAGAAGAAGGAGGCCAGGCATATTGGTGATATCTCAGTGATTTCCTTGAGGTATAACTCAGTTTCCCTCTGTTTTCATGCTTGTTGTCCCATGTAGCTCCATGAAAGTCCTTCTTGATCCTTTCCCCAAGCTTGTTTGTGTATTAGAGTTGATGATAAGTTGTTTAGCCTCTAGATCTAGGCATGATTGAGCTCCAGGAGCTTGGATCTACTGCCTTTATGGAACCATAGTGCATGAAAGCCCTAGATATACTGTTTTGGTGCATTTTGAGCATTAAAACCCTCATGGGTGTTTATTTACACGTAAAGTTGGAAACTTTACGTGTAAACCAGGCCCTAGGAACCCAGATCTATGAATGGCATGGGCTGGATTTAAGCAGAATCGCGTGTATTGTATTTGCATGCGGCAGACTCGGTGAGTCGAGTCGCGAGTCCCCGAGTTTTCCCCCTTTTCGTGTTTGCGGGTTGGAGTAGTGAGTCATAGGGTGTGACTCAGTGGGTTGGAAGCTAAACTCACTCATGTAGTAACTCGGCAAGTTCAAGGTAATCTTCTTGCTTCAAGAACGGACTCGGCAAGTTGTTCATACAAGTCGGTGAGTCTAAGCATAGAGTGTTCTTTAGATGAAGACGAAGTCGACGAGTTGTTCATACAACTCGGTGAGTAGAATGAAGGATGTTTGGCCATCAACTTAGAAGGAAAACTCGTCGATTCAATGCCAAACTTGACGAGTAGAGACTGGATAGTGGTCAGATAAAGGGATAGGGACTCGGCGAGTTGACAAGCCAACTCGGCGAGTCGGATCAACTGGAAGTTGACTTTGACTTTGACTCATGGTTTGGTTAAGGGTAAATGGTCAGTTTACGCTGAGGTCGATTAGCAGTATTTGATTAAGTGTTTGGTGGGAATTACAGCCGGAGGATTTCCGGAGCAGCAACAGCAGCAAGACCGTTCCCACACAGATCAGCAGCTACGGGGTGAGTTACCTTCTAGTAGCGGTGGGTCTAAGGCCACAATGCCAGCCCACCAGTAGGAGTCGCATGTTAGATGATTGTGTTTGTGATATCATCTATGCTTGCTATTAACTGATATGTTATGTGCTAGTATGATATGTATGTGCTAGTGACAGTAGGGGGGAGATAGTCCCCCAGAATACCGGTCGATAGGGCCAAAGGGGCGGTCATGCCCAGCCATGCTAGATAGATTATGTGATATATGTGTTATGTGGTAGTAGTAGGGGGTGAAATAGTCCCTATTATCCGGTCGAGAGGACCGAAAGGGAGGCCAGCTCCCAGATATGCTAGTTAGTATCTGGTCGAGAGGACCGAAGGGGAGACCAGCACCCAGATATGCTACTCAGTATCTGGTCGAGAGGACCGAAGGGGAGGCCAGCTCCCAGATAGACTAGTTTGTATCCGGTCGAGAGGACCGAAGGGGTAGGTCGGGCACACAGATATGCCTGACAATATATGTATGTTATGTGACTGTATGGTATGTGGTATGTTGGGGGTAACTCACTAAGCTTCTTGCTTACAGTTTTCAGTTTTTGTTTCAGGTACCTCTTCTTCGAAGGGGAAGGAGTTGGCGCGGTAGCGGCCCATCACACACACGCCTTGTATTCCGCACCATGAGATCTTTGTGGGGATTGTACTCTAACGTTGTTATGTTTTTTTTATAAACTGATTTCCAGACACGCACACTTTTATGAATGATATGATCGGTGTATGTTTTATTACTAATATTTTGCTAATTATATGTTTTTAAAAATGAAATTTTTGGCTCGTATTTTTGGGATGTTACAAGTTGGTATCAGAGCCCTGGTTTGAGGGATTTGGACACACCTTCGGGGGTGTTTGAACTCAAATCGAGGGATTAAAAGATTTTGGAAAAAGAAAATGTTTTCTAAAAGGCTAAGTAAAGGGTTTTAAGAAAGAACAAAGTGTGTGATGTGCGCGACCGGCCAAGCTCAAGTAAGTATTCCCCAAAGTACCCATACAAGCTTATATTATGCTTATCAGTTTCAATAGAGCAGCATGCTAGAATAGGACTAAGGATCTAGGCGTGATGCCTTATGTGCCTGCTTTATGTGCTTCAGTGTATGAACAGTTGCATGCTAGAATTGAGTAGACAATAGTAGGATAGCTTGTTTAGGTTATGCCTAATAATACGACTTTATCATTGTATGCTAGCTCAGTTTTTCTCTACAAGGATAGAGTTGCTTAAGAATGTTTCCTTTTTGTCCAAATGCTGTTTGCTTTGTGCTATGTGGGCTTTGAGTGATGAGAGTTAGCTGTTAGGTGAATACGTTAAGGTCACATGTGATCAGGGTTGAATAATCTCAGAGTGTTGGATTTGACCCTATTGCGCAAATCTTGTTTGAGTCCTAACCGTGGTAGGGATGAGTTCCTTACTCGAAGGATTATCCTAGCCTCAGTCGCATGTGATTGTACTAAGGTAAAAGCTAATTTGCATCACAAAGAGACCTTCAGCAGCTGAGGACTAGGTTGGGTGGAGTCAAAGGTTTCCTAGGGAAAGCCTAGGATAAGAGTAGTAGTGATCAGCGGTAGTGAAAGGGACCAAGTAGAGTCGAGGCAGTCTTTAGGGAAGGTACGGATAGATGTGGAAGGTAATATGGGCCCGTACTACTGAAAGCAGAGGATTCGTACCCAAACCGAGGAAGGCCAAGATAAGACCAGGGAACTTGTAGTAGGTGTGATCCCTCCCGAGGTATCAGTATCGCTAACAGTTGTTATTTCTCTTGTATTTGAAAATGGTGGTACTACGCTCGAGGCCACCAGTTGGTAGTATAGGAGAGGGATCGGGTTCGGGATCAGGTTCTGAACTAGTAGATAAGGGGCTACGCGAGTTCATCGCGTCATAGATCACCAGAGGCATCCTTGAGTCGACCCCCATTATCTTCAGATCGATCAGGGAAGGGATATTGGAGATGATGGAGGATCGCCTCAAGGAATTCAGGAGTGACATGGCACCTGGCCAGTCAGGATCCCACACACTGTCCTTCAAGGACTTCCGGGGCAGTGGTGCACCGGATTTTCACGGGGCAAAGGACCCCATAGCTTCCAGACGATGGATTGCAGACATTGAGTCTGCACAGTTGACTGGCTTCTACCCCGAGGGGTCAAAGGTGAGATATGCAGTAGGATGTTTGAGGGATCGAGCTAGGGATTGGTGGGAATCCGTTGGTGACTTGTTGGGAGCCTCGGCTGTCGAGGCTATGACCTGGTTGGAATTCGTGACTAGGTTCAGGGCAGAGTTTGCGCCGGCTGTCGAGCTTCAGCAGCTGGCCAGGGAGTTCCTAGATATGAGACAGATGACGGAGACTATGGCGGAGATCACCACCAAGTTCTGGGAGAGAGCGTTGTTGGTGCCCCAGTACGCGGGTGACGAGGATATGAGGAGGACCCGCTATCATGACATGCTACGAGCTGATATTCGGGAGCATGTCAGTTTTTCAGCTTGCACTACCCTGGACTCTATGATTGCCAGGGAAAGGGATAGAGAGATAGATCTGGAGCACATTCGGAGGAGGAAGACGGAGGATGGGCATGTTATGGGGGCTTCGGGGAAGAAGCCCAAGGGATCAGATGCGGGGCCGAAAGGCCAATAGGGGTGGGGTCGCTGCAAGAAATGCGACAAGACGCACGAGGGAGCGTGCAACTTGGGATCGTAAGGCTGCTACAAGTGCAGCAAGTTAGGGAACTTCAGCAGGGATTGTACCGCCCCTGCACCTGTGATTCAGACATCAGAGTTGCTGTGTTTTCACTGCAACCAGAGGGGCCACAAGAAGGCCAATTGCCCCCAGTTGATAGCATCAGTGCCGGTTAAGGCGCTGGCTCCAGCTACCCTGCGGATTACAGATGGCCGGCAGTGCTATTCAGAGGCTCCAGTGGTGAGGAGTCAGGCATTTCAGCTAACGACCGAGGAGGCATGCGCTGCACCCGATGTGGTGACGAGATCATTCTATGTGAACGGTATTCCTGTTCAGATGTTGTTTGACTCGGGTGCCACCTGATTATTTGTTTCCCTTGCGCTTAGCAAGAGGTTTACTGAGTCTTCGTGCATGTTGGATTGCCCTTTAAAGGTAGAGATTGCCGACGATCAATCAATGCGAGGGTCAGCAGTATTCTGGGATTGTGTCCTAAGGTTATTTGAGGAGCGCTACTTGGTGGATTTGGTTCCTATCCCTTTGCGGGAGAACAAGGTGATTATAGACATGGATTGGTTGAGCCCTAATGGGGCGGTGATAGATTGTGCACAGTAGTTAGTGCGGATCAGGACCGTAAGTGGGGGAGAGTTGGTGATCCACCGCGAGGGGCCGCAACGTGGACCTACATTATGTTCAGCAACGAGAGCTAGGCGCTACCTTTAGCAGGGTTGCGCGGGATATGTCGCGTACGTTTTGGATACCCAGGAGAAGGGTAAGGCGACGGTGAGCGAGGTTCCAGTGGTGCGAGACTACACTGATGTGTTCCTGGAGGAGCTTCCTGGAATACCTACAGAGCATCAGGTAGAGTTCAGGATCGACCTAGTTCCTGGTGCGGCTCCGATAGCCAAGGCACCCTATCGGTTGGCTCCCCCCGAGATGCAGGAGTTGTCTACGCAGCTGCAGGAGCTTCTAGACAAGGGATTTATTCGACCGAGCAGTTCACCTTGGGAGCCCCGATCCTGTTTGCGAAGAAGAAGGACGGGTCGTATCGGATGTGTATAGACTA
This sequence comes from Lactuca saligna, assembly GCF_052625555.1. Taxonomy (NCBI): domain Eukaryota; kingdom Viridiplantae; phylum Streptophyta; class Magnoliopsida; order Asterales; family Asteraceae; genus Lactuca; species Lactuca saligna. The sequence goes on along the minus strand of NC_136425.1, from coordinate 148,759,386 downwards.
CCGGGAGCTGAATAAGGTGACGATGAAGAACCGTTACCCACTTCCGAGGATTGACGACCTCTTTGATCAGTTCCAGGGAGCATCTTGGTTCTCCAAGATCGATTTGCGCTCTGGGTATCATCAGATGAGGGTCAGAGAGGAGGATGTGTAGAAGATCGCGTTTCGGATGCGTTATGGCCATTATGAGGTCGTGGTGATGCCGTTTGGGCTCACTAATGCTCGTGCCGCATTCATGGATCTCATGAACCGCGTATGTAGACAGATGCTGGATCGGTCTGTGATAGTTTTCATTGATGACATCTTGGTTTATTCCAAGACACAGGAGGAGCACAAGTAGCATTTGAGAGAGGTTTTGGAAACCTTAAGGAGCGAGAGCTTGTACGCCAAGTTCTCCAAATGTGAGTTTTGGTTGCACGAGGTGCAGTTTCTTGGGCACCTTGTCAACCAGAACGGGATTTTAGTAGACCCGGCCAAGGTGGAGGCCGTGATGATATGGGAGGTTCCGAAGTCTCCATACGAGATTTGGAGTTTCCTAGGATTTGCAGTCTACTATCGGAGATTCATTCAGGATTTCTCCAAGATAGCCGTACCCCTAACATAGTTGAATAGGAGGGCCGTGGTCTTTCGGTGGGGGCCTGAGCAGCAAGCAACGTTCGAGATTCTGAGATAGAGATTGTGCGAGGCGCCAATCTTAGCCCTACCTGAGGGCGTAGACGATTTTATGGTATATTGTGTTGCGTCCATCTCGAGTTTAGGCGCGGTATTGATGCAAAGGGGTCATGTCATTGCTTATGCCTCGAAGCAGCTGAAGCCTCACGAGTCGAACTACCTGATGCATGATTTAGAGTTGGGGGCGGTGGTCTTCGCCCTCAAGATTTGGCGGAATTATCTCTACGGGGTTCGATGTACCATTTACACGGACCACAAAAGTTTGAGGTACCTTATGGATCAGCCGAATCTAAACATGAGGCAACGTCGTTGGTTGGACGTGGTGAAGGATTATGATTGCGAGATCCTTTACCATGAGGGGAAGGCCAACGTGGTGGCCGATGCGCTTAGCCGTAAGGCGGCATCGATCATGGGTGTGTGTATGAGGATGACGATGGAGACCCCATTGTTAGAGCAGATTCGGGAAGCTTAGCAGGAGGCTATGAAGGAGGCACATCAGAAGAGCGAGCGGATAGTGGGTCAAGTCACCTCCTTTGATTATGATAGCCAAGGATTATTGACACTGCACCGTAGGGTGTGGGTGCCGTATCTTGGAGGCGTGCGCCAGATCTTGATGGCGGAGGCTCACAAATCCCGATTATCTATTCATCCAGGGGCGGCAAAGATGTATCGGGATCTTCGCCTAGACTATTGGTGGCCTTGCATGAAGCGGGATGTGGCATTGTACGTCGAGCGGTGTTTGACCTGCAGGAAGGTCAAGGCCGAGCATCAGAGACCGCACGACAAGATGCAGCCGTTGGATATCCCGTTGTGGAAATACGAGGATATTACGATGGATTTTATCACAAAACTTCCACGAACGGCGCGAGGAGTAGATTCGATTTGGGTCATCGTGGATCGGTTGACCAAGAGCACCCATTTTATTCCGATTTAGGAGAGTATCTCGGCCAAAAAGTTGACCAATATCTATATCAGGGAGATAGTGGCGCGGCATGGGGTGCCAGTGTTAGTGATATTATATCGAGATGTGTTGTTCAATTTCAGGTTTTGGAAGAGGTTTCATGATGAGTTGGGCACTCATCTGCATTTTAGCACCACCTTTCACCCGCAGACGGATGGTCAGAGTGAGCGGATCATCCAGACTTTGGAGGATATGTTGCGGGCATGCGTGTTAGACTTTGGTGGCAGCTGGGATACCTATCTTCCCTTGGTCGAGTTCTCGTACAACAACAGCTACCACGCGAGTATTGACTGTCCCCCATTCGAGATGTTGTACAGACAAAGGTGTAGGACCCCGATATGTTGGGGTGAAGTCTGTCAATGGGTCATGGGGAGCACCGAGGTGGTGCTCAAGATGACTGAGAGGATCCACCAGGTTCGAAGCAGGCTTCAGACTGCGCAGAGTCGGTAGAAAAGTTGCACCGACAAGCATCGATCAGACTTGGAGTTCCAGGTCGGGGATATAGTTCTCCTGAGGGTGTCGCCTTGGAAAGGCATCATTCGATTCAGGAAGCGGGGCAAGTTGGGCCCGAGATACATTGGTCCGTACAGGGTTATAGCCCGGGTGGGCAAGGTGGCATATAGGCTGGATCCGCCAGCCGAGCTCAGTCAGATCCACAGCACCTTCCATATCTGCCAGCTGCGGAAGTGCCTCGTGGATGATTCAGCGGTGGTGTTGTTAGAGCATATACATGATGATGACAGCCTGAATTACATTGAGCGCCCAGTCGCAATCCTCGACCGGATGTCGAAGGATCTAAGGAACAAGAGGGTGGAACTAGTGAAAGTGCAATGGCAGCACCGCAAGGGTTCGGAATGGACTTGGGAGTCGGTGGAAGAAATGATGGAGCATTACCCCGAGCTGTTTCGGGATCGAGCGGCAGATTTCGAGGACGAAGTCTAAAATAAGTGGGGGAGATTTGTAGCACCTGGTTCCTGGTACGTAAAATTTATCTTAGAGTATTTCATTTTAGCCTTGGACTCGGCGAGTTGTAGGTTCGACTCGCCGAGTAGAGACGTTATCCGGAACACGGTTAAGTTGGCGACTCAGCGAGTCCATATTCTGGACTCGGCGAGTCCCCGCTATCTGATGAAACCCTAAATTTCAAGGGTTTTCACCCTATTTAAACCCTCTTATCCGCCCCTAAGCTCGCCCCCTTCACCCTGAGAGCCTTATACTTCGTTCAAGCCTGTTCCTTATGAGATTGAAGCATTTTGGTGTGTTTTCTTGAAGATTGAGAGGGAAGGAGAGTAGATCAAGAAGAGAAGAAGGAGGCTAGGGATATTGGTGTTATCTCAGTGATTTCCTTGAGGTATAACTCAGTTTCCCTCTATTTTCATGCTTGTTGTCCCATGTAGCTCCATGAAAGTCCTTCTTGAGCCTTTCCCCAAGCTTGTTTGTGTATTAGAGTTGATGATAAGTTGTTTAGCCTCTAGATCTAGGCATGATTGAGCTCCAGGAGCTTGGATCTACTGCCTTTATGGAACCATAGTGCATGAAAACCCTAGATCTAGTCTTCTGGTGCATTTTGAGCCTTAAAACCCTCATGGGTGTTTATTTACACGTAAAGTTGGAAACTTTACGTGTAAACCAGGCCCTAGGAACCCAAATCATTGAATGGCATGGGCTGGATTCAAGCAGAATCGTGTGTATAGTATTTGTATGCGGCAAACTCGGCGAGTCGTTCATCTGACTCGGCGAGTTGAGTCGCGAGTCCCCGAGTTTTCCCCCTTTTCATGTTTGCGGGTTGGAGTAGTGAGTCATAGGGTGTGACTCAGTGGGTTGGAAGCCAAACTCACTCATGTAGTAACTCGGCGAGTCAATTCCATGACTCGGTGAGTTCAAGGCAATCTTCTTGCCTCAAGAACGGACTCGGCGAGTTGTTTATACAACTCGGCGAGTCTAAGCATAGAGTGTTCTTTAGATGAAGACGACGTCGACTAGTTGTTCATACAACTCAGCGAGTAGAATGAAGGACGTTTGGCTATCAACTTAGAAGGAAAACTCGTCGAGTCAATGCCAAACTCGAAGAGTAGAGACTGGATAGGGTGAGACAAAGGGATAGGGACTCGGCAAGTTAACAAGCCAACCCGAAGAGTCGGGTCAACTGGAAGTTGACTTTAACTTTGACTCATGGTTTGGTTAAAGGTAAATGGTTAGTTTACGCTGAGGTCGATTAGCAGTATTTGACTAAGTGTTTGGTGGGAATTACAGCCGGAGGATTTCCGGAGCAGCAACAGCAGCCAGACCGTTCCCACACAGATCAGCAGCTACGAGGTGAGTTACCTTCTAGTAGCGGTGGGTCTAAGGCCACAATGCCAGCCCACTAGTAGGAGTCGCATGTTATATGATTGTCTTTGTGATATCATCTAGGCTTGCTATTAACGGATATGTTATGTGCTAGTATGATATGTATGTGCTAGTGACAGTAGGGGGAGATAGTCCCCCAGAATACCAGTCGATAGGGCCGAAGGGGCGGTCAAGCCCAGCCATGCTAGATAGATTATGTGATATATGTGTTATGTGGTAGTAGTAGGGGGTGAAATAGTCCCCAGTATCCGGTTGAGAGGACCGAAGGGGAGGCCAACTCCCAGATATGCTAGTCAGTATCCGGTCGAGAGGACCGAAGGGGAGACCAACACCCAGATATGCTAGTCAGTATCCGGTCGAGAGGACCGAAGGGGAGGCCAACTCCCAGATAGACTAGTCTGTATCCGGTCGAGAGGACCGAAGGGGTAGGTCGGGTACCCAGATATGCCTGACAATATATGTATGTTATGTGATTGTATGGTATGTGGTATGTTGGGGGAACTCACTAAGCTTCGTGCTTACAATTTTCAGTTTTGGTTTCAGGTACGTCTTCTTCGAAGGGGAAGGAGTTGGCGCAGTAGCAGCCCATCACACACACGCCTTGTATTCTGCACCATGAGATCTTCGTGGGGATTGTACTCTGACGTTGTTATGTTTTTTTTATAAACTGATTTCCATACACGCACACTTTTATGAATGATATGATTGGTGTATGTTTTATTACTAATATTTTGCTAATTATATGTTTTTAAAAATGATATTTTGGCTGGTATTTTTGGGATGTTACAAAATCCCTTCGCAACCAATCGCGCTTTATCAGTGTGCTCTTTCCCATCCATGTCTGTCTTCTTCTTGAAGACCCACTTGCACCCGACTGTCTTACGACCCAATACATTATCAACCAAATTCCAAACTTGTTTGTCGTACATGGACTGAATCCTGCTGTCCATCGCCTCTTTCCATTTAGTAGACTCCAGGACTGCCATGGCTTCTTTGTAGTTACCAGGCTCGTCCAAATTTATTTGTGTTTCATCACTAATAAACGTATCCCCTTCAACAGTAAATATGAAAACCATAAAACTGGGGTTGAACACTAACCCTAATAGAATGTCTAAGAGGTAAGGACTCGTCAATGGGTTCAACCGAAGTTTCCTCCTCGGGTTGAGTGCCAGTGTTGGAGGTTCCTTCATCACTTTGCTCTTGAATCTCTCCAAGATCAATTTGCCTCCCACTATCTTCTTGACTTATCAATTCCCTCTCTCGGAAAACTCCTCTTCTAGCAACGAAGACAACATTGTCACTCAGTCTATAAAAGAGATAGCCAAAAGACTTTTGTGGATAGCGATGAAATAACACTTCTCACTATGAGGATCAAGCTTGCCATGAGTCTCTCATCTTACGAAAGCCTCTCAACCCAAAACCTTAATATGTGCCAATGACGGATCTTTCCCTCTCCACATCTCGTGAGGAGTCTTGGTAACCTTCTTGGTGGAAACTAAGTTAAGGTTATGAGCAGAAGTATCTAAGGCATACCCCCAGAAAGCTATTGGTAATGAAGCCCGACTCATCATAGAACGAGCCATGTCCAACAAGGTCCGATTACATCTCTCAGCCACACCATTCAATTGTGGCATCCTCGGAGGCGTTAATTGCGAAACAATTCCACATTCTCTTAGTTACTCGTGAAACGCAAGACTTAGGTACTATCCTCCTTGGTCTGACCAAAGCATCTTGATTTTCCTACCCAGCTAATTCTCCACTTCATTCTTGAACTCTTTGAACTTTTCAAAGGTTTCTGAATTTTTCTTGATTAAGTAGATATATCCATATCTGCTATAATCATCTATAAAAGTCACGTAAAAGCGGCAAGCATCCCTTGTGGTGGATCTAAAGGGCCCACACACATCAGTGTGTATGAGATCCAATAGACCCTCACTCCTTTCACAAGTGTCGGTAAAGGGTGACTTGGTCATCTTCCCATGTAAACAGGATTCACACACATCATCGTCCCTAAGGTCGAATGACTCCAACACTCCATCCTTTTGGAGTTGGGCTATGCGTTTCTTGTTGACATGGCCAAGGCAACAATGCCACAAGCATGCTTTGTCTAGGCTAGTAGACGAATCAATATTCAATACATCATTTCCTAAATTATCAACAACCATCACAGATTCATAAATCCCATTACAAGGTAATGCATTGAAATAAAAGACACCATTCAAATAAACATTAACAGAACCATTACTATTATCAAAAGAATATCTCAAACCTTGTCTAAACAATCCATGAAATGAAATAATGTTTCTTGCCATATCTGGCGAATAACAACCGTTATGTAAATCTAATCCTAACCCATTACTCAACACTAAAGAATAAACTCCGACTCTGGTCACAAGCGACGATCTTCTGTTTCACATAATCAAGTTTATCTTCCCATGTTCCATCTCCCTACTTCTTCTTAGGCCTTACAAATCAGAACAAATATGGTAACCACACCCTGTATCAAGAACCCATGAAGTAGCAAATGATGAGTTGTTAGATTTAATAGAATACATACATGCGAAGGTGGGTTTAATCTTCCCATCATTTATGTCTTGCAAATACTTAGGGTAGCTTCGTTTCCAGTGGCCCTTCTCGTGGCAGTAATAGCACTCTACTTCTTTGGGGTCAGAAGAGGGTTTGACCGAACCAACTTTGGTTCCACTAGAAGAGGAACCATCATGGGGCTTACCCTTTTGGTGGCTCTTACATGGATCCTTCCTCTTCTTACCCTTTCCTTGGCTAATTACCAACACAGGAGCAGCCATAGTAGAGGATGATGCAACAGATTTGTCCTTAAGGTTGCTCTCAGCAATACTTAGGAGCCCTTAGAGTTTGCTTAAGGTGACCTCTTCTTTGTTCATATGGTAGGTCATCCTAAATTGGTTGTAGCATGATGGAAAGGATTGGAGAATGATGTCGATAGCCAAATATTCCCCAAAGTTAACACTTAACTTGCAAAGGCAATCAACATACCTCTGGATCTTCTGCAAATGTGAGGTTAGGGACTCTCCACTCCTCATCTTAGCGGTGATCATGTTGGGGATGATCTCATAGTGCTTTTGCGTTGCGCTTTGGTTGTACATCTCCAGAAAATCTTGATGCATTTCATATGGATAGTCCGCATAGTACTTTTGGAGTTCAAGATTCATAGTGGTCAACATAATGCAATGAACTTTCGTTGCATCACGCTCCTGGGCCTCAAAGACAACCATTTCTTCGGGAGTAGTGACTTCTGGATTGATCTTTTCAAGGTTCTCATTGAGGACATATTCTTTGTCCTCGTAACAAGCAATCATGCAAATGTATCTCATCCATTCGTTGAATTTTGATCCATCACACATCACTTTTTGACATAGGATTATTAGGGAGAATGAGCCAGTAGCATTGTTGTTTGTGTTTGCGTTAGACATCTGCAAATAGAAAGGAACAAAGTCTGATTAGAATTGAATCCCCAATTAAACACCCAAATGAGAAATCGGGGCTAGGACCCAACAACATTATTTACAATTTAGAAAGGGATGTCGTACTCTAAAAGTAAATAATTTGAAGGTAAGTGAATGACGATACACTAACTTTCACCACGAAAAACATAAAATAGATTAACGTTTAAATGTATTTGAAAACTCCTAGATCTTTAAGATTCATTGAACTCTTCAATGACATGTTTAAATCTCGATATGCACTTCAAATTTGCGACTGGGATGCCGAGGATCGCAAACAAGTTGTGAATAACCATGCGAATCACCATGGTTCACTCAATGTTTCTATCACCTAATCAATGTTCCGGTTAGCCACGCAAGCTCCATTGATCTATGACAAACTTCGAGCCACCCTTTTCCACCAATGTCAATCCCAAATTAGTGTGCCGGTTAACCACGCACGCTCCACTAACGTTTGAAAAGGGTACAAAGTGTAATTCCATTGGATAGCATTATTTTCACATTTTGCCCTAAAGTAACTAAGATTGAGAATTTGTAAAATCATGTTAGTTACTTTGCAATATTCAGTATACTTATAATGAGGTATTAGGTGCCCTATCCTATCCGTTAACGAACCTCTACCAATCAAGCAAGCGGTGAGTGTGAGTGTAAACCCATTAAGCGCCATTTTATAGGCAGCAACCTTATACCCACCTTATAGATCGACTTCGTGAATGAGGCCAACTAGTGATAAGACTAGCTTATATATATGTATATATATATATATATATATATATATATATATATATATATATATATATATATATAGTTAAGATCAAATAAGAAGGAAATTTTTGGTAGGAAGGTAAAAAGTTTTTTTTCTACATATTTTTTTTCCCGAACAAACAAAATAAATCATTAGATGATTCACAAGAAAAAATTCTCAAAAAAACATCTAGATGATTCATTTATATAATGATTTTGTTGTTATTCACTAAAATCATCAAAAAAGTGAATTTTTTCTTAATTTACTTAAATATGAATCATAAAGATGTTTTTTTGAGAATTTTTTCTTGTGAATAATCTTACAAATGAATCATCTACTGATTCATTTTTTTTGTTCGTCAAAAAACTATGTAGAAAAAAAAACTTCTTATCTTCCTATCAAAAAAAATTTCTTACCGGATCTATATATATATATATATATATATATATATATATATTCATATATATATATATATATATATATATATATATATATATATATACATACACACACATATATTTATATATATATATATATATATTAATCTTGTAATAATATAATAGTATAGGGTTGAATTTTAAACTTGTAAAACTCTAAGGGTTTGAAATTTAAATTACTCAAAATAAAACTTTTAATCATAAAATTTAAATTTCAAAACTTGAGGACAAGTTTTGAACTTTTCAAAACAAAAGGGATCAAATAACAAATAATTTAAATTAAACAATTAATTTTATAATTATCCATATTTGACCTAATCCAATTTTAGTTATAGGATAATTACCAAATAATTCAAATAATCCATATTTATCATATAAACAAACTATTATTCAACAGATTTGAAATTATCTATTGTTTTGGTAGGGATAATCATTCAAATATAGTAAAATCAGATTTTATCTTCAAAAAACGATTTAGGCATTAATCCGATAACAAAACAGCAACAAAATCCCGAAATATCCTTTGCCTCATGCATAGACTCGCCGAGTTAGTCCTGGACTCGCCGAGTCGGGTCAACTCGCCAAGTCCAGATACTGACTCGCCGAGTTGAGTCGGGTAGAGGCAAGAAAAACGATTTTCAGTAGTTAAATAGTTAAAGTATCACATACAACAGAAACCAATCAAGGCTCTGATACCACTGATGAGTTTTATGCATAAGAACAATCATATGTGCTCATACAACCCCTAATGCTTGGATCTAGGTTTCTCTATTGTACATGCATTAATCCAAACTTGAAAACCCTAATCTAGCATACATAATTCGAAAGTTAACTTAATAAATAAGATCTAGATGTTTACCTTTTCAAAAATTGGCTTAGATCTTCTTCTTTTTTTCTCTTGAGTTTAGAGTCACAACTAAAACTCCTCTAATGGATCACAAACACCTCAAGCAGGAATGCAACTTTGAGAGAGGAGGGAGGATGCTAATTTTCATCCCTGGAGTTTCCCTTGGAAGCAAGTGGTCAAAAATTAGAGCCTTGGGGTCATATTTATAGTGCTAGCTGCTAGGGTTTCAGTGTAAACCCTAATGGATAACTTAGCCACCAAGCATCCCAAGGAACCCTTTGGAATAAGGCTCTTGGACGAAAATATGATGATGCTTCATCATAATTTCGTTCCCCCTTAGTCCATTGGGTTCCCTTAGCCCAAAACTCAACTATCATACATTTGACAGTTTATGCTCTTTTATTTAATTAATCTCTTTTAGTCACCAAATTAATTCCTAATTAATTTATGACCAACACTAATTAAATAAACATGATTACTCTTTTAATATATTATTCTTATAATATATTAATAAATCATAATATGCTCTCTCTCTCTCTCTCTCTCTCTCTCTCCTCAAGCTACCTTGTCAGGTTGCTTCGGTGAAGGCAACCCAAAAGGACCATGCACAACCGGGTCAAGTACATACCAAATATAGTTACGGACTTAGACACTAATCCAATAGGATCTATAGGTGTTACATATGTGTAGGTTAGGGGTAGATTTGGGTGGTTGGGTGTGTGGAGGTTGTGGAGGTGGGAGAGATGCAGGTGCTAATGGGTAGGCGCCAATTAGGCTTATGAGAACGGATTTATAGGCATAAGTACGAGGGTAGGGGTGTATGCAATTATGCAATAATTTTTGTAGCTTAAGCCTTATGGTTTATGTCTTCAGGCTAATGGCTTATCAATTAAGGTTTAGGGTTTATGGATTAAGGCTTAAGGTTTATGGCTTACAACTTATGTGTGACATCCCAAAATATTCAACAAATTTACAACTTTTCAAAACAACTTTTCTAGGATATAGATCTAACAAATCACTTCACATAGCATCATTCTATATACCAGGATACTGATCTAACAAATCACTACAACATATAATCATACAAGAAACCCATATAACAATCTAAAGGGTTAGCCTTGGTACCGTCGAACTGAAAGTACAGTGAGGAAACTCACGTCGCAAACTGAACATAAATAATGAGTTTCGGCTTCGAATCTCAACTCTCCAACCAATTCCTACACCAACTAAATGACCAAATTCTCAACACAATCCAAAATACATAGAATATCGTTCAGTCAAACTTGGTCAACCCTGGTCAAGGTTAAATTCAACGGTCAACATTTCCATTAGTTGACACTAATGTCATGACCAGGTGTTGGTCACATCGACTGCGTTCTCGGTCTGATTCCAACTCGACTCTATCTAACATAGTCAAATTAGTTAAAGAATTGACATGAGCTACCATCATGGCGTGAGCACTGTTCCTCACGTCGCGAGCCTCGATGATCTTAACAGAAAATGGAGGCTCCTCAAATCTTACGTTGTGAGATCTTGCATCTCATGTGGTGAGGATTGTTTGAGGCTAAAGGTTACCATTTTAAGTCCTTAATCCATTAAGTCCTTGAACCCATTTCATCCAGAAGATAAAGGGGACTCCTAAGGTCCATAAAAATGTTTCCTTTATGGTTATTCATGAACTATACAAGATCTACCATCTTTCTTGGTCAAAGGTGATGAAATGAGCTTCAATCTTTCATGCATGCCTCAAATCCATACTGTCTTTCAGATCTGAACAATATTATGATCTAGGGACTCTTAGAATCCATAAAGTAGCTAACTTTAGGTATTTATTGTTGGGTTTTGTGTACTATAACACTCCCATAGTGCACATACAACCCCAATAGCTTTGGATCTAAGTTTTCTCTAGTTATACATGTAACAAATTTCCAAAACATGAAGCCCACAACTAGCATACAATTTGATATATAAATCGTAAAAGTAAGTTAGCCGATTACCTCTTGTTGTAGCGTGTTGTATTTTGGCCTTTAAGAGCTTAGTGCCTCAGATGTTGCACGTCTAATGGACTCACATGACACCATGAATAATTGGAGAGTTATAAATCTCAAAATCATCCATCTCTTGCAATGTCACTCTTTTTTTTATTTTTTTATTTTTTTTTTTTATTTTTTTTATTTTGATTTTGGCTAAAGGGGTTATATATAGTTTGGAATTCCAAAGGTTTAACTTGTAAACCCTAATCCATTTAATTAATCCTTTAAGCAATCCAATAATCCGTATGATTCGCCTTATGGACTAACTCTTCATGGACTCCCACATAGAATTAGTCCATCCTAATCAATATGCATCATTGGTCCAAACTACAAATATTACTGATTGACTTAACCAGTCCCGTTAATTTAATTAGTCTCTTTTGATCACCAAATTAATTCTTGATTAATACTAATTAAATAATATGATTTCTCTTTTAATATATTATACTTATAATATATTAGTAAATCATAAATAACCTCTTTATCAAATATCCATCCTATCATATTGTTCTTGTGAATGCAACCCAAAAGGACCATGCACTCTCAGGTCAAGTACACACTAATTATAGTTATGGGCTTAGACACCTAATGCAACAATATCCCACTTGGATAAGTCTAATAATTATTACTGCATGTACGACTCCGAAACCCGACTAACAATTGTAGCTCTTAAAAGCTTCGATTTCTGAGACGTCCTTTAGATTAGGGATCATATATTCCTCCATTATAGATATCGTACGGATATAAGACATGGATTATAATCATTCTCTCTGTCCATGTGTTTTTTCCCGATTTCTGATTTATGATGACCGACTAATTGAACAAATCAAATCAGTCAGGGCTTGGCCAAACACTTGGGGTTGTCATCACTAAATCATCGAGGGGCCCACAAATATCACTTTATCCCTCTTAGGGTAAAAGGAACGAATAAACTTCGACTCATGTGCTTGCTCTATTTACTCATCATGTAACGCCCCGTTTATTTAAATAGATTAATAAATGTATTTCCCGGATTAATTGGTGAAGAATTTTAATAATGGAGGGTTGTTTAGTAAGTTACAGAGTTGTTTTGAGAAGAATTATAGAAGCAAGGGTATGTTTGGTAATTATTGGGCTAAAATGTGGAAGATTTTATGAGCCAAGGGCTAAAGTGTAGGTTTTGGGCTTGATTTAAAAGGAATTTAAAAGGATAGGGTCTGATTGGTAAGTTATGGACTCATTTTGAGATAAGGAAGGGAAGGACGGGCCGATTATGTCATTATGGAAATGTCTTTAGAAGGGCACCAGGTATATAATCCTTAGGGGTACCCTAACCCTAGGGATGCATTCAGCCACCATGTGTGGAGTCAGCCGCCCCCTCCCTTCGTTCACTACTCCGATTAGCCAGGATAGCCGACTCCACCATCACCATAGAAGCCCTGATCCAGCCACTGACTCCATTGCCGATGATGACGAGCTCTACTGACGCTGTCACTGTCATGGTTTGAGGAAGATACTCCCACCGTCGGGTGTGAGCGTTCCAGTCGCCTTCACTATTGTTGCGTTTTTCCGATGGGTCAAGCCACCGAGCATGGCAGCCTTTATCACTATGAAAGAGCAGTCAGTGGCATGACTACTGGGACTACGTGTGTCGCTGCTTCTCCGACCTCCCTTCGCCATCGATGCCGCTGCTGCTTTTCTCCTTTGAAGATCTGTATCGTTGGTTCGTGGGTTGCTGCCTGCTGGTGCATCGTTGCGTCATTGGAATAAAAAAAGGAAACCACCGCCGCCACCGTGAAGTGGTGGCTACCTTTGTGAAGCAGGTGTGGCTACCGCCACTACCATCAAAAAACGTTGTTGTCACCGCCCTAGGCCACCAAGGGGTGGATGGAGTTGCTTTGCGATCTCATAGCTGATGTGTGTGCATGCATTCTTGTTAGTGTGTGGTAGTCTAGTAGGAGATTAAAATGAAGTCACGGCCACCACCGTGAGGTGGTGGGTGCCGCCTTGTACCGCCGTCGGCCACCACTAGAGTGGTTGTGTGTGTGTGTGTTAATGTAGTGTGTGTGTTTGTTTGAGATTTTATTATACATTGTAAAATTGGAATAATGAAAGGAAAAAATCAAACCACCACCATAGGGTGGTGGCTGCCGCCTCCTGCCGCCACCGGCCGCCGTGTCAGGTGGTGATGTGCCTCGTTGTATAGTGACTAGTTTGGGATGTTTGGATAAGGGACTAAAACCCTAATAGGCCTTGTAAGCCCTAATGTGCCCAATAAATCTTAATGGACCTAAAAGCCCAAGCATGTGACTAATGGGCTTAGTGAAACCCTAAAGGGCCTAGTAGAATCATAATGGGACCAATGAACCCTAATTGGTCAAAGGACCTAGCTAATGGGCTTAATGGGCTAGTATTTGGGTTGGAAAAAAACCATAATGCCAATAAACCCTAATTTGGGGAATTAATCGGGACACACGGGAATTATTTAATTATTGGAATTATTAAATAATAATCATTGGCAAAAATTAATCTAAGCAATATTGGACTTAATGGATTAAGTCCTTAGTGGATTAAGTCCTCAATGGGTTAGTTGAGAAACACTTAACCCTCATCATCATTTTACGTGAAAACCCTAATTTCACTTAGGTTTATTATTGAGCGTTTCAATTGGGCCTTGATGATTGGTTTATTTATGGACCATCCAAGATCAAGCAAATGGATTAGTATAATTAATGGGCTTTGAGGTAAGGCCTATATGAGGAGTTGGGCCCAATTTGGAAGACTGGACCATAGATGGGCCATAGTTTGGGCCTTTATGATTATATGATACTGGGCCATTAAAATGTTGAATATTAGACTGGACCAAATGGTTGGGCCTTATGGTAACACCTTATAAGGGTTACGCCCAATTTGAAAAATTGGGCCATATGTTAGGCTTTGATTCATAGTTGACTTTGGTCCTATGTATTGGGCCTTGGGCTTGAATAAAGCCAACCTGGGTGTAATGTAGTAAATTTCCATGTATGTATTTATGGTTGTGTGTTGGGACGCAATTATTAATTGGGTGTTATTTTGGTGTTGACAGTTCGAGAATCTGTTATCTAGCAGTTGGCGTTGAGTCTGCAGGACTTCAGCAATGTGGGGTTATGTCTACGAGATTTCTGCAGTGTGAGGTAAGTTTCCTTCTAGTAGCAACGGGTCTATGGCCACAATGCCGGCCCGTTTAGATAGAAGTAGTTCAGTATTCTTGATGTCTTTGTGATTAAGGCATGTCTATATGTTATGTGTTCCGGGCTGAGGTCCGATGCAGTATGCAGTATATCTGCTATTGTTATATGTTATGATTATGTTATGCTATGTTCAATCAGTTCCAGACTCCAGCCCTATGCCGTGGGCGAGGCCCTAGTTAGTTTCGGACTTCGGTTCGATGCAGTGGGCAATGCCCTAGTTAGTTCTGGACTTCGGTCCAATGCAGTGAGCAAGGCCCTAGTTAGTTCCGGACTTCGGTTTGATACAGTGGGCAAGGCTCTAGTCAGTTCCGGACTTCGGTCTGATGCAGTGTGCAAGGCCCATTATGTTCTTTATTTGTTATTGCTTGGTATGTGGTAGTTGGGGGAGCTCACTAAGCTTCGTGCTTACAGTTTTAGTTTTGGTTTTAGGTACTTATTTTTCAAAATAGGAGCTCGGGAAGATTGCAACACACACACCCCATCTGTTCAGCCTGGGATTTTCATACTCTGATATACATGATAGTTGTTATAGTATTCTGAGATACGTTGTTTATGATTTTTCTATGATGTATGGTGTTTATGTTTTTTTATTATTAAACTAAAACAAAATTTTTGGCTTGTAAGTTCTGGGATGTTACAAGTTCATATCCGAACCTTGGTTTTAGGGATTTGGGCACACCCTCGGGTGTGTCTGAACTCAAACTAAGGAAATGGTATAAGGTTTTAACAGGAAAAACATTTTCAAAAAGAATTTTGAAAAAGAAACATAAAAAGAAGAAAAGAGCTTTGAAAAGAGAAAAAGGGTGTGGTGCACACGATCAACCGAGCTTAAGTAAGTACTCTCAAATTACCAATACAATTTTATGTTATGATTATTAGTTTCAGAAGAACAACATGCTAGAATAGTACTAAGGATCTAGGAAGGATGCCTTATGTGCCTACTATATGTGTTTCAACTTTATGAGAATTGCATGCTAGTATCGAGTAGACAATAGTATGATACCCTATTTAGGTTATGCCTGATAGTATGACCTTAGAATCGTATACTACTACGGATTCTTGTTATGTGAATAGAATTTCTTGAGTTTGTTCCATTTCTGTCTGAATGTTGCTTGCTTTGTGCTTTGTGGGACTCTGAGTAATGGGAGTTAGCTATTAGGTGAATATGTTAAAGTCACATGCAATCAGGGTTGAATAATCTTAGAGTATTGGATTTGACCTTATTGTGTAGCTCTCATCTGAGTCTTAAACGTTGTAGGGCTAAGTCCCTTACTCAAAGGATTCTCCGAACCTCATTGCATGTGATAGTATTCAGGTGATAGCTAATTAGCATTACGAAGAGGCCTTTGGCAGCTGAGGAGTGGTTGTAGCCAGAGGTTCCCTAGGAAAAGCCTAGGATAAGAGTAGCAGAGATCAGTAGTAGGAGAAGGGACTTGGTGGAGTCAAGGTAGTTCATGAGGAAAGTACGGATAGATGTGGAAGGTAGTATGGGCTCGTACTACTGAAAGCAGAGGATCCGTACTCGAATCAAAGAAGGTCGAGATAAGACCAGAGAACTTGTAGTGTGTGAGATCCCTCGAGCTTTGATGAGTATTGTGATGTTAGTGATGGTATATTACCGAGTATTGTGACGCTACGTGGTAGACCAGATGGTATTCTGGTTTCGGCGAGGGATTAGGCTCAGACTCTGTAGTCGGGCAGCTCAATGATTTGATGAGGGAGTTCATTCCATCTGAGAGTATGTGTAGTATCATTGACTAGACTCCTGTGATCCTCAGTATGTTCAAGGAGGGCATTATAGAGATTTGTGATGAGAGGCTGATTGTATTGTACACTGAGGTTGTAGTCATGATAGGGTCCCGTTCGTTGATGTTTCGGGAATTCAGAGTTCATGAAGCTTCAGATTGTCATGGGTGTTAGGGAGCCCATTGTTAGCATTAGATGGTTGGTAGACATCGCCAACACTTTTCGTACCAGACGTTGTCTTGAAAGGAGACAAGATCCGACTTACTTCCTGCCTCATGAGGGACAGAGCACGAGATCGATAAGAAGAGGTTGGTAGAAGGTTGAGTGATGATGCGGTTGATGTTATGTCATGGGATGACTTTTAGACTAGATTATGGGCAGAGTATGCCCAGGAGATTGAGGCACAGGAATTGGCACAAGAGTTGTTAGATCTCCACCAGACGAATGAGACTGTGGCAGAGATCACTGCTAAGTCTCGAGAAAGAACTTATATGGTACCACAGTATGCAGCAGATGAGGAAATGAAGAAGGTAATGTGACATCCCCATTTTCACGGCCACAAAAGACCAATTTTTGTTTATGCTTTATAAAAATCAGAGTACTTCATTTTATAAAAAGGTTGCGGAATTTGTTCCCAGAAAAACACGATAAATACGTTATTAAAACATTTTCGAAGAAACGTATTTTTTATTCATCTTAAAACGTTTGGGATGTCATCGTTAGTACAGAAACATAAGCATAAACAGAACTTACATTTATTTACACTAGTGATCTACATCTCTTTAAATCTCTCAGTGTAAAGTGACTTCATATCAACACCTGTGATATAAATAAACTGAGTGGGTCAGGTTGGGAAACCTGGTGAGTACATAGGGTTTTCAACCCACAATAATATAATTATTATGTTTAAACAATCAAAAAATCAACCCAATTACCCATCCCCATAATCTTCTTTAGTCTTAAGGATCTACCCTAAGAATCAGCTATTCCTCGTTTATTTATTCCTAAGGATCATCCTAAGGAATCGACACGAAGTCCATCATTACCAAGGCTTATAGAATATGTCTGGTGAACACGTAGTCCGAAACATCTGGTAAACACTTAGTTCAAAAGTAACTAGTGAACACACTTAGTTCAAAATACTTAGTGAACACACTCAGTTCAAAGATACGTAGTGAACACACTCAGTTCAAAATACCTAATGAGCACCTAGTTCAAAAAAACCTACAGGTTACGAGCTTACTAGCGTTCTATCGGACCATCTAGTATCGCCCATGGTCTTCATCTATACTCCACTAGATGACTGGATCACTGACAACATCGTGTTATCACAAAACAACTATTTCATCTACCCATGTTTTACCCAACACATTTTGTAGATAAAATACATATACAGTTTAAATCATTTAAAACATGTATAAAAATCTTTCACCCAACATAGACAGCAAGTATTCAGACAATATGCACACACAACACGTAATTTATATTAAAATACTTCATATCTATGTGTAAGATGAAAGGGACTATGCACTTACCTGAATAGGTGGTGACTCAGCACTCGGACAGCGCTTCGATACTCTCAAAACGATATTCCTTCGATAAAACCTAGTACCAGTACCACTAGGGTTTAGTCTAACGATAACCATGACTAATTAATAGTTTGAATATTATTATTATTATTATTATTATTATTATTATTATTATTATTATATAAGCATTAAATAACACTCAATATAACTCATAATAATAGCCCAAACAATTATTTTAAGGTCCTAATAATGTTACTGTAATTAATTAGTAGCTATATTAAAACTAGCGTAGGCGTATCTCACCTACATCGGGTTTTTCGCAAAACCGGGCTTCGCTAAAGCAGCGTTTCCTGAGCCGAAAGGCTCTTTTCTCAGAGCCGTCGGGTGCTCTGGGGCTTCTGCCTCGTGCTAGGGAGTTACCCTAGGCTTTAGGGGGTTAGGGAGGCTTAGAGAGAGAGAGTTTAGAGAGAGAAAGAAGGGTTTGAAGGTGTGAAGAGAAGTGAATACCCAGAACCTCTATTTATAGGAGGCCTGACTGGTGGGCTCACTGAGTCTGAGTCATGACTCGTCGAGTTGGTCCATGTGGTGGCCTTCTGGTGGTGCCACGTGTCCAATTCTGGTGGTGCCACGTCACCCCCTATCGCGTATCAGCCCTCAAACTTAGAAAAATCATAACTTTCGCATACGAGCTCCGTTTTCGATGTTCATTATATCCACGCGTAGGTAAAATCAACATTTTCAACTTTCGTTTAGACTTCGTCAGCTAGTTCTCGACCGATCTCAAATTTAACAGTAGGAGGCGTTTAGACTGTTAAATGACCGCGAAGAGTTCATAACTCCTTCATACGGACTCCGTTTTCGTCTGTCTTTTTACCGTTGAGTTCCTATTAATGAGATTTTCAACTCTCATTTAGGTCGCGTAAGCCAAAAAGCGCTCGAACTAAAATTCGAGTTTCGGGCTGTACACTGCTAAGCCGAATCTTAGAAAAATCATAACTTCCTCATACGAAGTCAGATTTGGGCGTTCTTTTTATCGATGTTCTTAGTTTAACATATTCTACGAATTTCGTTTAGATCACTAAGGCTAAAAAGTCCTCCATTGTAAATTCACTATTTACGCTTCCCGATGTCGTGCTGGTTCCGTCGTGAAACTTCGACGGGCCATAACTTCTTCGTTATAACTCGGATTTCGGCGTTCTTTATATGTACGGAAACCTTGTGACATATTATACAACTTGGTTAAGATTCTTTATTCTAAATAATCTTTTGTCGAAAAGTCATTTTCGACCCCTATTGCCTCTAAATTGACTAGCCCGGATCTGCGGGCGTTACAATTATCTCCCCCTTAGGATGATTACGTCCCGGAATCATCAACGAAACATGGCTCACATGATGACTCCATTTTTATCTATTCATCCTAAGTCATAACTTCGATGTTTCTTCGAGTATCTAACTCTTAGACTCCTTGACTGCAGGCGATGCTCAATCTTGTGTACGCTCTCTACCTCACGTTAGACTCCAAATTATGACCTTCAAGTCACAGTCTCGATCCTCACTGGATACGGACTTAAGATAAGTACTTTTTATTAATACAATGGACCGATGTGTCATATTCTAATGACCTCTCATCGTATGTTGCAATGCTCAGACTCAGGTCTCTTAGAGTCAAATTCCAGAACAGTCTATATCTTCCTTCGTGTCCTAGTCACATCTAAAAAGGTAGCATCTCTAGCAACCATCTTCTTTTAACAACGAGCGCGATACTTCTATTGATCGCTTTGATTTCAATCGTTTGGTTTAAGTCGGACACTACATCAAACTTGGTTCTCTGAACCACGTAACATACTCATCGTAGTCGGACTCAATTCGATATGACCACTAGGGTCGGAATATCAACAATCATCTTAGTCATTACCGAAACAATGGTAACAACACACTTGAATAAATCGAAATCAATTACTAGTTTCTTGGTAACCTTGTGACTTTCCCTGATCCAAGCGTCAGTCCTGTGCTTCCGGTAGTATATGCATCTACTACCTTTCACACCTACTCAGACTCGTCCCAAGTATTGTCTCGCAGTTTTCCCAAGTTATTATCACAAAACATTTTTTTTAACACATAAAAATGTGTCCAAACAATCACAAAATTTTCCCTAGACTCTACTAGGACTTCTTCTATGCGTATCTTCAATCATCAATTCTGCTTCAGCTCGATGGAAATACCATACGATGGGTCAACTTCATGAATTACGCCAATCATTACATCATACTGCCAATCGAAGGTGTACTTCGGACGTATTGTACTCCTCGTACAGCATGACATATTCTAAACGCAAGATACCACTCTTATGATATCTTCTGATAGGTGTCATTCACTATCGTAAGCCATTTCATTTCCTCCACTTACTCAATTCTCTATGAGTCCTTATCATGACATTCTATTCTCCAAAGCAAGCATTTGGTGTATCGAGACGAGAATATAGATAGAGGAAGAATTAGACACGTATTCCTCCTTATTACTCCAAAAAGTTACATGCCAGTTCTAATATCGTAATTAAACGTTTAGAAACCTGAGCACATAAAATTTCCAGATCCGGTCGGCAACAGACCATACATCCGGTCATATAATGCATATCATAAATCATTTAGCACATAAAAGCATGTTAGGAATTTTGCTTAAATAAGCTAGTGCTTGTGTCTATTCAGGTGTATTACCTAAATTTTATTAAACACACTCCTCACAATCATTGCTTAGCATTCTAAGTTTAAGTCTAGAAATAAATCCATATTCCTAGTTCGCTTAAACTAATGCTTTGATACCAACTGTGACATCCCCATTTTCACGGCCAGAAAAGACCGATTTTTGTTTATGCTTTATAAAAATCAGAGTACTTCATTTTATAAAAAGGTTGCGGAATTTGTTCCCAGAAAAACACGATAAATACATTATTAAAACATTTTCGAAGAAACGTATTTTTTATTCATCTTAAAACGTTTGGGATGTCATCGTTAATACAGAAACATAAGCATAAACAAAACTTACATTTATTTACACTAGTGATCTACATCTCTTTAAATCTCTCAGTGTAAAGTGACTTCATATCAACACCTGTGATATAAATAAACTGAGTGGGTCAGGTTGGGAAACCTGGTGAGTACATAGGGTTTTCAACCCACAATAATATAATTATTATGTTTAAACAATCAAACAATCAACCCAATTACCCATCCCCATAATCTTATTTAGTCTTAAGGATCTACCCTAAGAATCAGCTATTCCTCGTTTATTTATTCCTAAGGATCATCCTAAGGAATCGACACGAAGTCCATCATTACCAAGGCTTATAGAATATATCTGGTGAACACGTAGTCCGAAACATCTGGTAAACACTTAGTTCAAAAGTAACTAGTGAACACACTTAGTTCAAAATACTTATTGAACACACTCAGTTCAAAGATACGTAGTGAACACACTCAGTTCAAAATACCTAATGAGCACCTAGTTCAAAAACACCTACAGGTTACGAGCTTACTAGCGTTCCATCGGACCATCTAGTATCGCCCATGGTCTTCATCTATACTCCACTAGATGACTGGATCACTGACAACATCGTGTTATCACAAAACAACTATTTCATCTACCCATGTTTTACCCAACACATTTTGTAGATAAAATACATATACAGTTTAAATCATTTAAAACATGTATAAAAATCTTTCACCCAACATAGACAGCAAGTATTCAGACAATATGCACACACAACACGTAATTTATATTAAAATACTTCATATTTATGTGTAAGATGAAAGGGACTATGCACTCACCTGAATAGGTGGTGACTCAGCACTCGGACAGTGCTTCGATACTCTCAAAACGATATTCCTTCGATAAAACCTAGTACCAGTACCACTAGGGTTTAGTCTAACGATAACCGTGACTAATTAATAGTCTGAATATTATTATTATTATTATTATTATTATTATTATTATTATTATATAAGCATTAAATAACACTCAATATAACTCATAATAATAGCCCAAACAATTATTTTAAGGTCCTAATAATGTTACTGTAATTAATTAGAAGCTATATTAAAACTAGCGTAGGCGTATCTCACCTACATCGGGTTTTTCGCAAAACCGGGCTTCGCTAAAGCAGCGTTTCCTGAGCCCAAAGGCTCTTTTTTCGGAGCCGTCGGGTGCTCCGGGGCTTCTGCCTCGTGCTAGGGAGTTACCCTAGGCTTTAGGGGGTTAAGGAGGCTTAGAGAGAGAGAGTTTAGAGAGAGAAAGAAGGGTTTGAAGGTGTGAAGAGAAGTGAATACCCAGCACCTCTATTTATAGGAGGCCTGACTGGTGGGCTCACTGAGTTTGAGTCATGACTCGTCGAGTTGGTCCATGTGGTGGCCTTCTGGTGGTGCCACGTGTCCAATTCTGGTGGTGCCACGTCACCCCCTATCGCGTATCAGCCCTCAAACTTAGAAAAATCATAACTTTCGCATATGAGCTCCGTTTTCGACGTTCATTATATCCACGCGTAGGTAAAATCAATATTTACAACTTTCGTTTAGACTTCGTCAGCTAGTTCTCGACCGATCTCAAATTTAACAGTAGGAGGCGTTTAGACTGTTAAATGACCGCGAAGAGTTCATAACTCCTTCATACGGACTCCGTTTTCGTCTGTCTTTTTACCGTTGAGTTCCTATTAATGAGATCTTCAACTCTCATTTAGGTCGTATAAGCCAAAAAGCGCTCGAACTAAAATTCGAGTTTCGGGCTGTACACTGCTAAGCCGAATCTTAGAAAAATCATAACTTCCTCATACGAAGTCAGATTTAGGCGTTCTTTTTATCGATGTTTTTAGTTTAACATATTCTACGAATTTCGTTTAGATCACTAAGGCTAAAAAGTCCTCCATTGTAAATTCACTATTTACGCTTCCCGATGTCGTGCTGGTTCCGTCGTGAAACTTCGACGAGCCATAACTTCTTCGTTATAACTCGGATTTCGGCGTTCTTTATATGTACGGAAACCTTGTGACATATTCTAAAACTTGGTTAAGATTATTTATTCTAAATAATCTTTTGTCGAAAAGTCATTTTCGACCCCTATTGCCTCTAAATTGACTAGCCCGGATCTGCGGGCGTTACAATTATCTCCCCCTTAGGATGATTACGTCCCGGAATCATCAACGAAACATGGCTCACATGATGACTCCATTTTTATCTATTCATCCTAAGTCATAACTTTGATGTTTCTTCGAGTATCTAACTCTTAGACTCCTTGACTGCAGGCGATGCTCAATCTTGTGTACGCTCTCTACCTCACGTTAGACTCCAAATTATGACCTTCAAGTCACAGTCTCGATCCTCACTGGATACGGACTTAAGATAAGTACTTTTTATTAATACAATGGACCGATGTGTCATATTCTAATGACCTCTCATCGTATGTTGCAATGCTCAGACTCAGGTCTCTTAGAGTCAAATTCCAGAACAGTCTATATCTTCCTTCGTGTCCTAGTCACATCTAAAAAGGTAGCATCTCTAGCAACCATCTTCTTTTAACAACGAGCGCGATACTTCTATTGATCGCTTTGATTTCAATCGTTTGGTTTAAGTCGGACACTACATCAAACTTGGTTCTCTGAACCACGTAACATACTCATCGTAGTCGGACTCAATTCGATATGACCACTAGGGTCGGAATATCAACAATCATCTTAGTCATTACCGAAAAAATGGTAACAACACACTTGAATAAATCGAAATCAATTACTAGTTTCTTGGTAACCTTGTGACTTTCTCTGATCCAAGCGTCAGTCATGTGCTTCCGGTAGTATATGCATCTACTACCTTTCACACCTACTCATACTCGTCCCAAGTATTGTCTCGCAGTTTTCCCAAGTTATTATCACAAAACATTTTTTTTAACACATAAAAATGTGTCCAAACAATCACAAAATTTTCCCTAGACTCTACTAGGACTTCTTCTATGCGTATCTTCAATCATCAATTATGCTTCAGCTCGGTGGAAATACCATACGATGGGCCAACTTCATGAATTACGCCAATCATTACATCATACTGCCAATCGAAGGTGTACTTCGGACGTACTGTACTCCTCGTACAGCATGACATATTCTAAACGCAAGATACCACTCTTATGATATCTTCTGATAGGTGTCATTCACTATCGTAAGCCTTTTCATTTCCTCCACTTACTCAATTCTCTATGAGTCCTTATCATGACATTCTATTCTCCAAAGCAAGCATTTGGTGTATCGAGACGAGAATATAGATAGAGGAAGAATTAGACACGTATTCCTCCTTATTACTCCAAAAAGTTACATGCCAGTTCTAATATCGTAATTAAACGTTTAGAAACCTGAGCACATAAAATTTCCAGATCCGGTCGGCAACAGACCATAGATCCGATCATATAATGCATATCATAAATCATTTAGCACATAAAAGCATGTTAGGAATTTTGCCTAAATAAGCTAGTGCTTGTGTCTATTCAGGTGTATTACCTAAATTTTATTAAACACACTCCTCACAATCATTGCTTAGCATTCTAAGTTTAAGTCTAGAAATAAATCCATATTCCTAGTTCGCTTAAACTAATGCTTTGATACCAACTGTGACATCCCCATTTTCACGGCCAGAAAAGACCGATTTTTGTTTATGCTTTATAAAAATCAGAGTACTTCATTTTATAAAAAGGTTGCGGAATTTGTTCCCAGAAAAACACGATAAATACATTATTAAAACATTTTCGAAGAAACGTATTTTTTATTCATCTTAAAACGTTTGGGATGTCATCGTTAATACAGAAACATAAGCATAAACAAAACTTACATTTATTTACACTAGTGATCTACATCTCTTTAAATCTCTCAGTGTAAAGTGACTTCATATCAACACCTGTGATATAAATAAACTGAGTGGGTCAGGTTGGGAAACCTGGTGAGTACATAGGGTTTTCAACCCACAATAATATAATTATTATGTTTAAACAATCAAACAATCAACCCAATTACCCATCCCCATAATCTTATTTAGTCTTAAGGATCTACCCTAAGAATCAGCTATTCCTCGTTTATTTATTCCTAAGGATCATCCTAAGGAATCGACACGAAGTCCATCATTACCAAGGCTTATAGAATATATCTGGTGAACACGTAGTCCGAAACATCTGGTAAACACTTAGTTCAAAAGTAACTAGTGAACACACTTAGTTCAAAATACTTATTGAACACACTCAGTTCAAAGATACGTAGTGAACACACTCAGTTCAAAATACCTAATGAGCACCTAGTTCAAAAACACCTACAGGTTACGAGCTTACTAGCGTTCCATCGGACCATCTAGTATCGCCCATGGTCTTCATCTATACTCCACTAGATGACTGGATCACTGACAACATCGTGTTATCACAAAACAACTATTTCATCTACCCATGTTTTACCCAACACATTTTGTAGATAAAATACATATACAGTTTAAATCATTTAAAACATGTATAAAAATCTTTCACCCAACATAGACAGCAAGTATTCAGACAATATGCACACACAACACGTAATTTATATTAAAATACTTCATATCTATGTGTAAGATGAAAGGGACTATGCACTCACCTGAATAGGTGGTGACTCAGCACTCGGACAGCGCTTCGATACTCTCAAAACGATATTCCTTCGATAAAACCTAGTACCAGTACCACTAGGGTTTAGTCTAACGATAATCGTGACTAATTAATAGTCTGACTATTATTATTATTATATAAGCGTTAAATAACACTCAATATAACTCATAATAATAGCCCAAACAATTATTTTAAGGTCCTAATAATGTTACTGTAATTAGTTAGAAGCTATATTAAAACTAGCGTAGGCGTATCTTACTTACAGCAAGTTTTTTTCAAAACCGGGCTTCGCTGGAGCAGCGTTTCTTGAGCCGAAAGGCTCTTTTCTCGGAGCCATCGGGTGCTCCGGGGCTTCTGCCTCGTGCTAGGGAGTTACCCTAGGCTTTAGGGGGTTAGGGAGGCTTAGAGAGAGAGTTTAGAGAGAGAAAGAAGGTTTGAAGGTGTGAAGAGAAGTGAATGCCCGGCACCTCTATTTATAGGAGGCCTGACTGGTGGACTCACCGAGTCTGAGTCATGACTCGTCGAGTTGGTCCATGTGGTGGCCTTCTGGTGGTGCCACGTGTCCAATTCTGGTGGTGCCACGTCACCCCCTATCGCGTATCAGCCCTCAAACTTAGAAAAATCATAACTTTCTCATACGAGCTCCTTTTTCGATGTTCTTTATATCCACGCGTAGGTAAAATCAAGATTTACAACTTTCGTTTAGACTCCATCGGCTAATTCTTGACCGATCTCAAATTTAATAGTAGGAGGCGTTTAGACTGTTAAATGACCGCGAAGAGTTCATAACTCCTTCATACGGACTCCGTTTTCGTCTGTCTTTTTACCGTTGAGTTCCTATTAATGAGATCTTCAACTCTCATTTATTTCGCATAAGCCAAAAACCGCTCGAACTAAAATTCGAGTTTCGGGCTGTACACTGCTAAGCCGAATCTTAGAAAAATCATAACTTCCTCATACGAAGTCAGATTTGGGCGTTCTTTTTATCGATGTTCTTAGTTTAACATATTCTACGAATTTCGTTTAGATCACTAAGGCTAAAAAGTCCTCCATCGTAAATTCACTATTTATGTTTCCCGATGCCGTGCCGGTTCCGTCGCGAAACTTCGGCGGGCCATAACTTCTTCGTTATAACTCGGATTTCGGCGTTCTGTATATGTACGGAAACCTTGTCACATATTCTACAACTTGGTTAAGATTATTTATTCTAAATAATCTGTTGTCGAAAAGTCATTTTCGACCCCTATTGCCTCTAAATTGACTAGCCCGGATCTGCTGGCGTTACAGGTAAGTTATCAGAACATACTGTAGAATGATAGCAAGGGGATCAAGAGTTTATCGGGGTGCAAGACCCTGAATGATATGACTTCTTGATCTTGAGAAAAAGATATGGACTTGGAGCACATTGGTAAGAAGGAATTAGATCAGTTGCTTAAATAGAGGTGTCTCGGGAGAAGACCCTAGATTTCGGATCAGCTTTTGAGGGACCATTAGGGTTAGATTCAGTACAGCACATGTAAGAAACTGCTTGTTGGATTCTTTCATTTCACGGGTTTGAGTAAGTGTAGCCGTGAGTTATCATTGGTTTGTGTCTGAATTATATTTTCAAGAGATGTCATATGCCAATTGCATACTGAGAAGCATTTCCCAAATTGCGGGATTAAGAGAGTACAACATCATCTTGGTTTATTCCAAGACTGAGGAGCATCATGAAAAGCACCTGAGGGAGGTGCTAGAGACTTTGAGGAGGTAGAGACCTTTTGCAAGGTACTCCAAATGTGAGCTCTGGTTGCGCGAGGTGCATTTTCTTGGGCACCTTGTCAATTAGAAGGGTATTCTAGTCGTTCTGGCCAAGATAGAGGCCGTGATGCAGTGGGAGATTCTAAGGTATCCAATTGAGATTTGGAGCTTCCTGGGTCTAGAGGGTCATTACCGGAGATTTATTCGGGTTCTTGGAGGTGGTGTGAACTTTTGGGCTTACTAGTATAGAACCACTAGCAATGGAAAACATGGTTTTCAGCAGATTTGGCATAGAATGGTAAGAAGGATTGAGAATCCTTCCAGCTTTGTGTGTCGTAAGATGTTAGTTGAATCAAACTGGGGAGAATCATCTAAGGATTCAGAAGTAGGAGCAATTTTGAAACTGGGATAAGATTCGCATCCTTGTCAGAAAGGCAGAAAGCCCAAGTGGCTGTATGATTTGAGGATAGTGTGAGATGGAAGTTCAGAAAAACTTTCCAATGATGAGATCGTGTTCTCAGAATGTTGCTAGAAAGCCTTAGGGTATCAGTTTGAGGATTCCAATCAGGACATGGGTTCAGTTTTGGGATGTTAGGTCGCATGTATGCTCGACATCGGAGGTGTTCGGATTAGTAATCAACGAATGAGATAATGTCAGAGAGTTGTAAGTCTACGGGGGTAGTTGTAGCATTCACTAGCAGCCAAATATCACCAGAGTGTTGTAAGTCTGCGGGTGTAGCCATAACATTCACTAGCAGCCAGATAGTGTCAAAGTGTTGTAAGCCTACGTGTGTAGCTGTAGCATTCACTAGAAGTCAGATAGTGCTAGAGTGTTGTGAGACTGCGGGTGTAGCAGTAACATTCACTTGGTTGGTTGATAGCGTGAGTGCATTGTTAGGATTCGAAAGGAACAGTAGTACCCACCTATTCGGGTATAGCAATGAGGATATGGAAATCCACGGATTAGATTTCGGAATTTCTTAGACGGATTAGACCGGGTTATGCCAGTAATAAGACTATAGAAGCGCCACTATAGAGATGAGAGCAATGAAGCAGTGGACTGCTTAAGGTCATTTATGGAATAAGGCTGCAAATGGTCAAGAAGCAATCACTTTTAGTCTTGTGTTTGGTGACGTTACGATTCGACGCAGGGAACCAATCTGTTAGATTAGAAGGCCGTTAGGGCCACACTGACAAGATAACTAGTAGCAGCTAGTTCCATAGAAGGAATTGATGGGTTTTAGGTAAAACAACTAACCTAGAAAACAATTCCTAAGTTCCCATGTAACCTACTTTGGATCTATGTTTTAACTATTGAACATATAAGTTTGAATTGGAAAATAAGAACCCTAGAGGAGAGAGGCTATTTTCGAAAATAACAAACTAGGGTTTAAGAGTTACATACCTTTCAATTGTTATAGTAAACAATTGATAATCCTGTTGAACTTGATCTTGATCTTCTTGGAAGCTTAGTGCCACAAATGTAATGCCTCTAATGGAATCACACCCAAGAACTAGCAAGAATGAAACTAGAAGGAGAGAGAGGGAGGGAGTATGCAATTTTCAGCCTAGGGTTTCTTCCAAGGTAGGAGTGGCTGATTTTGGGAGCTGGGAGGCTACTTATATAGTTGAGGGATCTAGGGTTTAGGGAAAACCCTAATGCTCCTTTGCTTAGGGCCTAGGCAAACCCAAGGGCCTTATCTAAAATCCCTTGGACGAAATCCTTAGTGTTTCCCCTATATATTTCATCCACCTCCTTCCAAGGAGATTCTGGAGCCTTCCACTCAACTATCTGATAATTGCAAACTAGTCATGCAATTTATAATAAATACTTTTAACCTTAAAATTAATTTTGATTAATTTATGGCTAACTATTAATTAAACATAATGATTCCTAATTAATATATTAATATTTTAGCATATTAATAAATCATTTATATTGACTTATTAATCTTATAATAAATCAATATCTCTGCTTTCATATTTCCTGGTCCGGTTGCTAGGTTTGAGGGCAACCCAAAAGGACTGTGTTGCTATCAATTCAAGTACATACCAATTATAGTTATGGGCTTAGACACATAATCCAACAATCTCCCACTTGGATAGGTTTGTAACTATAATTGCTAGTATGACTTCTAAATTTGACCAACAAATTGTAGCTTCCAAAAGTTGTTGTCGAACTCTGACCCAGTCAGTTACGTGTCCTAAGACAAGTGATCACATGACCCTTCGTTCTACTAGATATCCCTAGACATAAGACATGGAATAAAATAAATCTCTTTGTCCAGAATCTATGTTTCCCGATTTCTGATTTGCGATGATATAGGACTTCTAATGGAACACATCAATTTAGTCCTGGCTGGGCCCAACACAAAAGTCAACACCAAATCATCGAGGGGCCCACGGATATCGCTTTTCCCATTAGTGCAAAAGGAACGAATAAACATTGACTCATATGCTTGTATCTTTTACTCATCAAAACATACATGACAATACGTTTTATAACACCAAGTTACTGATGCATTTTCGTATCATCAATGTATAGCCGACTTGCAAATTACAACTCATATATCTCTATTTCAAGATCATAGATATTATTTTCTCAGTATTACTCGTGATGAATTCCATGAAGTAATACACTGAGCGTCGGTTTATGCAATACTCAAATATCACTCTCTGAGTACTCATGAACATTGCAACAATTCTATTGCTATGTCTATCCTTAGACAATCTGCAATCCAATTCATGTCAGTCTTAATTCACCACTAACTTCCAAAAGTATGAGCGACTGTGGAGTTTGAACAATCATATTAGTCGAGAAGTAAAACATGCAAAATATGAAGCACAATAATAAACAATTGACAAAAGGCAGTAAACAGACTCATAAATAATACTTTATTATTTAATCACCAAAAGTCAATTACATTTTCTTTGTAACAAGTTTCTGAACTAGACTAATCTAACCACTAAAACTAATATCATCTTTCAGCCCTATGCTTCGTGCATGCTGAATATGCTTAGCCCTACTCAGACCCTTTGTGATGGGGTCTGGTGGGTTATCTTCAGATGATACCCTCTTTACAACAAGATGGCTTTCTTCTACTTTATGTATGATGAAATGGTACTTTCTGTCGATATGTCTGGTCTTACCATGGTCTCTGGGTTCCTTAGTTAAGGCAACCGCTCCCTCATTATCTCAAAACAGTTCCATAGGCTCCTGGATGGTTGGAACAACTCCGAGATCCCCGATGAAGTTCGTCAACCACGCTGCTTCTTTAAAAGCTTCACTCGCTGCTATGTACTCTGATTCACAAGTAGAATCAGCCACTGTATCTTGCTTGGAACTTTTCCAAGTAACTGCTCCTCCATTCAGTAGAAATACCCAGACAGGTTGAGAACGAAAGTTATCTCTATCCGTTTGAAAGTTAGCATCACTGTAACCATCTACTCTCAAAGTATCATTGCCACCAAGTACAAGGACCCAGTCCTTCGTCCTTCGCAAATACTTGATTATATTCTTTACTGCTATCCAATGAGCTCTACCTGGGTTTCCCTGATAGCGACTGACCATGCTCAAAGCAAAGGCCACAACAGGGAGAGTACATGTCATAGCGTACATGATCGATCCGACAGTGGAAGCATAAGGCACACGAATCATATCAGCTATTTCCTCATCTGTACTAGGGCATTGAGTCTTACTCAATTTTGTGTTGCTCTGGATAGGTAGTTCTCCCTTCTTGGAATTTTCCATACTAAACCTCTTTAGTACCTTATCCAAGTATGTGCTCTGACTAAGTCCAATTAGTCTCGTCTTTTTATCTCTCAATATCCTAATCCCAAGAATATAGGCGGCTTCTCCTAGGTCTTTCAATGCAAAACACTTTCCAAGCCAAGACTTAACTTCATTCAAGGTTGGAATGTCATTACCAATGAGTAATATGTCATTGACATATAACACTAGAAAAGTTACTATATTCCTACTAGCCTTGATATAAATACAAAGCTCATCTTCACTTCTAGAGAAACCAAACTCTTTGAATTTCTCATGGAAGCAAAGATTCCAGCTGCGAGATGCTTGTTTCAATCGATAAATGGATTACTCAAGCTTACACACTCTATTGGCAAAATTTGCATCAACAAAACCCTCTGGCTGATTCATGTAAACATCCTCAGCCAACTTCTCGTTAAGGAAAGCAGTCTTGACATCCATCTACCAGATTTCATAGTCATGAAAGGAAGCTATGGCGAGCAATATCGTGATAGATTTAATCTTGGCTACTGGCGAGCAAGTTTCATCATAGTCAACCCCTGGGGTTTGTGTGAAACCTTTTGCAACTAGTCTAGCCTTGAATGTGTGTACATTCCCATCCATGTCTGCCTTCTTCTTGAAGATCCGTTTGCAACCAACTGTCTTACGACCTGGTGCATTATCAACCAAATACCAAACTTGGTTGTCATACATGGACTTTATCTCGCTCTTGCCTCTTTCCACTTGGAAGCCTCTGGGCCTGCCATTGCTTCCTTATAAGAGACTGGTTCATCTAACTTCACCAGTGTCCTATTACTGATGAATGTGTCACCATCTGAAGTAATATGAAAACCATACAACTCAGGTGGCACACTCACCCTAGTGGATCTTCGAAGAGGTAATGATTTATCAACAGGTTCAACAAGAACTATTTCCTCTGATTGAGTTCTAGTGTCATCTAAGGTTTCTTCATTAGTTGACTCTTGAATCTCTTCAAGGTCAATGATACTCCCACTGTCCTCTTTGAATATGATCTCTCTTTCTAGAAAGGCTCCTCTTCGAGCTATAAACACCACGTTCTCACTAGGCATGTAGAACAAATATCCAAAAGACTGTTTTGTGTAACCAATGAAAACACATTTCTCACTACTTGCTGCTATCTTGTCGTGAGTCTCTCATCTTACGAAAGATTCACAACCCTAGACTTTAATATGTGCTAACGAGGGAACTTTCCCTATCCACATTTCATGAGGTGTTTGGCATCCTTCTTTGTTGGGACAAGATTTAGGATGTGGGCGGTAGTTTCTAAGGCATAGCCCCAGAAATGAATTGGAAGTGGATTACGACTCATCATAGAACGAACCGTGTCTAACAAGGTTCCATTACGCCTCTCGGCCACACCATTTAACTATGGTGTCCTAGGAGGAGTCAATTGTGAGACTATCCCACATTCCTTTAGATAGTTGTTGAACTCAATGCTAAGATACTCTCCGCCTCTATCGGATCTAAGTATCTTTATTTTCCTGCTTAATTAATTTTCGACCTCATGTTTAAACTCTTTGAACTTTTCAAAGGTTTCTGACTTATGTTTGATTAAGTATACATAACCATATCTACTATAATCATCAGTGAAAGTCACATAAAATCGATTAGCATCTCTTGTGGTTGATCTGAAGGGTCCACAAACATCTGTATGTATGAGGTCCAACAAACCTTCACCACTTTCACAAGACCCTGTGAAGGGTGATTTTGTCATCTTTCCCAAAAGACAAGATTCACATAGATCATCTGATTTTAGGTCAAATGATTCCAACACTCCATCCTTTTGAAGTTGGACTATGCGTTTCTTGTTAATGTGTCCAAGACGATAATGCCACAAGCATTCATTGTCTACATTATTAGACAAGTCAATATTAAACACACTATTTCCTAAGTTATCAACACTAGTCAATGTTTCATACACACCATCACAAGGTAAAGCTTCAAACATGAAAACACCATTCTTATAAACAGAAATTGAACCATTCAAATCATTAAAAGAATATTTAAAACCTTGTGTGAACAATGCATGAAATGAAATAATGTTTCTCGTCCTCTCAGACGAATAGCAACAATTCAATAAATCTAATCTAACATCATTACTAAGCAAAAGTTGATAAACTCTGATCTTGGTCACTAGTGAAGACTTCTTGTTTTCCATGATCAAGTTTATCCTTCCTCGCTCTATCTCCTCACTTTCCTTTAGCCCCTGCAAAATCAGAACAGATGTGAAAACTATATCCTGTATCAAGGACCCATGAATGAGAAGATAATGAGTTATTAGAAGAAATAGTGTAAATACCTGCTGAAGATGGCTTCACTTTGCCATCTTTGATATCCTGCAGATAGTGTGGGCATGTTGTCTTCCAATGCCCTTTTTGATTGCAATAAAAGCAAACAGCTTCCTTTGGATCAGAAACATGGGGAATGGAAGCATTTGGCTTAGCTTTTGGACCACCGCTAGATGACCCGACTTGGAACTTTGCCTTCCAGTTTTGCTTAGGAGGACCTTTCCTCTTTTCCCCTTTCCATGTCCAATAGCTAGATCAGGAGCACCTGCAGGAGTGGAGGCTATACTTTTACCCTTCATCCCTGCTTCAACAGTCTGCGACAAGTTATGAAATTGGGCCAATGTCTGCTTAGAGTTGTTCAAATGGTAAGTTAAGATAAACTGACCATAACAATCAGGCAATGAGTTCAAGACCATGTCAATGTCCAATTCCTCATCAAAATGAATGTTGAGCTTGACCAAACGCTCTATGTATCATTGCATTCTTTGCACATGAGATAAAACCGACGCCCCCTCTTTCATCTTGCAATCCATGAGTGACTTGACTACTGCAAACTTTTCTTGTCGAGCTCGCTTATGGTACTTTTCCATAAGGTCCTTTTTCATCTCAAAAGGCCAGTAGTCCTCATAGTACCTTTGCAGTTCTGGGGACATAGTTGCGACCATGATGCATGTCACTTTGGTATACCTTTGCAGTTCTGGGGACATAGTGCTTCTTGTAGGCAGCATACTCTTCGGGAGTGGCCTTGGACTCATCAAGTTCTTTGAGCTCCTTTTCAAGGACATACTCTTTGTCCTCGAATCTAAGCACCATCTTGATGTTACGCATCCAATCGTTATAGTTAGAGCTATCCATAACAACAAGAGAAGTTGTGGCTGGAGGATGATCAAGCAGAAGTGTTTCCAGGAGTAGACATTTGAAAAGAAAAATAGTTTTAGTTAGATTTCAAGATACCGCAATAAAATAACCCAAAAATATCATATCAAGGTTAGGATCCAACTATGACGATTTACAACTTAGAAATGGGATGCCGAGATCCAAGTGTAAATTTCATAAAGGTAGGTGAATGACGATTCACCAATTCCACCATTATACAAAATAAACGAAGTGAAATTCCAAATTCTTTTTAAGATACATTGAAACTATTCAATGGCATGTTTTAATCTCGGATTATGCTCTTCTATTTGTGACTGGGATACCGAGGATTACAAACAAGATGTGAATAACCATGCAATTGTTCTTAGTAACCTCATTGTCTTTATCATTAACTATTGATGTGCCGGTAAACCACACACGCTCCACAAAATGATAATTATGAGATACCCATTACTACTCTTTATTAGTGCCTATTAGTGTGCTGGTAAACCACACACACTCCACTAACGACCAATAAAGCATAATGTGCAATTTCATGGACTAGCATACTTTTCACATTTTTCCTAAAGTAACTAGAGTTGGGATTTTGTAAAATAATGTTCTAGTACTTTCTTTAATAACATTATACTTTTAATGAGATGTAGTTGTACTATCAAATCCGTTCTGCTAACGACCCTCCACTAATCAAGGAAGCGGTGGGTGAGACTGGACACCCATTCAACTACCATTTTATAGGCAATTTCCTTATACCCTCTTATAGACTAGCTTCGTGAATGAGGCATACTAGCGATTTGACTGACCATATTCTTATACATATATAATATTTAACTTTTATTTATAATATATATAAGGTGTGTTTTAAACTTTTTAAAACTTTGAGGTTTATATAAATTTCGAAAAATTAAACTATCAATTTAAATTTAAATAAACCAAATAACTAGATTTAATATTTATCTATTAATTAACTTTTAATTAATTAATTAAATCTTGTAAGGATTATCTAATTCAATTAAACAATTAATTTAATCGTAATCCATATCCCTTCTAGATTTCGAAAATATGGGGATAGGATAATTTCCTTATTTTTCTCAATTATCCAATAAGGTAACTATTATCCAAAACAAAGAAACCCTAATTCTTCTAGCATATTTCGAAAATCAAGGGAGGAGGCTAGGGTTTCCAAAACCCTAACCCTAATTTTGATTAGGGTTCATCGAGGCTAGGGTTTTTCGAAAACCCTTTGAACCAAAAACCCTAGAAATCGAAAATTTAGCCTTTTAGGGTTTAATAGCTATACACCCTAATTTGCAATTCAATTATTATAACAATTCAATTTAAAACAACAATGGCCCTGATACCACTGATGGGTTTTTAGGTAAAACAAATAACCTAGAAAACAATTCCTAAGTTCATATGCAACCTACTTTGGATCTATGTTTTAACTATTCAACATATAACTTTGAATTGCAAAATAAGAAGCCTAGAGGAGAGAGGCTATTTTCGAAAATAACAAACTAGGGTTTAAGAGTTACATACCTTTCAATTGTTATAGTAAACAATTGATAATCCTCTTTAACTTGATCTTCATCTTCTTGGAAGCTTAGCACCATAAATGTAATGCCTCTAATGGAATCATACCCAAGAATTAGCAAGAAGGAAACTAGAAGGAGAGAGAGGGAGGGCGTATGCAATTTTCATCCTAGGGTTTCTTCCAAGGTAGGGGTGGCCGATTTTGGGAGTTGGGAGGCTCCTTATATAGCTGAGGGATCTAGGGTTTAGGGAAAACACTAATGCTCCTTTGCTTAGGGCCTAAGCAAACCCAAGGGCCTTATCTAAAACCCCTTGGACGACATCCTTAGGGTTTCCCCTATAGATTTCTTCCACCTCCTTCCAAGGAGATTCTGGAGCCTTCGACTCAACTATCTGATAATTGCAAACTAGTCCCTGCACTTTATAATTAATACTTTTAACCCCAAAATTAATTCTTATTAACTTCTGGCTAACTATTAATTAAACATAATGATTTCTAATTAATATATTAATCTTTTAACATATTAATAAATCATTTATATTTATTTATTAATCTTATAATAAATAAATATTTCTCCTTTCATAATTTCCTTGTCCGGTTGCTAGGTTTGAGGGTAACCCAAAAGGACTGTGCTGCTATCAATTCAAGTACACACCAATTATATTTATGGGCTTAGACACCTAATCCAGCAAGAATTAGTTTAGAAGTCGGGTGAGGCGACCAAGTAGGAAGTCCTTTGGCTCCGCATCCGGGATGGAACCTGACATTTCAGATGACTGATGAATAATTTGAGACCGAGGAGGTCTTGGTAGATTTTGGAACGCAGCCAGGGCCCATCATACTATTTCATACAGTTCAGTGTCTCATGCGGTAATGGTATTTCGGGATTTCATTTATGGTTAGAGTCACAGAAAGCTTGGGATATGTTAAGTCACTTACAGCAAGATTATCCGAGTTTTGGCCAAGTATAAGTGAATCATAGGGACAAGTGGATCTATGATTCTGTTTTTCTAGTGGGATCATTGATATTTCAGGAGAGGAGTGGGCAACTGAGAGACAAGTAGAATGGGTTCGACAATAATGATTCAGTAAGAGTGGTCTGTCATGGATTTAGACAATCTCGAGATAGTAGAATTCAGATAAAGTAGATGCTAGGGCTTTGTGATGATCGGTCACAGCTACCCTGAGAAGGCTAGGGTGTGCCCAGGATGGTGACCATGTTACTAGAGTGGTTTGGCGTATAAGAAATGGTAAAGAATGATTTCGAGGATGAGATCTAATGTAAGTGGGGGGGGGGGGGTTGTAATGCCTCGTTTATTTAAATAGATTAATAAATGTATTTCCCGGATTAATTGGTGAAGAATTTTAGTAATGGAGGGTTGTTTAGTAAGTTACAGAGTTGTTTTGAGAAGAATTATAGAAGCAAGGGTATGTTTGGTAATTATTGGCCTAAAATGTAGAAGATTTTATGAGCCAAGGGCTAAAGTGTATGTTTTGGGCATGATTTGAAAGGAATTTAAGAGGATAGGGTCTGATTGGTAAGTTATGGACTCACTTTGAGAGAAGGAAGGGAAGGAGGGGCCGATTATGTCATTATGAAAATGAGTTTAGAACGGCACCGGGTATATAACCCTTACGGTTACCCTAACCCTAGGGATGTATTTAGCCGCCAAGTGTGGAGTCAGCCGCCCCCTCTCTTCGTTCACTACTCCGATCAGTTGGGATAGCCGATGCCGCCATCACCATAGAAGCCCTGATCCATCCACCGCCTCCATTGCCGATGATGATGAGCTCGACTGACACTGCCAATGTCGTGGTTTGAGGAAGCAACTCCCACTGTTGGGTGCGAGCGTTCCAGCCACCTTCACCATTGTTGCGTTTTTCCGATGGGTAGAGCCAACGAGTGTGGCAGCTTCTATCCCCAGGCAAGAGCCGTCAATGGCATGATTGTTGGGTCTATGTGCGTCGGCGTTTCTCTAACCTCCCTTCTCCATCGATGTCGTTGCCGCTTTTCTCCTTTGAAGATCTCTATCTCCAGTTCGTGGGTGCTTCCTGCTGGTGCATTGTTGCGTGATTGGAATCAAAAAGGAAACCACCGCCACCACCGTGACGTGGTGGCTGCCTTCGTGAAGCAGTTGTGGCCACCGCCACTGCCATCAGAAAACATTGTTGTCGTCACCATGGGCCACCTAGGGGTGGTTGGAGTTGCTTTGCGACCTCATAGCGGGTATGTGTGTGCATGCATTCTTTTTAGAGTATGTTAGTCTAGTCGGAGAGTGGAATGAAGTCACTGCCACCACCGTGAGGTGGTGGATACCACCTTGTACCACCGTCGGCCACCACTAGAGTGGCTGTGTGTGTTAGTGTAGTGTGTGTGTTTATTTGAGATTTTATTGTAAATTGTAAAATTGGAATAATGAAAGGAAAAATCAAACCTCCACCATAGGGTGGTAGCTGCTGCCTCCTACCACCACCGGCCGCCGTGTCAGGTGGCGATGTGTGTCGTTGGATAGTGACTAGTTTGGGATGTTTGGACAAGGGACTAAAACCCTAATGGGCCTTGTAAGCCCTAATTTACCCAATAAAGCTTAATGGACCTAAATGCCCAAGCATGTGACTAATGGGCTTAGTGAAACCCTAAAGGGCCTAGTAGAATCATAATGGGCCCAATGAACCCTAATTGGTCAAAGGACCTAGCTAATAGGCTTAATGGGCTAGTATTTGGGTTGGAAAAAAAAACATAATGCCAATAAAACCCTAATTTGGGGAATTAATCGGGACACACGGGAATTATTTAATAATTGGAGATATTAAATAATAATCATTGGCAAAAATTAATCTAAGCAATATTGGACTTAATGGATTAAGTCCTTAGTGGATTATGTCCTTCATGGGTTAAGTGAGAAACAGTTAACCCTAATCATCATTTTATGCGAAAACCCTAATTTCATTTGGGTTTATTATTGGGCCTTTCAATTGGATCTTGATGATTGGATTATTAATGGACAATCCAAGATCAAGCAAATGGATTAGAATAATTAATGGGCTTTTAGGTACGGCCCATATAAGGAGTTGGGCCCAGTTTGGAAGACTGGGCCATAGATGGGCTATAGTTTGGGCCTTTATGATTATATGATATTGGGCCATTAGAATGTTGAATATTGGAATAGACCAAATGGTTGGGCCTTATGGTAAGATCTTATAAAGGTTTAGGCCCAATTTGGAACATTGGGCCATATTTTGGGCTTTGATTCATAGTTGACTTTGGGCATATGGATTGGGCCTTGGGGCTTGAATAAAGCCAACCTGAGGGTAATGTAGTAATTATCCAAGTATGTATTTATAGTTGTGTGGTTGGACCCAATTATTAATTGGGTGTTATTTTGGTGTTGAAAGTTCGGGAATCTGTCATCCAGCAGTTGGGGTTGAGTCTGCGTGACTTCAGCAATGTAGGGTTATGTCTATGAGACTTCAGCGGTGTGAGGTGAGTTTCCTTCCAGTAGGAATGGATCTACGCCCACAATGTCGGCCCGTTTAGATAGCAATAGTTTATGTATGCTTGATGTCTTTATGATTAAGGCATGTCTATGTGTTATGTGTTCTGGGCTGCGGTCCGATGCAGTATGCAGTATATGTGTTATTGTTATATGTTATGATTATGTTATGCTATGTTCAGTCAGTTCCGGACTCCGACCCTATGCTGTGGTCGAGGCCCTATTTAGTTCCGAACTTCACTCCGATGTAGTGGGCAAGGCCCTAGTCAGTTCCAGACTTTGGTCTGATGCAATGGGCAAGGCCCATTATGTGCTTTATTTGTTATTGCTTGGTATGTGGTAGCTGGGGGAGCTCACTAAGCTTCATGCTTACAGTTTTAGTTTTGGTTCCAGGTACTCAGTTTTCAAAAGACAAGCTCGGGAATATTGCAACGCACACACCATTTGTTCAGCCTGGGATGTTTATACTATGATATACATGACTGTTGTTATAGTACTATGAGATACGTTGTTTATGATTTTTCTATGATGTATGGTGTTTATGTTTTTTATTATTAAACTAAAATGAAATTTTTGGCTTGTAAGTTTTGGGATGTTACACGTCAAATCACACACGGCAATATGTTTTATAACACCAAGTTACTAGTGTGTTTACATATGTTAAGGTGCAACCGACTTGTAAACCACAACTCACATGTCTTGGTTTCAAGAATATATGATATTATCGTCTCTTGATCACTCGTGGTAAAATCCATGAAGTGATTCAAATGAGCATGGGTTTAGTCCAATACTCAAGTCTTATTACTGGGAGTACTCATGAATACTACAACAAACTTGTGCTATGTCTAAACACCTTTAGACAATCTATAAAGCCATTCATGATAGTATAGCTTCAATATGTACTTCCAAAGTATGATCGAGTGTGGATAGTTTGAATAATCTAGTTATTCGGGAAGTCAAAACATGAAAAGTGAAACACAAGAACAATTAAATCCAATATGGTCTCAAAACTTTTGAATATAAATAAAACACCTTTTAATAATCGACATATTGATTACACATTAGTCATTTATAATCTTTCGATTAATCAACTTAAAACTTGAATTAAAACAATATGTATCCTATGCTCCAAGCATGCACACTATATTTTCCTACGTTCCTTACTTTGTGAAATAGATCACTTATAAACCTTTCGAATGACACTCATTTCAGAATTCCAAATCCTTATTAGTCAATGTTAGATTCTAAACTATCATGAAATGTATCTTTTGTAATGTCGAGGTACCAAAGTCATAGAGACTTTGTCAACGATATTACAAAAGTTTCCACTGAAGATTCATAACAAAATGCAAAGTGTCAAATTCAAAGTATATTCCTTTGAACATCATTCTTGCGTAAAAGTTTCTAACTTTCACATAGATTCTTAATATCCATCTCCCATTATGGAAACATTTCCATATATGCCATATGATAACTCATTATTAATTCAATCCTGTCTTTTCATAATAATGTCAATATGGTCCATCCGTTACTATACTTCCAACTGTCCTTAAGCAACCAGTCCTTAGTGAAGCTTAGATTGTCTTTGCCAGTTGTTTGACTACTTTAGTCATAATTGGTTCTGGTCTTATTTCCTCTGAATACCATTGGCATTCAGAAAATTCAGAACACATGAATATTATAGCATATGCAATCAATCCTATACCCAAATCATATGGAATACGATTTATAATGTCTTACATAAAAACATGATACTTGACCATTCTTTTTCTATAATATTTCCATACATAGAATTTCCAATGTTGAACTATTCAAACATAACATTCATATATATATATATATATATATATATATATATATATATATATATATATATATATATATATATATCATTGGTTAAATTTGATTAAAATCTCACAATCTAAGCTTTTTGATTTGAAATGAAGTATGAGTTCCTCTCCCTTAATTATAGCAAAACAATTTTTCAAACTCTGCAACTTTATGAATTGATACTTTTGTTTTCTATAACTAACATTGCTAACTTGCAACACTTACCATAATGATTACGCTCCAAGTAGCATAACAATTATTTCTTTAATAACATAACACTTATGCTTCCACTAGCTTTGACATTTGCTTAGAATTAAGTTGGACTTCTAGAAATCAATACTTGTTGATTTTGTTACCAAAGGTCAGATTTTTGATATAAGATGCTTCAATAAGACTTTATCTAGGATTCTCAAAATCATACACCTTTATTTAGAAAACTCATGTGTGTCTAAACTATTTTAGAACTTATAGCAGTAAGTCCCAAATGTTCAAACTATTTGTCATTTCTCACAATTCAAACTATGAAGATGGATGCTGTAATCATAATAGAATTTGAGAATGCAATTAACACACTTCTATCTCCTCAATTCCTCACACTCATTTTCATGAAGCGGAGAGAAACCTTTGTCACTAAGATTAATGG
The DNA here is from genome assembly GCF_052625555.1 of Lactuca saligna. Lineage (NCBI taxonomy): Eukaryota > Viridiplantae > Streptophyta > Magnoliopsida > Asterales > Asteraceae > Lactuca > Lactuca saligna. The sequence goes on along the minus strand of NC_136425.1, from coordinate 148,717,540 downwards.
TGTATGTGTTCCTATCCATGTGAATTTGTCATAACCATAATCACAAGACAAGGTTAGTGACAAATCAAAACTCATATGGACTAAAGTTGGTCAATCTTAAATTCTTGCCACCTCGCAGCACAAGGGCCTACCATTGATTCCATGTTGTTATGCAAACAATTGAGAAGTCATAGAGCTCACATGCATAGTAAATTTTAACTAGAATGGGCGCAGAAACAAGAATATGTCAACACGATTGGTTACAAACCTCATGTCATGAGCTAGTGATGCAAAATAGGTTTATTCTTGATTAGTTCCTGAAACTTTTCAAGATCTTTAAGACTCCCACTAAGTTCTTGACATATAAGATTCTCTTTTCAAGAAACACTCCTTAATAAACAAATATTCAAGAGCTAGTGCAAATTCTTATCAAGGAAAAACACTTTTAAATGTGTTATAAACCTTCTTAAGATTATGTCACTCAAGTCACAATCTTGGAGTATGACTATAAGACTTAATTTTAGAACGAAGTATGTCTCACCTTAATTGATTTAACCATTTCAAAATTTTTTGATTCCTCTACTTAGCTATACAAGTGCACTAAGGTGTCCTTAGAGGATCAATTGTAATATAGTTTTCATAATCATTAAGATGATCATAAAAAACGATACTAAAGTACTCTCCTCTCCTTTCAGATTGGAAAAACTTTTATCTTTCTGCCTAATTGATTCTTCTTAATCATTCTACCACACATAGAAACTTTTCCAATGATTCAAAATTACACTTAATCTTGTAAGTACAACCATGTTTACTAAACTTTTAGTAAATCATAACGTATAGTCTTATCGTTCTTTGTGGTGGACCTAACTCGTGCACAACCAAGTGTATCCGATCCTCTAGTCCTTCATTTGACTCACATATAAATGTGGACAAGGAATTAGTCATAATTTCCTAAAGATGAATGTTCTCATTCATCACACAACACAAGTTGCATGATTCCAAGTTTTTATCAAATTGAAACTTGGGCAATGAGAACCTTTCCTTATTTGCTAAGTTATGAAAATACCACAAACGAAATAATCAAATCCTATTTCCAATGTTGCTAACAATAGAAATATACAAACATCAATTTTTGCAAATTCCATTGCAAGGATATATAAAATAAGATAAAAATTAAAATATTACTTTATTTATAAAATGTGAAAAAATTGTCCTTACAATGTAATTACAAATAAAAACTATGTTACTACATATTCCTAAGCAACCTATCATAACTCCTAGTAGCAGCTCACAAATCTGATCATCGAACCATGCGATTGAAATCCATCTCTTCGCGACCAGACTTATCTTACTCTTCCTTTAAGCTTCCTTTCTTTTCTTTGATCCTACAAACACATCAAAATGTAATATCGGCGCATCATGTATTAAAAATCTACAAATAGAAACTTAATAGAGTTAGATAATGGACTTACCTGAAATAGAGTCAAACATTTTGACTTTACCATCCTTGTGGTCCTTTAGGTAGATACGAAAACTTCACAACCAATGCGCTTTCTCTTGGAAATAGAAACAAATAGACTCTTTCGGAATGAAACATGGGAGAATCTTATACTTAGCCTTTCTCTTTACCATTTAGTCAATCAGGTTGACTATGGCCAATCCTTTTCCATTGGGAAGATAAGAATTTTATGGACTTCCAACGTTTCCATTGTCAATGTCCATGGAAGTTTGGGATGTAGATCTTCCAATCAAATTTGCTTTAGCAGTGCGCCCAATCATTGTTGATTCAGCAATAACAAGCAAATATGCTAGATTAATAAAGGGTTATATCGTAATATCCCATATCGTAGTCCTTAAAGAACCCGCTATATGACTTAGGAAGTGATTGAAGAACCAAGTCGACATCCAACTTCCTTGAAGCAACAACACCCAACATTCATAGTATGTCAATGTGTGACTTCGTCTCCAAGACATGTGCACACATATACCTTCTGTCTTAGTGTTTGCTTGCCAATAGGGTTTGAGTGACCTTGAACTTTTCAAGTATTTGAACATGTGGGTTAGGAGAATTATTGGAGGAGGTGGAGGAAATGAAACATGATATCTATATCCACGATCCAATCGTGGGGCATCATCTTCATAAGGAAATCTTTTTCCACAAGATTCAGGAAGACCACAGTTGTCGGAACTAGACATTTATAAGGGAGAAATTCAAGTTAGTTGATTGAAGTCCTTAATATAACACCCAAAATGAAATATTAAGGCTAGGACCCAACACACTATTTTAAAATTTGGAAGAGAGATGCCGTAATCCAATTGCAAAATATTTGAAGGTAGGTAAATGACGATTTACCAATTTTCACCATGAAAAACGAAAATGAACTTTAGGTTTTAAATGAACTAAAATTCCTAGATCCTTTGAGATTTATTGAACTTGTCAATGACACGTTTAATCTCGATTATGGCCTTCAAGTTTGTGACTCGGATGTCGAGGAACACAAACAAGGTGTGAATAACCATGCAAATTATCTTGGTACTCTCGATGCTACATATCACCTAATCAATGTGTCGGATAACCACACACACTCCATTGATTAATGATTAACATCAAGCCACCCTTTTCCACACATTTTTAGTCCCAAATTAGTGCGTCGGTTAACAACACACGGTCTACTAACGACCTAAGAAGGTGCAAAGTGCAATTTCATGAGTTAACATCAAATTCACATTCTTCCTAAGTAACTAAGATTGGGAATTTATTATGCATTTAGTTACTTGGTATTTCATTATACTTATAGTAGGAGGTTGTGTCCTATCCTACTCGTTCAGCTAACGATCCTCCACCAATCAGGGAAGCGGTGGGTGAGAGTAGACACCCATTCAACTGCCATTTTATAGGCAGTTTCCTTATACCCTATTATAGATTGACTTCGTGAATGAGGTCTACTAACGGTAAGACTTTTAATTATATATATATATATATATATATATATATATATATATATATATATATATATATATATATATATAATATTAGACTTTTAGTTTTATATAGTCTTAGGGTGCATTTTAAACTTTTAAAATACTTGATGGTTTAATCTATTAATAAATTATACTCTTAATTTAATTAAACTTAAACCATATGATTATGGAATTAATAATACTCATTTAATTAAACATTTAATTAACTACTAATAAAGTCCATAAGAATTAATTGACCTATTCAAAAAATATCATGATGCTAAATCAAATTAAAACAATTTAATTAATTTTAAGTTATAAACACATGAGTTATATTTTTTGAAAACTTTTCAAATTACTAGGGCTTCTATGAATTGAATTTAATGTTTCTTAATTGAGACTTTTCAACTTTTAAAACTTGAGGATAAGTTTTGTAATTCTAGAAAAACTTTTGAACTCCATAACTTAACGAGTTAATTTGTTTTATGAAGATGAGACTTTTCAGGTTCCATAACTTATGGAACTCTTCAAAAACATTAATATCAATTTAACTTTAACACTAGTCAAAATAGGTCAATAGACAATCACATGTGATTATGCCAATCATGTAATGTGATTATGTTAACCTAGTAATGTGGTAAGAATGTTATGTAGTTCATGATAAATTCTAATACAAATATGAACTTTCTTTATGATACAACTCAAAGTATATGACCATACGATTCCAAAATATAGAGAAAGTCTGAATCTGATTTCGCATGAAGAAGTTATCATACCCGAACACTATAAATCTCTATAATAAGAGAAATTTAAAATAGACTTAGAATTAGCTATTTAAGTCTAAAATAGAGTTGTAGTACTCGTAAATACCTACGCATGCATATAAAGAACGTCAAAAACGGAGTTTGTATGAAAAAGTTATGGCATTCCGAAGATTTAGCTTTAAAAAACCCTAAACTAACTAAATTCACGACGTGAGTTTTATGACACTCATGACGTGAAGACTCATTATGTCATAATTCGGAATCTAGAGGTTGCGAGACGATAGGATCCAAATTCACGATGTGAGCTTTATGACACTCACGACGTGAGGAGTCATGGCCACCTTCCGAAGCTAGGGACGCAAATGGCAAGTCTACGGAGTGAATTAGGCAAGACTCACGACGTGAGCCTTATGACACTCACTACGTGAGTGTCATAAACTCTTATTATAAACAGCAAGATCGAACCCAACCATTCTTACACCTAATCTCCTTTCTCCTCTCTCATTTGCTGAAGCCCTCTTGCATCCCGAGCCCCGACGATCTCGCAGGATGACCGTTTTGCTTAGATATCATAAAATCACGCTACTAGGGTGAGTTTCACGGCCCCACTTTCTAATATTTCGGGGGAAAATGCATGTTAGTCATTGTATATATGTTATTATTATGTCTATATGATAGTATATAGTTATGATAAATCGATATATGATGGTTCTAAATATAACATTTTGAATACATGCAACTAGTATCAACTTATTAGTATGTTAATTTACGAATGTAGATCTTGAGTTATACTTAGGATTCTACATATATGTTGTGTGCGATATACTACTGAAGTAATATTCGAAAGTTATAAATGTTAAGTTATATAGTATGTTGCTATTAATAGTTTTATATCAAGATAAAACTGGATATGTTATATGTTGTTATTGTTAGTTTTATGTCAAGATAAAACTTGGTATTGTTATTGATAGTTTTATGTTAAGATAAAACTAGAAATGTTATATGTTGTTATTATTGGTTTTAGGTTGTGACAACGTGAAATTTCCATTATGTACAAACCATATCAAGTCAATAGAAGTTAGAACAGTTATAGTGAAGTCCCAGACTTTTGGGTATAAGTTTGACAGTTTTCAGGATTTACACTTAAGGAGATATCAGTAGAGTGGATGCACTAGGGTTTTGTGCAACAATGTTATTCCAAAACTCTATGATATTAGAGTTCATTTCGGGAATAAAATATTTTCTGCCAAAAATACCAGGATTATATATAGAAATCTGAGCCATATTTATTCATGAGTCACATTTCCCAAATTGACCATTATGTGTGTCCAACTAGAGAAAAGCCATTTTCTTTCTCACGGATCTTCGGGATTTCATCCCAAATCGACCATTGTGTGTGTCTAAAGTCTTCGCTTGACGCCTAGGAGTCCTACCTCTTCAGTTTATCCGTGCCACTCACAACAGGTGAGTTCATACCCCTTAATCAATGTTTTAACTGTTTTTAAATGTTTTGGGGGGGGGGGGGGGGGGGGGAGGGATACAAGTAGAATTATGCTAATTATTATATCAATCACATGTGATTAGTAAGTAGCATTCAAATGATTGGCTACTCATTAGCCATTTTACTAAACAGTTTCCTTTAAGTGTTTTTCATAAACACTTTATATGTTTAAAAATCCTTATTAAACTGTATATTTTACTTTGTATGTTTCATTTCAAACTCATTTACAATTGTGTTTCAAACAAATGTTTCCTTATACTTAAACTGTTTTATCAAACCCATGCTTCCAACCTGTTTTATAGATTGACATCAAGTCGATCTTTTCTTAAATATTAATTATGTTCAAAGGTTTTACAAAACTTATTTTATGCTTTTATATTATAAATTGCATGCTTATATATGTATAGTTATATAAGAAATGTTTAAAAGACTTAGGAAGGCTATCCACCCTATTTCCTTTTCGTGCTTGAGATGTGGTCTGGTGGGAGATCGAGTATCCGTCCGAAGGTTGTTTAAATATTAGTTATATATCATATGTACATATATAGTCATAAAGGTTCTTCCAGTTCATTCAATGCCCTTGGGTAGCAAGGGTATACATCCATGTTCATACGTACCAGTTACCTTACTAGTAAGCTACCATAGGGGTAGTTCAGGAAGATACTAGAACTATTACTAGAACGCGATATCATACAATGAGTGAGTTCAGTCATGAGTCAATACTTTCTAGATAGAGAGAACATACATTACAGCTAGTACACACAGTACATTACTATACATGCTAGATAGAAAGAGAACACACATTACAGCTAGCACACATAGAGCATTACAGTACATTTACATGAATACATTTACATATATACACTTACATGAGTACATCTTCATGAGTACATTTACATGATTACACTTACATGAGTATGTTACATATACGATGATAGGACAGACATCACTAGGTTCTATAGCATGTAACAAGTGCAGGATCTAACTATACCGATGAATCACAACGCAATTGTGATAGTTATATCGGGTATACATGATAATAGTAATATGGATGTCTCACTGCATGCATATATGCATGGGCGTATAAAGGTCCCAAAGTCCCTTTGACAGGGGAGCGTCCAGCCTAGGATCTAGCCATCACCTTATACCTTATCCCTTAAATAAGGCAATAGGAGTACCGATGTAGTTATTTATTTCAAATACTACAGTACTTAGAAGAATTACCCTAGACTTGAGGTAATTGGTATGGTTGTAGTTCGACACTACACCATAGTACTATTTCATTTTCCCATTACATTCACTTCGTGAACACTCACACGATGCACGGTAATGTAGAAATTATATTTTTGGTTAATAATAGTCAGACTTGGGAAAATACACACTCTTACAAGAGACACACCCATAGACACTAGATGCCTTGGTATAAGGCTACATTTAGAACAGATAAGTCTTGGTAGAAGACTCCTTTTTATAATGGTAGGAATCATAGGGATTTCTAGGGTTTTTCAAACGCTTACAATTGTTTTACAAACATCTTCATACTTACAATTCATATATATTTTAGAACTTACAGTTCATATACATACAAATACTTGCATACAAATTAAGACACTAAAATACTTATGATCTCACCAGCTTTAAAGCTGATACTCTCTTTCAAAATAACTTGTATCCTCAGGTCAACCATAGACAGGTACCGATGCAAGGTTTAGAGAAGATGGAGCTCGTTCAAGACTCATCTTTCATTTCGCTTATACTTTAGTGTCTATTATAATTTGGTAGAACACACTTGTATTAAAATTATATTATTAATGCAATGGATGATGTTGTTTCTTGTTTACTACTTTTCATTGTTGTGATACTGTACATGACGTCCTCCGCTCCAGAACGTTTCCGCCGTTCATGGTTTTGGGGTGTGACATAGGTCAAGAAAAACCTGGTTTTTACTTCAAGATATAGCTGTTATACTGCCTAAATATTATGAAGTTAAGAGTAATGTTTAAAACCAAAGTCTAGTAACTTAAGGTTTTAGACATGAAGATGCTTTTGTTGTTACATCTATAGGAAGTCGTCAAAGTCTACATGAGTAATTGTATTCATCAATTAAGATTGGGGATCTTAGCGGAAATCCTCTGAACTGTAACCGTTAATCCTGTGTGAGTGAGGAAGTCGTGTATAATTAGTATACGGGCTGACCACCCCACTTTTGACTGTTAGCTACAGTCAACCAAAACAAGTGATGAACAATCCTTTTATTTGTTATTATTCCAGCGTCGATGAAGCGTACGGTGTTGTTTCTCCTGTTAAATCATGAGTGTATTTGTTCTCATGGTAAATCATGAGTGTATTGTTCTATCAGAGGTATTATGTCATAACAGCGGTTACAGGCTCATGGTAGAAAATTGTTACAAACATTATACCTTGTCATATACAAGTATTAATGTTAAGTATAAGTTTTCCCCTACTTATACCTTAATATTAAGAAATGTTTAGGTATAACACTTAATTGATAAGTATACCATTATACCTAATGTTGGGGAGTCAAAATGATACTTTCAAAACTATATTTTTGAATGTGCAAAAATGTATTATTTTATGGAGTGAAAACCTATGAACTCACCAACTTTATGTTGACGTATTTTAAAATGCATGTGTTTTCAGGAACTTGAAAAGTTGGTATGTATTCGAGCAGAAGAAGTTTTACTATTACCTTTCTGTTCATTAAGAAGTATGTAATAAATACTAGGAAGACAATAATGTAACTTTCAAACATCAATAAAGGTATGTACTTTCTCTAAGTATTGTTCAATGTATGTTACATAACTGTGATACGAAAAATGATGTTACACCACCTGGTGTTTCCGCCGATGGTCGGGGTGTGAAAAATTGGTATCATAGCTATTAACTATAGTGAACTAGTACTTTCATAGGAAAGCACGTCTATAGTTTAGGGCTTACTCTATTAGGTTTAGATATATTTCTTAGCCTATGATAAAAAGTATTATTAGTTATTCTACTAAAGTAACAAACAATAATTAAATCGTGAATACAATAACAATATAGAGTCTTATATAAAGACTCATACCCGCGAAGAAAATACACCTTAATACCCGGAATGTTTTAGATCTCAAGGATTTAGATCAAATATTCAAACTAACATTTATATGTGCATAGATCCTATCACAACTAGGTGTAGGTGCACAACTACATTTTATTATGATCAGATCATATGGAATATTTAATTTGGGAGAAATATTTGATAGACTAAACTCTTGATGATCCAAAATGTATAGGAATTCGACATGGCACATTCACGAGAATGGATAATCATCGAGGATACGGATGAAGAAGAGAAAGTTTCATTTCCTAGGATGGTAGGCGATCCTTACTACCCTATAAATCCAACCACCTTTCATCCAAAACCTTCTGACGTTGGAGCACCTTTAGCTTCCAATGAATGGGAAGAAAGTGATCCAATGGAAGAGATCGAACCAATGGAGGAGACAAAATCGATGGCATCATCTCTACCACCACTAAACACTCTTTATTGTCAAGTTCTAGGAGGAGCAAAGATGAAACGCACAACACATAAATCCATACCAATATGGAAAAAGATTAAGAAGAATCAGAAGGAGACATCTTCGGGAAGTCATAGAGTTCAAGATGAACCTGCACGGATAGCCCAAACGGTTGATAGGTGGGTGGCAGAAGAAAGAGTTGCTACGATGTATGAGACTGGTCAATCATCTCGACCACATCCCCCACATTCTTCTGAAGTGAATGCTTTATCTCAATTGTTTGAGAAAAGTGTGAAAATTTAAGATAAGATAGAAATTATCAAAGGGAGGGCTACTCATCTCTCTGGAAGAGTGCGAAGGCTAGAAGGACAAAGGACACGAGATCGGGAATCGGTGATGGATGTCCATCATCATATAAATTTCGCTTATAACGATATGATTACTCACAATGCAAGGATTGCAGAGTTAGAGCTATACAATCAAACCACGAGAAACGATGAGCACACGGGAGGTCTTGAGCAGAGAACTCAAGCACTTGAAGAGCAAGTGGTTAATGTCACTGAAGTGCTAGGTCATCACTTGGGTTTCTGGTAGATAAGCTAAAACTAGTGGTTGTGTAAATATAGAAAATCAGACTAGTTAAGGCAAGAAGAGTAAAATTTACCGCAAGGATGTAGAAAACCTTGCAAATTTTGTAATGTTTATAGAAACTTTCTCCTATATGCCTAAATAAACTGATGTAACCACTGGTAATAATATGAAGCATGCGTTATGGTAATCATTATATTGTTTATTATGTTTTACGCTGTGAATAATAACTAGAGTATTTAGTACTTGTGTATTAAATGATCAACAAAACTCATAAAATTCTTATTATTTATAATAGGAACTACAAACAAAATGCATAGAAGGAGTAATCGGCTAAACCCTAACCGACATCAGCACCACAACAACAGCCACAACCACCGCCAGAAATAAACCACTCAATGAGTACAGTGCAACTTGAAGAAATCATAGCTCAAAGAATTGTTGCGGCTCTATCTAATGTCACAAGAGATGGAGTTAGAAATGAAGGCCATGTAGGGACCGCTAGAACATGTACCTACAAAGATTTTATGAATTGTAGGCCAAAAATCTTTCATGGAAATGAAGGGGTAGTTAATTTGATGAGGTGGATAGAAAAGACAGAGTCTGTCTTTCAAATAAGCTTTTGTCCAGACAATTGTAAAGTACGATTTGCAGCATGTACTTTTGTTGATGCATCACTTACATAGTGGAATAGCCATGTGAATACAATGGGGATTGATACTGAAAATTCCATGAAATGGGAAGAGCTAAAAATAATGCTAGTAGAGGAGTATTGTCCTAGGGAGGAAATACATAAGCTGGAACAAGAATTGTGGACCCTAACCATGAAGGGTTCAGAGATAAAAACTTATACTGCTAGATTCAATGACCTTGCAGTAATGGGTCCAACACTTGTAACTCCTGAATATAAGAAGATTTAGCGATATATCTGGGGTTTAGCATCGCAAATCAAAGGCATGGTAATCGCATCAAAGCCTACGACTTATGACAGCACCAAGAGGATAGCTCATCAGCTAACCCTCATAGAGATCTAAGGAACATAAGTAATCTCAAAGGTGAGTCTCCCAAATCTATAACAAACAAGCGCAAGTTTAATAAGAAGAATCCCAAACAATCATCTGAGAAAAGACAAGAAGTGGCAACCAATTACACAGCCACAACAGCAGTACCTACGCAACCAAAATCTTCATGTTGCAATCAGTGCAACCGTCATCATCCAGGTGTCTGTCTTGTCTGCATGAAGTGCAAGAAAAAGGGGCATACTGCTAGTTACTGCAGGAGCACAACACCTGCAACAGTCAATCAACAAACCAATAATAGGACAGGCCGTGGTGAAGGAAGAAAATGTTATGAGTGTGGGGAAGATGGACATATCAAGAAAGAATGTCCAAAGTTAAGGTGTCAAGGAGGCATAGGACGTGGCAGGGCATTTGTGATCGGAAGCGGAGAGGCTATCCAGGACCCTTCGGTCGTATCTGGTACGTTTCTTATAGATAATTTATATGCTACCATACTCTTCGACTCTGGAGCAGAACAAAGTTTTATAACTCCGACCTTTAGAAAATTGTTAAGTTATAAGTCTAGCAAATTAAAAGAAATCTACGAAGTAGAAATCGCTAACGGACAATTTGAGAAAACACATGAAATCCTAGAAAATTGTCTGTTAAATCTTAATAACTACCTTTTTCATGTCAACCTCATGCCAATGCCTATCGGTAGTTTTGATGTCATAATTGGCATGGATTGGTTATCTTCACACCGCGCCAAAATTATATGTCATGAGAAAGCCATACGACTACCCTTACCAAACGGCGAAGCCCTGATTATCTATGGTGATAAATCTGGGAAGAACCTCAAAGTCATCTGTTGTACAAAGACCCAGAAATATCTACATAAGAAATGTAGTGAATTCTTAGCCCACATTGTAGATAGGAAGAGAAAGACAAAAGAAATCAAGGACATACCTCAAGTATGTGATTTCCCTGATGTGTTTCCTGAAGATCTACCTGGAATACCTCCCGTCCGACAAGTTGAGTTTGGAATCGACTTAATTCAAGGAGCAGCACCAGTAGCAAAATCTCCTTATCGGTTGGCTCCATCTGAAATGCAAAAATTATCTAGCCAACTACAAGAACTTCTTGACAAAGGCTAGACCAATTTTTTCACCTTGGGGAGCACCAATCTTGTTTGTCAAGAAGAAGGATGGATCCTTTCGGATGTGTATTGATTATCAGGAGCTGAACAAGCTAACAATCAAGAATCATTATCCGCTTCCAAGAATTGATGATCTATTCGATCAACTGCAAGGATCTAGCTACTACTCAAAGATAGATCTTAGATCAGGATACCATCAACTTAGGGTACAAGAAGACGACATTCCAAAAACAACATTTAGAACTCGTTATGGTCATTATGAGTTCTTAGTTATGTCTTTTGATTGACCAACGGCCCAACAGTGTTTATGGATCTCATCAATCATGTTTGCAAACCATACTTGGATAAAATTTGTGATCGTATTTATCGATGATATATTGATATATTCATGAACCAAGGAAGAAGATGGTCAACACCTGCAATTAATCTTGGAGCTACTAAGAAAAGAAAAGTTGTATGCTAAATTCTCCAAATGCGATTTTTGGATTAGAGAAGTACAATTTTTAGGTCATGTAGTTAGCAATGAAGGAATTCATGTTGACCCATCCAAAGTCGAGGCAATTAGGAATTGAAACACACCAAAGACACCAACAGAAGTGCGTCAATTCCTAGGACTTGCTGCCTATTACCGCAGATTCATAGAGAATTTCTCCAAAATAGCCAAGCTGCTTACAACACTAACCCAGAAGGATACGAAGTTCAACTGGGAAGACAAACAAGAAGTTGCTTTTCAGAAACTAAAGCAAATGTTGTGTAGTGCACCAATCCTATCTCTTTCAGAGGGCACATAAGATTTCGTTGTGTGTTGATGCAAAGAGGAAAAGTTATCGCCTATGCATCATGACAACTTAAGGTGCATGAGAATAATTACACTACCCATGATCATGAATTGGGAGTTGTAGTTTTTGCACTAAAAATCTGGAGACATTACCTATACGGTACTAAGTGTACTATTTTACCGACCACAAGAGTCTCCAGCACATCTTCGACCAAAAAGATCTTAATATGAGACAACGAAGATGGGTTGAATTGTTGAATGAGTACGAATGTGAGATTCGTTATCATCCTGGAAAGGCAAAAGTGGTAGCAAATGCCTTGAGCTGGAAAGAATATAATAAACCCCAACGGGTACAAGCATTAACTATAACTATCCATTCTAACTTTACCGTACAAATTAGAGAAGCTCAACTTGAGGCTCTAAAAGAAGAAAACATCAAGAACGAAGCTTTGCGGGGAATGGAAAAGCAACTTATACAAAAAGATGACGGAACATGACACTTTATGAACCGAATTTGGACGCCTAAGTTCGATGGAATCAGGGACTTGGTGTTAGAAGAAGCCTACAAGTCCAGATATTATGTGCATCCAGGCTCTGACAAAATGTACTTGGATTTAAAAGTACATTATTGGTGGCCAAACATGAAGGCAGAAATTGCTACTTATGTGAGCAAATGTTTGACGTGTTCTAAAGTAAAGGCAGAACATCAAAAGCCTTCAGGTTTACTTCAACAACCGGAAATACCATAATGGAAATGGGAGCATATTTCAATGGACTTCATCACTAAGTTACCCAAAACTCCTAGTGGGTTCGAAACTATTTGGTTAATAGTCGATAGATTGACTAAGTCCGCTCATTTCTTAGCAATTAAGGAGAATGAAAAGATGGAGAAGCTGACTAGAGTTTTCTTAAGGAAATTGTTAGATTGCATGGAGTTCCAAGTTCTATTATTTCTGACCGAGATAGTAGATTCACTTCACGATTTTGGCAATCTCTACAAAAATCCTTAGAAACACATCTAGACATGAGTATAGCTTACCATCCACCGACTGATAGTCAGAGTGAGAGAACCATTCATACTTTAGAAGATATGCTCTGAGCCTGTGTAATAGACTTTGGAAATGCGTGGGATACTTATTTACCATTAATTAAGTTTTCCTACAACAATAGTCATCACACCAGCATCAAGGTTGCACCATTTGAGGCTCTTTATGGACGAAAATGTCATTCTCGAGTATGTTAGGTAGAAGTTGGAGATACGCAGATGGATAGAGAACATACAGGCGATACCTTACATACCAGACCATAAATAATCCATGAGACAATTGAAAAGATCATGCAAATTAAGGATCGATTAAAGGCTGCACGTGATCGTCAAAAGAGCTATGCTGACGTAAGACGTAAGCCTTTAGAATTCTAAGTTGGAGATAAAGTAATTTTGAAGGTCTCTCCTTAGAAAGGTGTAATTCGATTCAGTAAATGAGGCAAACTAAACCCATGGTATATAGGACCTTTTGAAATTCTAGCTAGAATTGGTTATGTCGCATACCAACTCAAGTTGCTTCAAGAGCTAAGTAATGTACACGATGTTTTTCACGTATCAAATCTCAAAATATGTCTATCCATTGACAATCTTGTGGTACCTCTCGACGAGATACTAGTTAATATCAAACTCAAACTTGTAGAAGAACCTGTTGAGATCATTGATCGGGAAGTCAAAAGACTAATGCAAAGTCATATTCCCATAGTGAAAGTTCGATGGAACTCTTTGCAAGGACCTAAATTTACTTGGGAACATGAAGATCAGATGAAAGAAAAATACCCCAAACTATTTGACAAAACCCTATCCACAAGATAAATTTCAGAACGAAATTGTTCTAACGAGGGGAGAATGTAACACTAGTCAAAATAGGTCACTAGACAATCACATGTGATTATGCCAATCATGTAATGTGATTATGTTAACCTAGTAATGTGGTAAGAATTTTATGTAGTTCATGATAAATTCTAATACAAGTATGAACTTTTTTTATGATACAACTCAAAGTATACGTCCATATGATTCCAAAAATATAGAGAACGTCTGAATCTGACTTCGCATGAAGAAGTTATGATAACCGAACACTTTAAATCTCTATAATAAGAGATATTTAAAATAGACTTAGAATTAGCTATTTAAGTCTAAAATAGAGTTTTAGTACTCATAAATACCCACGTGTGCATATAAAGAACGTCAAAAACGGAGTTCGTATGCAAAAGTTATGGCCTTCCGAAGATTTAGCTTTTAAAAAACCCTAAACTAACTAAATTCACGACGTGAGTTTTATGACACTCTCGACGTGAAGAGTCATTATGTCATAATTCGGAATCTAGAGGCTGCGAGAGGATAGGATCCAAATTCACGACGTGAGCTTTATGACACTCACGACGTGAGGAGTCATGGCCACCTTCCAAAGCTAGGGACGCAAATGGCAAGTCTACGGAGTGAATCAGGCAAGACTCATGCCGTGAGCCTTATGACACTCATGATGTGAGTGTCATAAAATCTTACTATAAATAGCAAGATTGACCCCAGCCATTCTTACACCTAATCTCCTTTCTCCTCTCTCATTTGCTAAAGCCCTCTTGTATCCCGAGCCCCGACGATCTCGCACACTGACCGTTTTGCTTAGATATCATAAAATCACGCTACTAGGGTGAGTTTCATGGCCCCACTTTCTAATATTTCGGGGGAAAGCGCATGCTAGTCATTGTATATATGTTATTATTATGTCCATATGATAGTATATAGTTATGATAAATCGAGATATGATGGTTCTAAATATAACATTTTGAATACATGCAACTATTATCAACTTATCAATATGTTAATTTACTTATGTAGATCTTGAGTTATACTTAGGATTCTACATATATATTGTGTGCGATCTAATACATAAGTAATATTCGAAAGTTCTAAATGTTAAGTTATATAGTATGTTGCTATTAATAGTTTTATGTCAAGATAAAATTGGATATGTTATATGTTGTTATTGTTAGTTTTATGTCAAGATAAAACTTGGTATTGTTATTGATAGTTTTATGTCAAGATAAAACTACATACTTTATATGTTGTTATTATTGGTTTTAGGTCAAGATAAAACCTGGTTTTTACTACAAGATATAGCTATTATACTGCCTAAATAATATGAAGTTAGGAGTAATGTTTAAAACCAAAGTCTAGTAACTTAAGGTTTTAGACATGAAGATGCTTTTGTTGTTACAGCTATAGAAAGCCGTCAAAGTCTACATGAGTAATTGTATTCATCAATTAAGATTGGGGATCTTAGCGGAAATCCTCTGAACTGTAACCGTTAATTCTGTGTGAGTGAGGAAGTCGTGTATAATTAGTATACGGGCTGACCACCCCACTTGTGACTGTTAGCTACAGTCAACCAAAACAAGTGATGAACAATCCTTTTATTTGTTATTATTCCTGCGTCGATGAAGCGTACGGTGTGGTTTCTCATGTTAAATCATGAGTGTATTTGTTCTCATGGTAAATCATGAGTGTATTGTTCTATCAGAGGTATTATATCATAGCAGCGGTTACAGGCTCATGGTAGCAAATTGTTAGAAACATTATACCTTGTCGTATACAAGTATTAATGTTAAGTATAAGTTGTCCCCTACTTATACCTTAATATTAAGAAATGTTTAGGAATAACACTTAATTGATAAGTATACAATTATACCTAATGTTGGAGAGTCAAAATGATACTTTCAAAACTATACTTTTGAATGTGTAAAAATGTATTATTTTATGGAGTCAAAACCTGTGAACTCACCAACTTTATGTTGACGTATTTTAAAATGCATGTGTTTTCAGGAACTTGAAAAGCTGGTACGTATTCGAGCAGAAGAAGATTTACTATTATCTTTATGTTCATTAAGAAGTATGTCATAGTCGGATATTATGTAATAAATACTAGGAAAACAATAATGTAACTTTCAAACATCAATAAATGTATATACCTTCTTTAAGTATTGTTCAATGTATGTTATATAACTGTGATACGAAAAATGACGTTACACCACCCGGTGTTTCCGCCGATGGTCGGGGTGTGACATTAACTAATATTTAGTTCTAACTCCTTAAAAAACTTTTCAGTTTTAAATTTGATGACAAAATTCATAACTCCTTAAAAACATTTAGATCCAACTATAAACTAATAAAACAATGGTATCATTTTATCTTTTAGTAAATTGATCTAATTCAACCCTTGTAACAAAATGATTCAAATGTTACAAATAATTAGTTTTTCAAAAAATCAAGTAATTATCTTAAAATTTTGGCAATCATCATGTTATTGGATGGGTATAATCATTACCATATCAATGAAATCAAATTTTGTGAACCAAAACATTTTGTGGTAATGATCCTAATCCAAAATAGGCCAACAACCTGAAAATCCTGCTAACTGATCATCCAACTCGTTAAGCCAAGCTGTGGATTCGTCGAGTTCATGCTGATAGAAACAATTTTTTTCATTTTGCTTCAATTTTGAACAATTAGTTATGCATGAATATAAGAGAAAACTACGCATGGCTCTGATACCACTGTTGGGTTTTGTGTACTATAACACTCTTATGGTGTACATACAACCCTAATAGCTTTGGATTTAAGTTTTCTCTAGTTATACATGCAACAAAATTTCCAAAGCATGAAGACTACAACTAGCATACAATTTGACAAATAAATCATAAAAGTAAGTTAGAAGATTACCTCTTGGTGTAGCCTGTTGTATTTTGGCCTTTAAGTGCTTATTGCCTCAAATTTTGCACCTCTAATGGAATCACAAAACACCATGAACAGTTGGAGAACAAAGAGAGAGAAGTTATGAAGCTCAAAATTGTCCATCTCTTGCAATGTCACTCTTTTTTTTCCGATTTTGGCTAAAGGGGTTACACAAATATAGTTGGGAATTCCTATGGTTTAACTTGTAAACCCTAGTCCATTTAGTTAAGCCTTTAAGAAATCCAATATTCCATATGATGGGCCTTATGGACTAACTCTTCATAGACTCCCACATAGGATTGGTCCATCCTAATCAGTATGGGTCATTGGTCCAAACTACAAATATTACTGATTGACTTATCCAGTCCCCGTTAATTTAATTAGTCTCTTTTGATCACTAAATTAGTTCCAAATTAATTCTTGATCAATACTAATTAAATAATATGATTTATCTATTAATATATTATACTTATAATATATTAGTAAATCCTAAATAACCTCTTTCTCACATATCCATCCTATCAGATTGTTATGGTGAATGCTACCCAAAAGGACCATGCTACTCTTGGGTAAAGTACATACCAATTATAGTTATGAGCTTAGACACCTAATCCAACCTCTACATCACTCAAGTATGCATTAACATGAATATGATGGACAAAACTCTATAATTATTCATAATAAGCAATAAAGTTGGAGCCTTTGTCACTTACAAAGGTCCAAAAGTAGGAAAGGATGGTGACGATGATGATACTTTGCCTAATCCACTACTAGAGTACTTCTTTCTTCTTCTTCTTCAAGATAGAAATGCAACAAAATCTTCATAAATGAGTGGAAGAGGAGAGGGGAGGCTCAGAATGGTGAAAGGGAGGCTAGGTTTTCTCATAATATGATATAGACATGATGAAGGCTCATAAAATACCCTAATAACATGGAACCAACCATTATATATGTTGAAAACCCTAAAACTTCGCAGGCTTGGGTTGCACAGTTCTCATTTCATGATTCCTTAATGCTCATGTCGTGAGCACAAGTAAAATCAACATTTATTTTTAATCGCTCCTCATGTCGTGAGCTTTAATTTCTCACGTCGTGAGCTCAGATCTCCCCCAAATCCTTGCCAACTTCGAACAATCGTAACTTTTTCGTTTCAACTCCGTTTTCGGTGATCTTTATATCCACAAAAAGGTATTGAAGAGTCTACAATATCATCTAATTATCTTGGCCTATGAACTTCTCGAACAAATATCCATATTTCATAAAGGCCCGAGCTGACGCATTACCGAAATACCCGTTGGCTCTAAAACAGAAACCGAACTTCCCGGATCATCCAAATTACCTTACCCACACCCAAATGGGTCTAAAACTCTATTACTCAGAGGCCCTAAGCCTGATGATTCCTGTTTTTTGGGTCACCACCCCGCGTTAGGAAACGATTCGAAACAAGGTGTTACATTATGGCTTATGCCTTAAGGTTTAAATCTTTTGTATTAAGACTTAAGGCTTACAGCTTATAGCTTATGGCCTATACTTGAAGGATAAAAGATGTGGTATTAAGGCTTAAGGATTAAGGCCTATAGCTTATGTCATAATCCTTAAGGCTCAAAGCTTATAAAAGATCGCTTATGGTTTACGGCTTAAGGCTTAAAGTATATGGCTTCTGTCCTACTGATTATGTCATATGACTTATGGCTATAAGCCTTAATCCATATGCCCCAAGCCATAATCCATAAACCATAAGACAAAAACCAGAATTCATATATTTAAGCTATAAACATTAAGCCTTATTCCCCAAACCATAAGCCTTAAGCCATATGATCAATCCACAAGTCTTAAGCCCTAAGTCATATACCATATGCCATAGGCCCTACGCCCTAGGCACAAACCTTAAGAACTCAACCATAAGACTTAAGTCAAAGCCCTCAAATCTATGAACTATGACCTAAGTCTAACACTTAAGCCATAAATATTAAACTATAAACCTAAGACATACGTCATAATCCATAACCCCAATGCTTTAAGCACTAGGCATAAGTCGTCCACCTCAAGATACAACTGAATGATGACTTTTTTGTTACAACTAAAAAATGACAAAAATTATAAATTAATATTAGTTTTTCTCCTTTTTTTGAATTTTACATGTATATATCAAACACTAGAATCAAATATCTTACTCTAGCTTAATTATCTTTCTTTGCATTTCCATTCTCCACTTTGGCTTCATTTCTCTGTACCAAATGCACCCTAATAGTCATATTGTTTTTCTTTAATTAATGACATGATTTATCTTTAAACACACATAATGAATTTTCACATCCACAACCACTCTCTCTGGTGCCATAGCCACCACCCCCACCATAACTATCATCATCACAACCACCCTTACCACCACCTCTACCATCACCATCACCAACACTACTTATACCTTAGGAACACATCTATCATTGGCATCGCCACTATCCCTACCACCTCTGCGGCGGACCTCGTATATTTTATGGTGACGGAAGGAGTATATTTTGTGGTGAAGAAAGGGTGGAGTTGACAAATGTGCTCGTATTGGTAGATAAGGTAGTGGTAGAAATGGTTGTGGCGGAAGGTGTAGTTTTTAAGGTGGTAATGGTGGAGTTGTTAGTGGGGAAGATAGAGCTAGAAGTGGTATAGTTGTTGGTAATGGTGTTGGTGGACTAGTGGTGACGAAGTGGTAGTAGTGGTATTAGTTAAGGTGGAAGAGGTGGTCGTCATCCTTTTTAATGTTTTATTAAGATTTAACTATTTTTTTTTATACTATTACAAATTTTAATTTATTTTAATAAAAAATTTTGGGTTCTTCCTTCTCTTCTTCGGTCAAACTTTTAAAAGCTTATCTATGTCCCCAATTGTAAAAAGAGGTAAAACACGCTCCTCACTCACATATGTCGTTTCTTAAAACAAGGGCTACGAATCAACCATTATCTACCAACATGTCTCCATCTCTAAAACATTATCGAAATCTTATGTTCTTGAACTACTATCCTCTAGATATGGTGTAAGTTTACCCCACCCCCAATCCACGTTGCTGACATGAAAACAACAAAATTCTGTGGTTTTTATTAAGATTTAGTCACACTTGGAAATGACTTCAAGAAACTGGTGAGTCATCAGAGAGTAAGCATGGATTCCTGGAGGAGATGATAATTTGTACGCTAATACACGATCACAGAGGAAAATTGAGAGCTGATAAATGATGAGTACAAAATCTACAATGATACCATACTAAACATGGTTTGTCCTATTTCTAAGGTTTGATTGTTTATTATTTCATATTAGGGTTGAGAGACGACTCCTTGAAAAAGAATGTCATGGTGATATTCATTAAACCCGAATACAATCAACGTTCTCCCATGCCGCAACAGTAACTCTTACCAAATACAAATTCACATATCTTTTAGTTTCTTAATTCTCACTCATGATTACGAAATAGGAATTAATTCGACTACAGATGTCGAGGGGGAGCATCCAAATGTTAATCCAATTAACAAGGGGGAGCAAAATGGATTTATTTCTTCTAACTCGAACGATCAAACTGATGTTTTTCATAATATGACTGATAATGTGTCTAATGCAGGTGAAGTTTCAGAAACGGCTGAAATGTTCGTAGATGCACCTTTGGATTTTTATCCTGCATCTCCACCAATGGAGAGATGGAGACAAAATCATCCAAAAGAATAAGTTATTGGTGATCCTCAAGCTGGAGTGTTGACAACAGCTCGGTATCATGCTAAAAATGAGGTATTAAATGTGCATCAAGAATTTTGTATGTTAAATGTTTTTATTTTTAAAATTAAACCAGCGTCAATAAAGTTTGCTTTGGAAGATCCTAATTGGACGGTTTCCATGCAATCTGAACTTTCTGAATTCATAAGAAACAAGGTTTGGAGACTTATTCCAAAACCTGATGATGTCTAGGTTGTAGGCTTAAAATGGATTTTTAAATATAAAATTGATAAAGAAGGTAATGTGGTTCGAAGAAAAGCAAGGTTGGTTCTTAAGGGATATTCACAGCAAGAAGGTATTGACTATGATGAAGCCTTTTCCCCTATCACGAGACTCGAGGCTGTTCGAATATTTCTTGGTAATGTAGGACACAAAGACTTCGATGTTTATCAGATGGATGTCAAGTGCACTTTTTCTCAATGGAGTGTTAGAAGAGACAGTATATGTTAAGCAACCCCCAGGTTTCGTAAATGATAAATTTCCTGATCATTTCTATATTCTCGATAAAGTTGTTTATCATTTAAAACAAGTACCACGTGCCTAGTATGCAACTCTTACCAATTTCTTTAAACAAGGATCTGTTGATCCCACTCTATTTCGAAATAAATTGGGGGATTATTTGATGCTCTTTCAAATTTATGCAGATGATATTATTTTTGGTTCAACTGATCCTTTATTTTCTAGTGAATTTGAGAATATGATGAAAAGTCATTTGAGATGAGCATGATAGGTAAGATAAATAATTTATTAGGATTAAATATTCATCAAATTAGAGATGGAATTTTCATAAATCAAGACAAGTATTCTCGAAATCTGCTTGAAACGCTTGGCATGACGAATAGTTCGAAATTGCGAGTACCAATGGATGTCGGCACAAGCTTAGGGCCTTCATTGGACAAGCCTGTTGTCGATATTACTAAGTACAGGAGCATGATCGGTTCATTACTATACTTAACTACTAGTTGACATGACATTATGTTTGTTGTTTGTAATTGTTCCAGGTATCAGTTGAATCCCATGGAATCCCATTTAATAGCTATAAAGAATATTTTTTACTATCTTAAAGGGACTGTTTCGTTGGATTTATGGCATCCTTCGAAAATGGGTTTCTTTATTCAAGCGTTTTCTGATGTAGATCTTGGTTGGTGCCAACTTGACCGAAAAAGCACTAGTGGTGGATGCCAACTTTTTGATGGAAAGCTTGTTAGCTGGCAATCGAAGAAACAAACATATGTTTTGATTTCCACAGCAGAAGCAGAATATGTTGTTGATGCAACTTGCGCTTCTTAAGTCATTTGGATACAAATCCAAATTCGGGATCATGCAATCAACATGACAAAGATACCTTTGTATTGTGGTTCACAAAGTACATATGTATTCGCCATAATCTACTGCACCATTCGAAGACTAAGCATATAGCACTTCGATATCATTTCATCAAGGATCATGTCGATGATGGAAATATCGAGGTTCACTTTGTGAAAACAACAGATCAACTTGCTAACATCTTTTCTAAACCATTGGATGAAAAGTCTTTTATCATAATCTTGTCTGGATTAGGAATGATTGATGCAACTATTCTTCCCAGATTAACTTTGTCATGAAATTAAGAAGATTCGAAACTTCGATGAATGATCCAAAAGTTATTGCTCACTATTCAGCATTCGACCTGCTTCGTTTTCGATATTTCTCCGAATGACTTAGAACATACTTCATTATCCGAGAAGACTTGGTGTTTCGTAGTCCAATGTCCTAATGTCGATGTCCTTCATTTTGTTTATCTGGTAACATTTTCTTGTCTTTTGTAGTGTATTTATAAAATCAAAATACCAAAAAGATTTTATTTCTTTTATTTTTCTTTTGTTTTTATATTTCAAAAACAAAAATTCCAAAAATATTTTCTCATTTTTGTATTTTTCATTTCAAAAACAAAAATACAAAAAAAGATTTTCACATTTTTGTATTTTTTTTTTCAAAAAAAAAATTCAATTTTTTTCCCTATGTTTACTAATTGTTTGTGTAGCATCGACATACTTTGGTGGATTTTGCTTTATGACAATGGAGAAGGTATAAGTTCGAATCTTTGCACTAGTTAGATGTCCCTAGAAGCCTATTGCGGTATGTCAATCAAAGCCTCAAAGACTCAATGTGTTTCGAAGCCTTAATGGATACCTCACTATGAGTGTGCCTTCGCAAATAGGCTATATTCGCATTAGTCGACGGGCTACCTTTTCTATTCTCATGTTGAGTTAAGAGATTTCCGCATAGTCCATATTATTTGCCAAAGATACACTTTGTTTCTTCACCAATCTTTTTTATCAACTTAATTCTTCACACGCTTCATATGCGTATCCTCCACAACTTTGGTACAAACCAATCAAAATGTAGATACGGCACAAGTTTGACTTAACGATCTTGATTCATGAGTCTGTGATGATAGGGAAACCTAAAATTCCCAACTTTTGAAGGAATTGACAGTGAACTTTGTGTTCAAGATTCTAACGAAACACTTGTTTCTGTACCACACTTCAATAATTAAAATCATATTCTTTCGTTATGCGTGGTCTTGATAAAATGTTCTATACCCAAGACATTTTTACCCTACAAGATCCAGTTTTTCAATTTTTTTGGAATATGATTTTCGTTTGAATACCATTTCAAAATCTTGTTACTTCACAATCTTATCTCAATTATACTTGTCACGACTACACTGGTCATACAAGAACTTTTGATCATTGCAATTCACACTTATGTTAAGTTGTGATCATGAACAAAATTGAGCCTACCTCTCTAAGTGATGCCCTTCGATATTCCTTTATGAATATTCGATTGTAATTCATGCAATCCCATACAAGCTTTTCGACATCGAAGTGATCTTTGCTCGAGGTCTTATTGCTTTTATGTTTATTCTTTACTTGACATCACATAACCAAAAAAATTTTGTTGTTCTCATCTCACTCTTTGTCACACATTTGCACAAGAAATCCTTAAGGTTTTGAGTAATACCAACTCAAACCAAGATTTCGAAAGTCTGGTTATGATTTCTTTTCTCATCCCAAAAGCAAATGAGCCCTACCTCGAAGCGAAGGTTCACTGATTGTTCTTATCCTCTTGGGGCAAGCGAAACGATTGATCGATGTGACGGTTTGATTACTTCATGGTTTTCCAGGAAAAAGTGCTTATTACTTTTCAAACATGGCGATTTTTACGGATATAGGCCTAGTTTTCAAGGATACACGTGCCATGATTTTATTGATAACCGCTTCTAATTCAAAATGTGTGTTAAGTATAAAAGGATTTTAGGGTTCACCAATTCAAACTTTACATATCCTAGTTGAATATTTTCCCCAAATTCTCTTTCCTTATACTTATCTTTTCTCTCAAACCTTCAAACCCTAACAATGGTGACAACCAATGTTCATGTTCATCCTTTTCAAACCACTGATGAAGCTACATCTCAACCCCTATTGAAGATCCAAGGTTCCAATTATAGGGTTCAACCAGATATTTCAAAATACCCAAAAGAACTGCATATGTTGATTGTTTCTCTCAATCATTCAGTTCTTTCCACTGTGATGACTGCTTTTTTCTCAGTTCCGATGACATGGTTATCATTGGCAGGTTATACAGTAGTCTTTAACAAAACTTCCAAAGTGGTTAGATTCTAGTTAAACAACGATAAGAAATACAAGCTCGCGAAGAAAAAATTCTCTCAAATCTTGATGATTCCCAATGTTGGACCTTTCTATGAGGTTACCAATGAACACATGGTTCACATGTTCAATGAAATGGGTCATCAACCCCCACTCACCAAAACCAGTCAATTTAAAAAGTCGTCTTACTGTGTATATGGAACTTTTTGTTTTGGGATATTTCATCGATGCTTAATAGGTTGAAGTGGTGGTCTTGATAAAGCTAAACTTGAGATTTATGATATGATTGTTAGGATCTATTATGACCTGACTGTTGATTATGCTACTCAACTGTAGGAGGAGTTTGGTTTTAGTATCTCACGCACCAGTATTGCTAATGGTGTTTCATGTGCTCGATATAGGAGTCTGATTCTGCAACAAGTGTGTAAGAAGGAAGGGATTCTTGTTCCAGCCGATGTTCAAAAAGATGAGTTTGGAATTTATCAACATTCGAAGACTGTTAAAGATGATTCAGATATCTTTCCTAATGTTGCGAGAATTACGGAAGTCATTCTTAGAAATGTGGATCCGAAGAACCCTGTTCTTGTTGCTTACCTTCAAACAATAAACCCTATTGTTGAAACATGGTGTTTTCCCCCAAAGGAATTGAAGGAACTTCAACACGTCGCAAAAGTTCCATGAAATCCTCAAAGGTTGAAAAACCTAAATCTGTTCCTGATACAGTCGAGAAGGAAGTAATGAAGCATGTTCAAGAACCTATTGTTCAGGATGTTCAAAAGGAAGTGGTTCCCTCAAAAACTGGTTTTTAAAATGAATGAAGAAGCCAACCCATAGACCTCGTCATTCACTAGAACAGAGGCTTATTATCGATCACGTTCATGATAAGTCTATTTCCTCACTTAAGGAGGTTTATGTTTCGAAATCAAAGAGGATTTGGAAACCACAACTCAGTCGCAAGGGTGTGATTTTTCGTGAAATCCACGCTCCAGTTTCTCCGGCTTCCAAGAAACAAAGAGCTCAAGCCATGTCAAGAAGATTAAAAATAAGCAAAAGAAATTACAAGATCCTCTTGATGAGGTTGTGGTGGAAAAAAATTTCGAAGATGATGGTTCTCAGTCTCCACTTCGCAATGATAACGTTGGCTTTGATTCACCATAAAAAGGACAATCCAGTCAAGTTGAATTTCGAGGAGTCCAGAAGTCTTAGTGTCTATGTGAAAGAATCTAATGTGGACACATCTACTAATTTGGGTGATCAATCAACTCAATCCATCCATGAGCAGACGAGTGTCATACCACCCGAAGTCTCACTTGTTGAATCCATTTCGGAGGAGTTCGAACTTCAGGCATCCCTGTGAAGGAGGTGACCAAGCTTGAACAAAGTCACTCTTCTCTTCGTCAAAAGTTGGATATTGTTTCTGAGGCCATTTACAAACTTGTTGAAAATTTCCATACTTTTTCAACTTTGGATTCGCAAGTGTTCACCAAGATGGATAATCTTTTGGCAAGCTTGCAGGAGTCTATTTTGAAGCTTAAATCTTCTCCAAAATCTTCTCTATCTCCAGAGTCATTGTCTCACATGTTTTCTTCGTTGGATTCAAATTTAAAACCTAACTAGATCAGCTTCTTAAATTGGTGGATTTGATGCCAAATGATGCCCCGCTTCTTAAAACGGGGGTGCAAGGGGTAGAATAGGGGGTTGGCTCTGGTTTTCCAAAAGGTGTTGGTTATGGTTCATCGAATGAAACTTCTCAAGGAAAGGTTGTTGGGAAGGTGATGAGTACATAGATTCCGAGTTCACTTCCTAAGTATATGTCAACAACCTCTACCATAGTAACTTCAAAGTCATCGACCAAAGGAAGAAATGCAAGGCAAAGGGAAGGGAAGGGTATCAAGGTCCACCCTACTATAGAAGACAAAAGGATTTCCTTGGAAAAAGAAATGGAAAAACAAAGGCAGATCAAAAGCATTTTAAGACAAAGCTAGAAGGATCCTCTAGGTCTTGAGAAAGGTGATCCACCAAAGCCATTTTATTACGAAACTATTGAAGATATAGTTTTCAATGGGATCATGCATGACTTTAAGAAGGTTCCTAAAAGGAGATTTGATACTGAAAATACTGATTTCAATAAATTGTATTTTCCTATCAATGAAATGATGCTCATTTCAACTCAGTATCAGATTATAGATAAGTTTGAAGACAAAGAAGAATAAAAAACATTGAAGATAAGATTTCATGTAGTACTTGGTAAAAGAGAACAAGATATCTCATCATTTGTGAAAATAGTGAAAGTTCTAAATATTTCGAAAGATGTTTTCTTCGAAGGGGTGTTGCAGAATAGTTGATTTCACGTGGTCAGAGCTAACAACATTGCATGTGACTTCTCAATTGCAGATTTTCCTTTGATGAATCTCAATGATCTCATCAGTGTTTCAAAAATCTTGAGAAGTGTGGATGTATCGAAGCTTCAACCAACCAAAAAATAATATTTTTTGATTGGGTTCGCACACATCAAGCTGTTTATTCACAATTATTATGATTATCCTACCATCACAGTTGTGAAATTTTCCTTAGCAATGGGTAGACATGGTACTGTACCACAATCATTGCAAAAATGTCAAACAAGCTTGAAGAAATTCGAAGATGGATAGACATGTGTTAAACCTTTGGGTGTTGTGTTCGTTGGGAAGAATAATTAGGAGAAGATTGCGAAGTTCTTATTCCAAGTTTGTGATGTGGAAAAGTATATGAATTCACAGTACACAAATCTTCTTGCTTGTATCAATAACTGCAAAAGAAATACAGAAGGAGATAAATCATAGATCCATAAGACAATCAATTGGTACACAGAGATTCGAAGAGTACTTCATCAATAAATGAAGATGGTAATGAATTAGGATTCGACATTGCTCACTAAGGGGAGAATGTAGATGTCAAAATAAGTTGTGAGGTGTTGAAGGGTCTTATGTCTTGTATTAGTGTCGCAGGTTGTAATGATGTTTTGTTGTATCTATTTCATAAGGGATCTCTTAGATGTCAAAGCATTCAGGTTTTAACCCTTATGTATATTTTGCTTACTTTTGTCATTCCTATAAATAGAGATAGGTGCTAGATATATAGTAACTTTTGGTCCTTCATGTTCTTTACTCTATAACACTCTTGTATCTTTAAGAAGTATCAATTGAGCCAAACAGATTTTATTTACAACTTTTGTTCTAGATTCAACTTGTACTATGATTTCACTAAATTTACTCGATTCTCTAGAACTACACTTATGTATAGTGAATTGTATTTCTTCATCAATGATCTACATCCATCAGAGACTAAAGTGATATTTCGCATACATTTTTAAGTATAAAACTTCAATTGCATTAGAAATGTGGAATATACTACATCAGGTCTATTACATAGTGTGTTCACGGTGACTTAGACCAGTAAACATTGAACTAATTTTATCGATTATCACAATGTTCCTCCACATGCTCCATGCAGGGACAGATCCAATGGGTATCTCAAGGTAACCCGAGATACCCTCAAAAAAAAAATTCAATAGTGTACTTTTTTTAGATAAATTACATTATTTGAAATGTGTGTGTGTGTGTGTGTATATATATATATATATATATATATATATATATATATATGCATCCCTTCACTTAGAAGCACAAACAAACAGCTAGTTTATTGGTGAAGGTACTGGCTTATTGAAACAAGGGTCTCAAGATCAATTTTGGCTCCTTACAGATCCTTTGTTTACATTTCTTTTATTTTTCCAACTATTCTATTATTTTATTTTTCCAGCTACTCTATCCCATATCGTCAAACTCATGTAAACTCAATTCTTTTCATCTATTATATAAACTTGTTATCCTCACCATTCATTTGATATCTACTTTGAGTCCCACATTGATTCAAGTATCAAAAGATACTTCAACTTCATGTTTATATAACAAGACTTGAAGTTAGCTAATGATTCGATTAAAGTTTGGACTTAAAACAAAAACCAAACCGGGAAATCCAAGTACAAATTGAAAATCGAAACACCGAAGCAATGGCTTTAGATTTGGTTCGGTTTTAAAAGTTGCCAAACCGAGGTTGTCAGCTTTAGGTTTGGTTTTAGGTGAAAACTAACATGACCCGCCCCATGCTCAGCCATTGCGGTGATTTTCCAGAAAAAAAAAAATAGGATACCCCTTTGTATTGAGTCTGGCTCCGCCACTAGCTGCAAGTACCTCCAAGTGCTCAATGTATTCAACAGTACTTCATAACCCAACAACATAAATTCTCACCGAAAGCCAACTATTATCTTTATATGGTTCACAACGAAAGTGTACTTCTCCATGGAGAAGTATGGGGTTGAGGGAAAGAATTGATGACATAATGAGTGTCTCGTTTCATAGTGTCCGTTGCATGGCTATGATGAACATTCTCACCCATTTGATTTACCATATTAATTATCGCTCGCTTCCTTGACATATTTGTTCCTCATTCTATGTGCATAAAGCTTGACTCATTTGAGGAACACGCCATCTCATATGCGAGCTATGAAAGGATTATAGAGGCTTTGAGAGTCGTTTGGAACTTTAGGTTCGAAAGTTTTGACTCTTAAAGGCCACATATATCCAAATAGTATGTCACATCGTCTTTTGTAACTGAAAGAACCTATGAAATCAAATATCTATTGCAGAATAAAAGATATGTGAAATTTTATAGTCGAATAAGTCACAAAAGATGTGAAGGTAAACTAAAAACGTGATATAAAATATTGGGACTTTATGTCATTAGCCCTATATCTTATAGATATTTATATTATTGAAAATAATGCTCTAAAGTGTAAATTTTACACAAATATTAAAAAATAAAAAACATTGCGACTATATTATTCTTATCCGTTTTTAGTTAATTAAATATTAACTTCAAGAACTGTTATCATTCAAAATATAAACTATACTTACAAATGAGATTTATATGATGGAATTTTATGTAACATCTGAAAATATTAGGTAATTATAAAAGAACACTACTTAAAAACTTAACCATTAAAGGATATATACTTTTTCAATATAAATCACACTATAATAATAATAACAACAATATATAATAATAATATTATAACTAAATTGGAGGTGCAATTAATTCGCATTCGTAAATAGGTTAGTACTAGTACGTAACTTTATTACACCAATATATTGCAGATGCACTCAATTCGTATTCATATATAGGTTAATACCCACAAGGCCCATTTGTTATGTAGAAAGTATATTATGTTACATGTTTTTTCGCACACCAGCATCAAAGGTAGCGGCCATGTCCTATCTCCTTTACAAGTAATCTAACTATCAAATATCAAACATAAATCCAGTAATTGCCTCCTCTATTATTTCGATATGCTTCTCCTTTTAGTAACGTTGTTGGCTTCCATTGTCCTGTTTCTCTTCTGGAGAAGGTCTCATCGTGTTATCAATTGGGTCGTTTTTGGCATGACCCCCGATCTCATTCTAAATGCTTACCGTGTTCATGATTTCTTCACAGATCTCATCAAATCGAGACATGGTACTTTCATGCTTAAAGGTCCATGGTTTGCCAACATGGACATGCTCCTCACCTCCGACCCAACCAACGTTCACCACATCTTAAGCAAGAACTTCCCCAACTATCCCAAAGGTCCCGAGTTCCGTAAGATCTTTGATATCCTTGGAGATGGAATCTTTAACTCCGATCACGAGTTATGGGAAATCCACAGGAAAACAACCATGTCTCTATTCAAACACCCCGACTTCAATCTGCACTTGGAAGCAAATATCAGGAACAAGATTGAGAAAGGGCTTCTACCTCTCCTTGAATTTGTCTCCCATGATCAACAAGAGACCGATTTGCAAGAGATATTTCAGAGGTTTACATTTGACGCTATCTGCCTATTGCTTTTAGATTATGATCCTGAAACCCTGTCTCTGCATTTACCATATAATGCATGTGAGAAGGCCTTCACGGACGCAGAAGAAGCTCTTCTATGGAGGCATCTGTTGCCGGAAAAAGTTTGGAAGCTGCAACACAGATTCAATATAGGAAAGGAGAAGAAGTTGATCGAAGCTTCTAAGGCTTTTGATGAATTTATATATAAATGTTTGTCAAGGAAAGAAAACGAGCTCACTGATGTTGAAAGAGTAGAGAAGGAGGTCGGATTGTTAAAGTTCTTGATCACTAGTTTCCAAGGACAGACGGGGACTTCAGGGAACTCAAGAACGTTTTTAAAAGACACCATATTCAGTCTGATGATTGCCGGAAGAGACACTACAAGCACAGGTCTTTCTTGGTTTTTTTATCTCATCGCCAAAAACCCTAATATAGAAAACAAGATCCGAGAGGAGATTGAGAAGCAAGTGGGAGATTCAAAATGGAAATATCTTAATGCAAAAGAGTTGGAAGGACTGGTGTATCTTCATGGAGGTTTATGTGAAGCATTAAGACTTTATCCCCCTGTCGCTTTGGAGCACAAGGCACCATCGGACACAGATATACTCCCAAGTGGGCATGTAGTTAATAAGCACAGCAGGATAATTCTGTCGTTTTATTCAATGGGAAGGATGGAATGGATATGGGGGAAGGATTCTTTGGAGTTTAAACCGGAGAGATGGTTTTCAGGGAGAGGAGGAGTAAAACACGAACCATCTTATAAATTTACAGCGTTTCATGCGGGGCCACGAACGTGCTTGGGTAAGGAAATGGGTTTAATTCAGATGAAAATGGTGGCGACTGCAATCATTTATCATTACCATGTAGAGTTGGTTAAGGATCAAGAGGTTTGTCCAGCTGATTCTATTATACTCCAAATGAAATATGGTTTGAAGGTTAGGCTCTTTCCTATCAGAGAGATCAAAACATAAGATTATGAAACCTAGCGCATAGGGTTTTTGGGCATGTTTTTCATGAATTAAGTTTTCTTCACTTAAAAGCAATAATTAAATGCAACAGTTATTTCGGATGTCATTACAATGATCGTGTATAATATTGTAAGTTTTAAAAAATATAGTGATTGGGAATAATTGAATTATCAGTTGATGCTAAGCATATCTGTGAAATTTAACAGTAAACGTTTATCCAATTCAAGAGGTGGGGGAGAGAGGATGACAGATGCTAATAAACCCATACTTATTACAAATGTTGATTTGTCTTGTTTTTAGTGGACAGATTTCCTCGATTCGATCAATGTTTAATTCAATCTTTAATAAAATAAAACATGAAAAGTTATCTGGATGATCTCAACCCATTTTTTTATCGTTTTTTTCTTCCAGTAATGATGATTTTATATCTTAATCTAATGGATAGATTATACACATAAATGGTGTTAAGATTTAAACACTATTGGAATGACATGTGGTAACCTCTAAAACAAAGCAATAAGTGTTCACATTTTATATTTATATATAGGAAAAATTAAAGAACATAGACGTTCGGTCCATTGTGTTGTCACATTAGGTCATATATATATATATATATATATATATATATATATATATATATATATATATATATATATATATATATATATATATATATATATATATATATATATATATATATATATAAAATGTTATAATGTGGATGAAGAACTATTGTGCGGACATGTAAACAATGATATTCTATGAGAATTATTAAAATAATAAGTTGTTTTGTAATTTGAATACGTTTAATATCATATAATTATTGATGTTTTTATATATTCTCACTAATTCTTATTTATTTTTGTTCACACATATCGTTTTTCACTCATTATTATTCTTATAAAATACGACTCAATAAACATCTTAAGAACATTTTTATAGAATGAGAATAAAAAAAATCTATAATAACTTTATAAACGAATTATTTGTGAGAATGCATGATAATGACAATAGTTATGTAAGATTGAATGTATTCACATTTTCAAAAAATATATCTTGTTTGTCATTCTCACATAATAGAATTGTACACACGTCCGTATAATAGATGTCAATTTGAACCTATCTATATATATATATATATATATATATATATATATATATATATATATATATATATATATATATATATATATATATATATATATATATATATTCATGATCATTGAGATTCTATAGGAAACAATAAAGACCACATAAGTTTGGTTCTTTATGCTTTCACATTAGGTAATATATATACATCATGCCATCACGGATAGGGATAATAAGATAGTTAAACCACATAGCTAATCAATAGTTGTTGTAACTAGTTTTAACATAGTTGTACCTATCTAAAATTCAGTCAGATTAGTTTGTAATTATCGTGTACCACAATGGCTATTTAAACTTTAGCCATAATGAGATTTCAAATACAACAAGTTACCATTCATATTGTTATGATATTTACTGTATTAGAGTCGTAACACCCCTAAGTTAGGTGATCAACTATTCCTTTGTTCTACAAGATATCATATGGACACGAGACATGGATACAAATCAATCTCTTTAGGATTCTGTTTCCAGATTTTCTTAACGAGAAGTTCACATGATAGACAATCCCTTGGGTTTAAGTATAACCCTTTGCCACCAACCTAGCCTTGAATGTGTGCGCATTCCCCTCCATGTCGGTCTGCTTCTTGAAGATTCATTTATAACCCACCATCTTTAGACCGGTTGCACGATCAACCTAATTCCAAACTTGGTTATCGTACATGGAATGAATCTCACTATCTATAGCCTGATTCCATTTAGCAATGTCAGGGTCTGCCATCACTTCCTTGTAGCTAGCTGGATCATCTAAATTTAGAAGTGTTATATCAATAAAAAAAATGTGTGCCCATCTATAGTAAAATGAAATCCATATAGCTGAGGTGTCATACTAACTAATAAATCGATAAAGAGGTAATGAATTGTCAACTGGCACAACACGAACTTCATCCTCGGGTTGAGCACTAATGTACACTACATTTTCCTCATGGACTGACTCTTTAATTTCTTCAAGATCAAATGTACTTCTACTGTCCATATTGAATATTATATATCTCTCACAAAAGACCCCCCCCCCCCCCCTTCAAGCTACACAGACCACATTTTCACTTGGTATATAGAACAAGTATTCAAAGGACTTTTGTGGGTAACCAATCAATATACACTTCTCAACCCTAGGTTCTAGTTTTCCATGGGTCTCGTGCCTAATGATAGCCTCATAACCCCGAACCTTGATATGTGTGAGTGAGGGAATATTTCATGAGGTTTTTAGAAAGCTTTTTGGTAGGATCAATATTTGGGATTTGGGAGGTAATCTTTAAGGCATACCCCCAGAACGATATATGAAGTGAAGCTCAACTCATCATGGAACGAACCATGTCTAGCAGGGTTCGATTTATCCTCTTAGCCACACCATTAATTTATGATGTCCTAGGTGTATTCAATTGTGAAACTATTACACATTCCTTTATATAATCGTTGAACTCGATACTAAGATATTCTCCACGTCTATTATGATTGGAACATCTTTATCTTCTTACCCAGTTGGCTCTCTACTTTGTGCTTAAACTCTTTAAACTTTTCAAAAGTTTTGAACATATGTTTAATCAAATAAACATAGCTATACCTACTAAAATCATCATTAAATGCCACACAGTAGTGATTAGCATCCCTTGTGGCATATCTGAAGCGTCCATACACATCGGTTTGAATTAACTCCAAAAATTCCTCACCTCCTTCACATATCCCTGTAAAATGCGATTTAGTGATCTTGCTTAATAAACAAGATTCACATTCATCATCTGGCCTTAAGTCAAATGGTTCCAACACTTCTTCCATTTGGAGTTGGGTGATGCTTTTCTTATTTATATTCCCAAGACGAAAATTCCATAAGCATGATTTATCTAAACTATAAGAAGAATTTATATTAAATACACCATTTCCTAATTTATTCACACACACAACAGTTTCCTGCACGCCATTACAAGGATAAGCTTTAAACATAAAAACACCATTCTTATAAACCAAAATTTCACCAATATCATTATCAAATGAGTAACAAAATCCTTGTCTAAATAAAGCATGAAATGAAATTATATTCATATCAGACGAACAACAATTAACCAAATCAACTCTAACACCACTATCAAACATAAGCTCATAAACCATGATCCTTGTACCATGCGAAGAATGTATATTTCCCATTATCAGGTTAATTACCCATGCTTGAGTTTCTCACTTTCCCTTAGTCCCTACATATTAGAACAAATGTGAAAACCATATCCTATATAAATGACCCAAGAATTAGAAATATGTGAGTTATTGATTTTATTAGTGTATATACTTAATGAAGAACCAAACACTTTTCCTTTTCTTTCATTCACTTCTTGTACGTATTTTGGGCAAGTTCTCTTCTAAGTCCCTTTTTGGCCGCAATGAAAGCAGATGACCTCCTATAGATCATTCATAGTTGGGATTTCATAGTTGTCTTTCCTCTTAGAAACACCACTATACTCTCCAATGTGGGATTTCCTTTTCCACTTAGGTTGGGTGATGAATTTCCTTTAATTCTTCTTGCCTTGATGAATGGCCAAGACAGGAGCAGTAGCAACACTAGAGGGATGGGACTTCTTCATTACCACTTCAGCAGTTTGCAACAACTTTGGAGTTGCATCAATGTCGTTTCAGTGCTACTCAAATGATGAGTCGAGATAAACTAACCATAAAAACTAGGCAAAGAATTAAGAACCATATCAATGGCCAACTTCCTATCGAAATTCACATTGAGCTTCTCCAACCTTTCCATGTGTCTCTGAATTTTCTGCACATAAGCACATACAAATTCTCCTTCCTTAAGATTGCACACCGCTAGGGCTTTGACGACTTTATAGCATTCTTTTCTAGCTATGTCGTGCAACATTTCTCTAACTTATTGACTCATTTCATATGGCTAGTAGACCTCATAGGACTTTTGTAGTTATGTGTTGTCATAGTGGCTATCATGATACAAGCAACCATTGTAGCATCATCAACATGTTTAGCATTTGTAACAATTTCCTCAGGAGTAGTAATTTCCATGTCAATATTAGGAATAGGGTTATCGAGAACATACTCTATGTTTTCATAAAATCGATTTATTTTTAAATTACATATCTAATCTATTTAGTTCGGACCAGTGAGCTTTTCCTTTGATATAATTGACAAAAGTCTAACACCTAGTTTTGGATGTTTCTTTTATCGAGATAGTGGGTTGTAAATGGATTGAGTAGATGTCTTAAAATTTAAGGGAATAGAGTTTAGACCTTATCGAATGCTGAAAATTTTGTTTAAGTGTTTAAAGCCCTCGAATTGTGCTTTAAAGGAAAGAGTAATATAGGAGAAGTTATATAGCAGGCTTCTTGCCTAGATTATGGTTTTATTTCGACATGTTTTAAGCCAGATATAACTAGATATGATTTTAGGCTCGACAAAACCTTTCTATACATATAAAGAATGTCATAAACGAAGTTGAAAAGAAGTTATGGTTGTATAAAGTTGAATTGGAAGTTGTGGGTATTGTCCTACGTAGGGCGTAGGCAAGCTACACATGGTGAAGTAGCTGAATTATGGATGTGGGTTTAATGACCTACGCATAGTGTAGGTTATGCTATATAGTCTATAGCCGCAATAGATCGAAACCCTAATTCTAAGGTTTTGAGCCATATTTAAGGGCTCTAACTTCTTGGGAATCTTATAATGACCAACCTCTATCACCTAAGATCATTCCTAGAGAAACCTTAGCCTTGTATTGCTTATTTGGAGCCTTGGAATCCTTTATGAACTTATTTCTCTATTGGATGGTTGAATCTTAAAGAAAATGAAGTTCGTAAAGAGCATAGAAGAAGGGTTCAATTATAGATCCAACAAGGTTGCATCATTCTTGGATGATTATGAGTAAAAAGCTTCTATCTTGCTTATTGGTTTCATAGATATGTTGGTTTTGTGTACTATAACACTCCTATGGTTCACATGAAGGGTTTTGAGAATTCTAACACTCCTAAGGTGTGCATGCAACACTAAATACATTGGATCTATGTTTTCTCTATTATACATGCAAACTTGAACATTCCAAGGTATTACCCTAACTAGCATACAAGACTTTGATACTTGGGTAATAAAACAAGTTAGATGACATACCTTTTGTTATAGTTGTAATCCTTTGACCTTTAAGAATTTAGTGCCCCCAAGTGTTACACCTCAAATGGAATCACACAACACCACCAACAATGGAGGAACTTTAGAGAAGGTTACTTGCACTTATAAAATTCGCTAGCTCTCTTGTGTTTCCACTAGTCACTCCTTAGTTCTCACTTAAGTGCCAATTTCATGAGCTAGAAGGGTTCTTATATAGTGTGGCAAATTAGGATTACACCATGTAAACCTTAATGACTTTCCATATCCCTCATGATCCATGGGATAAAACCTTCATGGAGTACCCATGGGTTACCACATGGGTTTAACCTAACATGAAGAATTATGGATCATAAGCCCACTTAATAAGAATGAATGATTTACCAAATCAACCCATTATATTTAATTAGTCTCTTTTGATCACAAAATTCCAAATTAATTCTTGATCAATACAAATTAAATAATATGATTTAATATTAATATATTAGAACTTATAATATATTAATAAACCATAAATAACCTCTTCTCAATTATCTATCCTTCAGATTGTTCCGGTATCATGCAACCCAAATGGACCATGCTACTCTCGGGTCAAGTACATACCAATAATAGTTATCGGCTTAGACACTTAATCCAACAGTCTCCCACTTGGATAAATCTAATAACTATTATTGCATGCGTGACTCCAACCCGACTAACAATCGTAGCTTTTAAAAGTCGTTGTTGAACTCTGACCTAGTCAATAACGCGGCTATTAGATAAGGGATCATATATTCCTCCATTCTAGATATTAGATAGATTGAGACATGGATTATAATCATTCTATTTGTCCATCTGTTGTTTCCCGATTTCCGATTTATGATGATCAACTAATTAAACATATCAAATCAGTTTGGGCTTGGTGTTATCCTAAACCATCGAGGGGCCCATAGATCACTTTTATCCACATGGGATAAAAGGAGCGGATAAACTTCGACCGAAATGATTGCTTGTACTTATCATAAAATTACACACAACGATATGTTTTATAACATCCAAGTTACTGGTGCCTTTAGATATGTCAATGTGCAACCAACTTGCAACTAAAACTCACATGTCTTCGTTTGAAGAATATAAGATATTATCGTCTCATGATCACTAGTGATAAAATCCATGAACTGATTCAAATAAGCGTGAGTTGAATGCAATACTCGAATCTAATTCCAGGAGTACTCATGAACACTGCAACCACCTTGTCCTAGACAAACTACAGACCCATTCATTACACTCTTACCGCAATACCTACTTCTAAATTATGATCAACTGTGGATGATTTGAATAACCTAGTTATTCACGAAGTCAAAACATGCAAAATGAAACACAATAATAATCGAATCAAATTAATATGGTCTCAAAACTTATGAATATAAATAAAACACCTTTTATTTAATCACCATATTGATTACACATTATTCATTGTATAATGATTTGATTAATCAACTTAATACTTGAATTAGAACAATAGTTATGTCATGCTCCAAGCATGCACACTATGTTTGTCTAAACAATAGTTATTCCATGCACCAATCACGCACACTATGTTTGTCTATGGTCCTTAATTCGTGAAGTAGATTAATTGAAAAAACATTTCAATGATGCTCATTTCAAAATTCCAAATCCTTATTGCAAGTGTAAGAATTCCAAATTATTGTCACTGCTAGAAAGTGTTAGATTCTAAACTATCATGCAATGATTCTTTTGTAACGTCTAGGTGTCAAAATCCATAGAGACTTGACCAATGATATTATAAAATATTCCTTTGGAGATTGATACAAGACAATTCCATGGAAATGAAGTCTCAAATTCAAAGTACATTCCTTTAAACATCCTTCTTGCATAAAAGTTTCTAACTTTTTCATCTATTCTTCAACTTCCAAAATGGAAACATTCCATATACCCATTTTGACTATCACTTCTAAACACGAGTTGTCTCTCTTCAGAATATGTCAATATGCTCCATCCATTTTTATACTACCAACTGTCCTTAAGCGACCAATATTTAGTGAACCTTAGATTGCCCTTAACAATTGCTTAACCACTTTAGTCAAATTCGGCTCTATTCATTTTTCCCTCTTAATGCCCTAGGCATTTGGAAAATTTAGAACACGAGAATATTATATCATATGAAATCAATCCTATACCCAAAGCATATGGGATACGATTCATAATGTCTAACATAAAGACATGATACTTAATCATTCTTTTTCTATAAGAATTCTATTTGCTCCATCCATTTTTATACTACTAACTGTCTGTAAGCGACCAATCTTTAGTGAAGCTTAGATTGTCCTTAACAGTTGCTTAACCACTTTAGTCAAATCCGACTCTATTCATTTTTCCCTCTTAATGCCCTAGGCATTTGGAAATTTAGAACACGAGAATATTATAGCATATGCAATCAATCCTATACCCAAAGCATATGGGATACGATTTATAATGTCTAACATAAAGACATGATACTTAATCATTCTTTTGTTATAAGAATTTTATTTGCCATGTTCTCAAAATTTAGATTATGAAGAGGGATGTCGTAATCATAATCAATTTTCGAGAATGCAATTAACATTTCCATATATAGAATTTCCTTATGTTGAACCATTACAGCAAAACATTCATATATATATAGATGACTAAAATTGATTAAAATCTCAATCTAAGCTTTTAGATTTGAGATGAAGTATGACTTCCTCTCCCTTAATTATAGCAAAACAACTTTTCAAACCCTGCATCTTTGCAAATTGAAACTTTTGTTTTCTATAATTAACATTGCTAACTTGCAACACTTTCCATAATAATTATACTCCAATTAGCAATATAATTATTATCTTACTAGCATAACACTTATGCTCCCACTAGCTTTGACATGTACCTAAAAATCAGGTGGACTTCAAGAAATCAGCACTTCATTAACTTTCTTACCAAAGTTTAGATTTCTGATACGAGATGCTTTGACAAGACTCTATCTAGGATTCTCAAACTCATACACCTTTCCTTAGATAGCTCACATGTGTATCTTAACAATTATCGAACTTACAGCAGTAAGTCTCAAATTTTTAGGCCCTTTGCCATTTCTCACAATTCAAATTATGAAAAGGGATGTCGTAATCATAATCGAGTTTGAGAATGCAAATATCACAATTGCTATCTCGTTAAAATCTACTTAGTGAAAAAGTTTACTCACTATCATTTTCATGAGTCAAAGAAAAACCTTATGACACTAGATTTTTGTAACGTCCAAAAACACGACCCAAATTTTTTTTTTAATAATTACTAAAAACATCATGTCAATATCATAAAATAAAACCCGTACATCAATATCTCAAAACCATAGCAAAGTATTACGAGAAAACTGTATCAAGACTATATCAAATCATATCTATGACAGGCTAAAACAATTCACAGGATAAACTAAAACTGTGGTGTGTGTGATGCCATCAACCCGAGCTCTTTCCTTTACTTGCGGAAGTACCTGAAACCAAAACTGAAACTGTAAGCACAAAGCTTAGTGAGCTCCCCCAAGCTACCACATACTGTAACATCCAGATTCCCAGGTATATTATTATTCATTTAATTTTTTTTGGAGTTGTGGAGGAACTCGGCGAGTTGGTGCCAAGACTCACCGAGTAGGGACGCGAATGTTCATTCTATTTCATGACCGGACTTGACGAGTCCATGTCGTTTAGTGAAGCCCTAATTTATAGGGCTTGGGACCTATTTAAAGGCCCTTATGGCCGTCCATTGTGGCTACTACCCCCAGAGAGAGTCTCATATCGTTTGAGAAGCAAGGAGTGACCATTTTTGATCTTTGTGGTTTCATTTAGTAAGAAGGAGGAGGTTCTAGCCAAGGGAAAGCAAAGGAGGTTGCTATTCTAAGGACTAAAAGCTAAGATGATTCATTTGAGGTATTATTTCGACTCTTCTTCTATTTTGGGAAGAATATGTAGTTTTAGGGCTTCTTGTACCCTTGACTAAGTTGATTTGGGGTCCAAATAGTCCCTTCTGGAGATGACGCTTTGTACCTGGACCCATAGAGGTCCAGAGAGCCTTATTCTTCAAGCTTTATGGAGAACAATGGAGGTCATGACCTTGGGTTAATGTATTTGGGACAAAATCATCATTTGATGCTTCTTGGTTGAGTTATAAGCATCAAGATTCAGACTTTACGTGACATTTATGCTTGGAAAGACCAGATCTATGGATTAGGGGCACAGATCTGACCACAGGAGATCAATAGAGTTTGTGCATGGCATGAACTCACCGAGTTGTTCTTGGGACTCGGCGAGTAGGGTTAAGGACCACGCAGATCACTCAGTGAATAGACTTGTTGAGTTAGGGATAACTCAGTGAGACAGAAGGGGGTTAAAAGACTGGAGTTCAAGGTGGTACTCGCCGAGTTGTTCTTGAGACTCGACGAGTTGAGTCGGGGTAGCCTCGCGATTCATGCTAGGTGTGACTTGTCAAGCATAGGATAGGACTCGACGTACCAAGCGGGACAGAGAGTTAGTGGACATGTGTGTACTCGCCTTAGTTACCGAAGTGCACTCGGCGAGTTGGGTCAAAGTTGACCGTTGACTTTTGTTGACTATTAGGGTTTGGTCAACAATGGGGTCCTTGAGTCAATAAGGAGGTAAGATAGTCTTTTACGCTTCTGAGGATGACAATAGAGGGTCGAGTCTAGCCTCGAGTGTTATGCTTATGAGGGTATTTAATTTGTATGAATAGGCGGTGGCTAGGAAATACTTCTACCGAGTCAGAGATTTACGAGACGTCTGAGGTGAGTCTTCTCACTATGCCTTACCTGATGGGGTAATTGTATGTGAACGAAGGGTCTTATGTGTATGATGTATATGCGATGTAAGTTATATGTGATATGTTATGTGATGTGAGCATGATGTGGGCCGGAAGGTCAACCGAGTCTGGGATGGAAATCCCCTGAGACACTTGGATCGGAAGGTCCTGTGGCCTGGAAAGGCATATGTGATATATGTGGTATTTTGGGGAACTCACTAAGCATTTATGTTTACAGTGTTATGTGTTATGTGTTTCAGGTACTACCGATGATCACGGGAAGGCGCCGGCATGACTCGTACACACGCACACTGGAGTTAAAATATTTTGATCTTGGGGTTTTGTACTGATACAATGTTGATACAATGTTTTTATTTATGAATGCAAACTATATTTCATGGTTTTTCAAAAGTGAAAAGTTGTTCCAATTTTTACGGTGTTACAAGTTGGTATCAGAGCCTTGGTTTGAGGGATTCGGATACATCTTTGGGTGTATCTGAACTCAAACTGGGGATTTGAGGAAATTCTTTTATAATAAAGTAAAATTTTTTGAAAAAAAGAAAGAGGGTTTTGAGACAAACGGAGCAGAGCCGTGTGTACGATCAGCCAGTGCCCGAACCGTGATTTCCCAAAATACTCTCATAATAAATGTTATCAGAAATGCTATGTTATGCTATATGATGTATTACGATATGCATGCTAGAGTAGACTAGGTATTCTTATTAGGACTGGAGTGGCCTGATATATGATGCCTTAGTCTAGGGGTTTTGCTGCTAGAAATGCTTAAGAGTGTTTAGGTAGCAGCGAGGTGCTTATGAGAGAATTGCTAGCGGGTAGCACATGATAGTAAGAGTAGAGCACTTGGGATTTAGGGCTCAAGGAGGAGGACTTGGGATGAATGCAGATGCAGTATGGAAGATAGTATTGGGCCCGTACTACTGAAGATGCCGGGTTGGTGCACAGTCCAAGTAAGAATCCTTTGGGCACTAAGGAACCGGTGGGGTGGAGTTATCGAGTGTGGTTATACTCGAGTGGGTCCCTAATATTCTTATGTTGTATTTCAGAGGGAGATCATGGTTGGGACGCGCCACACACTAGAGGTCAACGGGACGAGTGATGAGGAGATCCGTAGGATCATCCACGAGGAGGTGGCTGCAGCCATCAGGGCTGAGATTCCAGAGATGTTCGGGTCTATTAAGACCACTGTGATTGAGACTTTTGATG
This sequence comes from Lactuca saligna, assembly GCF_052625555.1. NCBI lineage: Eukaryota > Viridiplantae > Streptophyta > Magnoliopsida > Asterales > Asteraceae > Lactuca > Lactuca saligna. The sequence goes on along the minus strand of NC_136425.1, from coordinate 148,674,929 downwards.
AGCGGTATGATACTCTTTCTGATGTTGTTGTTGTTGTAGCCATTGCGGCCGTTGCTGCTGCTAGGCCGCAAGGGAGTGACTCGTTGTTGTATCGGGAGTTCAGCAACACGAAGCCACCAAAATTTAACGGAACTCAGGATTCGATAGTTGCGATGAGGTGGGTTTCTGACATAGAAGGGTGCTTCTACACATGTTCCTGTCTGGAGCATCTGAGAGTTCAGTTCGCACTGAACCAGCTTCACTTGGGAGCGAAGGACTGGTGGAAGTTTGTGATGGCACACTACACCCCTTCTGACCTTGTTGCAGTAACCTGGGAAAGGTTCACTGCTATGTTCCGAGATGAGTACGTTCCCTAGGTGGAGAGGGAGCGATTGGCACAGGAGTTTCTAACCCTTAAGCGGGGTATTGAGTCGGTTACAGAGATTACATAGAGGTTTCACGAGAGGGCGATGTTCTGCCCTGAGCACGTGTCGACCGAGCAGGCACGTATGAGTCGATATCTGAGCATTTTGAGGAGGAACATTCATGAGTTTGTGGCAAACTCATCATACCGGACATTTGCTGAGCTTCAGGCAAATGCACGGAAGAGGGAGATCGAATTGGAGACGCATGCCAAGGAGGAGGCCGAGTCTAAGAGGATGGATCGGCAGCCGGTACAGTCTCAATCGGCAGCCAAGCGGGCCAAGCCCACCGATTCGAGCACTAGGGGTCAGAAGGGCCGCACTTGCGGAAAGTGCGACAAGGGTCATGACGAAGTATGTAGGATTAGTGCTTGCTACAAGTGTGGCAAGGAGGGGCATATCACCAAGGATTGCCCCAAGGGATTCATGGTCTATTTTCACTGCAACCAAACCGGGAACCGGAAGGCGGAATGTCCACAGTTGCGAGGGATGATGCAGGGAGCACCTCAGGGATCTGCCCCTACTGTTGCACGAGCTAGTGAGAGTCGGCCTGTGAAAGCCGAGGCGCCAAAGGCGCGAGGGAGAGCATTTCAGATGACAGCGGAGGAGGTCCGTGCAGCACCTGATGTCGTGGCTGGTATGTACTCTATTATGTATTCATTTTATGTTGAGATATTGTGCTTATATTATGTTATGTGTAGATACTTTTCTTGTGAATTCTATACATGCTCTAGTGTTATTTGACTCGGGTGCGAGTCGATCTTTTGTATCGTTGGTATTTAGGTGTGACAACCCGAAATTTCCATTCTAAATCAAACCACTTCAATCCAATAGAAGTAGAGCAGTTACAATGAAAATTCAAACTTTTGGAATAAGTTTGGCAGATGTAACGACCCAAAAATCACGACCAAAAATTTCTTTAAAAGCATTACTAGAATCATATTTATAAAAACTGTATCATAAGTCATAACATAAATTCTCGAGTATTAATTCAAAACATAATATCATTATCAGAGTCAAACATTCCCAGGCTAACTGACTATGGTGTGTGCACTGCAATCTCCCCGAGCTCCTCTTTTGAAAACTGAGTACCTGAAACCAAAACTGAAAACCGTAAGCACGAAGCTTAGTGAGCTCCCCCAATCTATCACATACCATGCAACAACATATAAAGCACATACTGGGCCTTGCCCACTGCATCGGACCAATGTCCGGACTAACTGGGGCCTTGCCCCCTACATCGGACGGAAGTTCGGAAACTGACTGGGACCTTGTCCCCTGCATCGGACCAAAGTCCGGACTAACTAGGGCCTTGCCCCCTGCATCGGACCGAAGTCCGGAACTGACTGGGACCTTGTCCCCTGCATCGGACCGAAGTCCAGGCTAACTGGGGCCTTGCCCCCTACATCGGACCGAAGTCCGGAAACTGACTGAATCATAGCACAGCATAACATATCAACTAGCATGAACACATATACTGCATACTACATCGGGCCGTAGCCCGGAACACATAACACACATAACACATAGCACATAAATCCTATCTGAGCCACGAAGGCATCAAACATACTAACTACTGCATTGGACCGAAGTCCAGAAACTACTGCTAACTGAACGGGCCGGCATTGTGGCCTTAGACCCGTCCCTACTGGAAGGAAACTCACCTGATGCTGCTGAACTGCTGCTGCTAATCCTTTTGACTGCTACCTGACCTCTGACTTCGACTGCTGCTCCACTAGCTCCTCAAGCTACCAATATCAATATAACACTTAGTCCAACTGACCTCCAAAGATTACTAGGTCAATTCTGGTCAAGGTCAAAATCCTGGTCAAAGTCAACCTTCCAGGTCAACCCTACTCGCCGAGTCTATCTACTGACTCGCCGAGTTCATATGCTCTGGGTCTTTCTTATTCGCGACTCGACTCGCCGAGTCAATCCATGACTCGCCGAGTCCAACTAGGTCCAAGTCCTGTCCTGTCCAACTTGCTGAGTCACCACCCGACTCACTGATTCGGGTCTCGACCCGAAGGGTCACGGTTTCGCGATCTGACTCGCCGAGTCCAAGAACAGACTCACCGAGTCCTAGACAATCTTCAACCAACTCGTCGAGTTGGTTCATCAAACTCGCCGAGTCCATGCCTAACTTCATCCGACTCGACGAGTTGCTCATCCTACTCGTCGAGTCCCTCCTCGTCTTCAAGCTACTCGCCGAGTCCACTCTAAGGACTCGCCGAGTCTATCCAGTCCCCAAACCATGAAGCGGCTTTTCGAGCCAAACAGAGTTTCCAACTCATAGATCCATACTTCTAGGGACTATTCCCCACGTAAAGTGGCAAACTTTACGTGTAGATTTAGAGATCTAGGCTCAAAACACTATAAACTAGGGTTTAAGACAAAGGAGCTCAACAATCAACCCAACAACTGGTGCTTTCCGAGTCTCTAAGCCAAAACACACTTAGATCTGAAGTAGCAACTTCAGATCTGAGCTTCCAACTCGAAATGGATCTCAAACAACCATAAAATCCCCAAATATCATAAAAAACTAGATCTAGATGCAAGGAAGGGAAAATGACAGCTTAATACCTCCAAGAAGAACACAAACTGAAGTAGATCTCGGATCTACACCTCTCCTTTGTAGCAACCCCACCGATCTCCAAATCCCTTCCAAGATTCCTTCCTCCAAAGCTATTTTCTCTCAAATGATAGAGGCTCCCACGAATCTAGGGTTTACAGCTTCTCTAGGATGATATGGAGGCTGAGGGAGGGACATAACTCCCTTAAATATAGGATACAACACCCAGAATTAGGGTTTTCCTCGCACAGACCAGACTCGCCGAGTCCCCTTGGCCGACTCGCCGAGTCGGTCGCTTTCACCACACCCGGATCCCGCTCGGACTCGCCGAGTCCCTCCATGGACTCGCCGAGTCTACCCTAAACTTGAGGTTTTCTTTCTTTTCTTGGCTCTCCAAACTTTGGGGTGTTACAACTCTCCCCCACTTAAACTAAACTTCGTCCTTGAAGTTTGCTATGATCAACCGCCTTCGAACTGCTTCCAACTCTCCGTCTGGAAAATCTAACGCCCTTTTTGTCCATCACTCCAGCCACTCACCTTGCCGATCACTATCGTTGATACATACTCAATCCTTCTCCTCTCCACAATTTTCTTTAGCGCTACTTCCTCTGACTGGCTAATCCGTACCCCTCATCCGCCTACTGGACGCACTGAGACCACTTTGGTCCAACTAATCTACCGATATCCGGGTTACCAGACTCCCACCGGTCACTATACTCCATCGCAATCTCTTAGTCGCTTCCTGCGACTCCTGGAAATACTTCGACTATCTATAACTGTTCTATCCATTCTCCTGCTCATACTGAAACGATGTTGCTGGAAATAGCTTGCTTATATCCCATCTGATTACTCAACTCCTACTAACTCGAGCCTTCCATCCTGAAAGAAAAGCTTCCTGCCTAGCTATCTTTACATAACACTATACTCGGCCGAAGGCTCAGCTAATTCTACTGAGAGCGACTTTCCATTTCCAAATCTTCCAACTATACCGTCAACACTTGTGTTCCAACACAATACAATACTGACCCAAAATCCCTGAAACCTTCCAAACAATGAATTGTCTGCAATACTGAACCTGCCTGAAACACTAAACTGCCTGAAACGCTGATCTGGCTGAAGCACTGAGCTGCCTGAAACACTGAACTGATTGAGACACGGAGTTGCCTGAAACACTAAACTCAAACCCTACTGTGGAGTCAAGGGATCCGCACTTAGTCGCTTCCACGACTTCTGAATGAAATCTTCCTCTAGGACTAGTTTCCACTAGTTATCCTGTCGTTGTGGCATCTAACAACCTTCCGATCCAACCGATCGGGTCCATACATCCCATCCTGGCATCATCCATTCCATGGCTAACAACATGATGGTTCCCAGACTGGCGGTAGCCCTTAACATACCCGAATCCCAACGGTCCACTGCTACTCTGATCTCATAACTGATGTGACGATCTATAGCCCAAATTTGCTGACTTAGCCATAACTGAACCATTTGGGAAATCCGAATCTAACCCGTGGATTCCCATATTCCCACTGCTGCACCCGAACGGTGGGAAATTACTACGTTCCCACGTTCAACAACGCGCTCATGCTGCTACCAATCCGATAAAAGCCACGACTACACCCGCGGATTCACAACACTCAAATACTGTCTGGCTGCTAATGAACGCTATGGCTACCCCCGCAGACTTACAACACTCTACTGCTATCTGGCTGCTAGTGAATGCTACAGCTACCCCCGCAGACTTACAACACTCTACTACTATCTCGAGGACATCCTGACTATCCCTAGTCCCGCTAGTGATTCCTCATCCCGATTTCCCAAAATCAGTCCTTGATCATCAGATGCTACATCAACCTTGACTTCTTATATCCTTGATGAAATTAGCGTCCCGTCGAGGAATTCTTCGACTTGGTTCCCAAACCAATCGTCTACTAATCCAGAAACATGAAACTAACATTGGGAAGTTTCCAAACTCCCAACTTCTGAATACACACAACCCTACATGTTGCCTCTACCACTGACTACTAACACTGAAACATTTCTTGCTAACCGTTCTCAAGATCCTCCTTTCCGACTCACACGAGTCTTATAGGCAGCCCTTCACCGGAATCCGAACCACCTTCTCACCATTACCATTTACACGCACGGACTGATGGGGAGTTTCTCAAACTCCCAACCATGAACTATTCCATCCGTCAAATGTTGAACCACTTCTTTTCCTTCTCAAAAATCACGTACTCGTTCTAGATTTGCGTGCTCTTACCCTTGTAGACTCGGAGAATTCTCCCCCACTTCGATCCTGCTTACACTTCGATGCTCAGAAAAGAGAAATTCCAATCCTTACTATCATTCCAAAATCAATTCGATGATGAATCCCAGGCTTACCATAGCTGGGGATCTAACCTGTCCATTCTAAAATTATACGGCTCCGAACTGGCGAAACATACCGAGTCCCTCCAAGGCATGCTACACTTACTGCACCCTAAGTCACCTTTTTCGATAAAACCCAACCCTTGACTACTAACCAAAATCCAAGGTATGCAGATGGCATATGACATAATCACAAGCAAGCCACTCCCTAACGCAACACTCATACCACAATTGATGCAAATACCATAACAATATAATCATAACATAAGCTGACAAAAACAAAGTTACATACCTCCATTACTCAGTGCTACTCGAATCCCTGCTGAAGTCTACCAGAGAAACTCGGCTCCGAGCCGTAGGCACCCTTGCCCGGCCTTGACAACCACAGACGGTACTGGAAATTCCAAGGGCAGGAGCTGGCGCCTGCCCTGCTGAATACAAACTCGGACAGTGGGCCTTCTTGTGGCCCCTCTGACTGCAATGGAAACACAACGGATCAAGTCCCTGGGCGATGGCAACAACACAGTCTCTGCTAAAATGACCAATCTGGCCGCACCTGAAACACCCAGCATCGCCACCACTTCTACGCCTACACACACCCATGTGCAACCTCCTGCACTTCCCGCATCGACTGCGGCTCTGATAGTTCCTCGTCCTCCAATCTGAACTCTTGGGTCTCTTACTTGAACCTGTGGCAACCTGAGTCTCATCCATTTTCCTCTTCCCTTCCGACTCCCTGCCCGACTCTCGCTCCTGCGCTACCCCAATGGCAACGCCTGTTGGCTGAACGACAGATGTCTGATCCTGAAGCCTCGCTATTAATCTATCAGTGATCCTCACGACCATGTCTGGCAGACCCTCGCGAATGGCTCGCGAAACTTCCTCAACTATCCAATCATGCAATGGTTTCTCTTGGAGACAGAATGCCCCACACACCCCTGCCCCCTGATAGCAGGAACTAGAAATGGGATCTCCCTTCCTGTTGGATCCCCGAACTCCATAAGATTCGGGACCTAGACGAGCCCCAATCTGTCCTGAAACTAACCCGGCCCTAAAGACCTCAAGATGACTGTCCATGAGCTCCATAATAGCCCCTCTAACTGAACCGAAAATCACTGGAGTCTGATCGATGATGCTGCGCATAGTCTCTGCGGAAATGAAATCCCTTATCCGATCATCAAGCTGTCCGGCTCTAAAGCCCGAGCCAGACCCCTCCCCTGCACCTGAACTGTCAACTGATATCTCGCGCAACGTCACCATGCTGAAAATATAACAATCCCTGATCAATTACACTCTACTGCTGAGGGATCTCTCCCATACTCTACTGGTTCCTTGGTTTCGCCTCGGCCCCTCTTGAATCGAGTACGGATCCTCTGCTTTCAGTAGTATGGGCCCCTACTATCTTACACATCTATCCGTACTTTCCTCAAAAGTTACCTCAACTCCACCAAGTCCCCTTTACTCTTCTACCGATCTCTGCTACTCTCATCCTAGGCTTGCCCTAGGGAACCTCTGACTCTACTCAAACAGTCCTCAGCTGCTGAAGGCCTCCTTGTAATGCCAATTAGCCACCACCTGAATACCATCACATGTGATGAGGCTCGGATAATCCTTCGAGTAAAAGTCCCGTCCCTACAACGGTTGGACTCAGACAAGAGCTGCGCAGTAGGGCCAAATCTAGTACTCTTAGATTATCCAACCCTAATCACATGTGATGTGACGTATTCACCTAATGGCTAACTCCCATCACTCAGAGTCCCACAAAGCACAAAGCAAGCAGCATTCGGATAAAGGAAACATACTTAGGCAAAACAATTCTCATAACAAGAAACTGCACTAACATACCATGCTAAGCTCATACTTTCAGGCATAACTTACACAGGCTATCCTACTATTGTCTATTCATTACTAGCATGCAATTCTCATCAAGCTGGAACACATAAAGCAGGCACATAAGGCATCATCCTAGATCCTTAGTCCTATTCTAGCATGCTATTCTACTGAAGCTGGAACTGAAACTGAACTGGAACTGATACTGAAACTGATATTGAAAATAATAACATAACTTGTATGGGTAAATTGGGAGTACTTACTTGAGCTCGGCTGACTGCATGCACACACCTCTATCTTGTTAGAAACAATTCCTTCCTTCTAAGTGTTTTCAAAATTATTTTTGTAAAACATTTTCATTTTATTAAAATCTTTTATTTCCCTCAGTTTGAGTTCAAATACACCCGGAAGTGTATCCGAATCCCTCAAACCAGGGCTCTGATACCAACTTGTAACGAACCAAAAATCACGACCAAAAATTTCTTTAAAAGCATTACTAGAATCATTTTTATAAAAACTGTATCATAAGTCATAACATAAATTCTCGAGTATTAATTCAAAACATAATATCATTATCAGAGTCAAACATTCCCAGGCTAACTGACTATGGTGTGTGCACTGCAATCTCCTCGAGCTCCTCTTTTGAAAACTGAGTACCTGAAACCAAAACTGAAAACCGTAAGCACGAAGCTTAGTGAGCTCCCCCAATCTATCACATACCATGCAACAACATATAAAGCACATACTGGGCCTTGCCCACTGCATCGGACCAATGTCCGGACTAACTGGGGCCTTGCCCCCTACATCGGACCGAAGTCCGGAAACTGACTGGGACCTCGTCCCCTGCATCGGACCGAAGTCCGAACTAACTAGGGCCTTGCCCCCTGCATCGGACCGAAGTCCGGAACTGACTGGGACCTTGTCCCCTGCATCGGACCGAAGTCCGGGCTAACTGGGGCCTTGCCCCCTACATCGGACCGAAGTCCGGAAACTGACTGAATCATAGCACAGCATAACATATCAACTAGCATGAACACATATACTGCATACTACATCGGGCCGTAGCCCGGAACACATAACACACATAACACATAGCACATAAATCCTGTCTGAGCCACGAAGGCATCAAACATACTAACTACTGCATTGGACCGAAGTCCAGAAACTACTGCTAACTGAACGGGCCGGCATTGTGGCCTTAGACCCGTCCCTACTGGAAGGAAACTCACCTGATGCTGCTGAACTGCTGCTGCTAATCCTTTTGACTGCTACCTGACCTCTGACTTCGACTGCTGCTCCACTAGCTCCTCAAGCTACCAATATCAATATAACACTTAGTCCAACTGACCTCCAAAGATTACTAGGTCAATTCTGGTCAAGGTCAAAATCCTGGTCAAAGTCAACCTTCCAGGTCAACCCTACTCGCCGAGTCTATCTACTGACTCGCCGAGTTCATATGCTCTGGGTCTTTCTTATTCGCGACTCGACTCGCCGAGTCAATCCATGACTCGCCGAGTCCAACTAGGTCCAAGTCCTGTCCTGTCCAACTTGCTGAGTCACCACCCGACTCACTGATTCGGGTCTCGACCCGAAGGGTCACGGTTTCGCGATCTGACTCGCCGAGTCCAAGAACAGACTCACCGAGTCCTAGACAATCTTCAACCAACTCGTCGAGTTGGTTCATCAAACTCGTCGAGTCCATGCCTAACTTCATCCGACTCGACGAGTTGCTCATCCTACTCGTCGAGTCCCTCCTCGTCTTCAAGCTACTCGCCGAGTCCACTCTAAGGACTCGCCGAGTCTATCCAGTCCCCAAACCATGCAGCGGCTTTTCGAGCCAAACAGAGTTTCCAACTCATAGATCCATACTTCTAGGGACTATTCCCCACGTAAAGTGGCAAACTTTACGTGTAGATTTAGAGATCTAGGCTCAAAACACTATAAACTAGGGTTTAAGACAAAGGAGCTCAACAATCAACCCAACAACTGATGCTTTCCGAGTCTCTAAGCCAAAACACACTTAGATCTGAAGTAGCAACTTCAGATCTGAGCTTCCAACTCGAAATGGATCTCAAACAACCATAAAATCCCCAAATATCATAACAAACTAGATCTAGATGCAAGGAAGGGAAAATGACAGCTTAATACCTCCAAGAAGAACACAAACTGAAGTAGATCTCGGATCTACACCTCTCCTTTGTAGCAACCCCACCGATCTCCAAATCCCTTCCAAGAATCCTTCCTCCAAAGCTATTTTCTCTCAAATGATAGAGGCTCCCACGAATCTAGGGTTTACAGCTTCTCTAGGATGATATGGAGGATGAGGGAGGGACATAACTCCCTTAAATATAGGATACAACACCCAGAATTAGGGTTTTCCTCGCACAGACCAGACTCGCCGAGTCCCCTTGGCCGACTCGCCGAGTCGGTTGCTTTCACCACACCCGGATCCCGCTCGGACTCGCCGAGTCCCTCCATGGACTCGCCGAGTCTACCCTAAACTTGAGGTTTTCTTTCTTTTCTTGGCTCTCCAAACTTTGGGGTGTTACAGCAGATTTAGGGTTTTACACCAAAAAGGGGTATTAGGAGAGTGGTTGCACTAGGATTTTGTGCAACACTGTAAATTCCATTATCCTAGAATCATTAGAATCCATTCCGAGATTAGAAATATTTTCTGCCAAAAATCTCAGGACTATAAATAGAATTCTGAACCAAATTGGTTCATTAGTTGAATTCCAGTTAGAGAAAAGCCCATTTCTCTCTCACGGATCTTCGGGTTTTCATCCCAAATTGTGAGTCTACTTCCCTAAATGTGTTTTAATACTTGTTATATGCATTATAACATTGTTTACATGTCCAAAACACAAGATCCGGGAGTTTACCGCCCAAGAACGTTCTTGGGGAGTAAACTCCAAAATCAAGCCTAAAGGCCACCTAGTCCCAATTCCGTGTTAGGCATCTAACTAAGGACTTAGTGTATGATCATTAGAGACTAGAAACAAATCAAAAGCAAGTAGTTTGAGGAGTTTACGGCCAAGGAACAACCTCTTGGGCTGTAAACTCCAAGTAATGGGCACATATGAGTGCCTTGTGATCCCTAGCCTTAGAACAAACACCTAGAAGCTTTAAACTCATGATTTATGCCATCAAAACCCTTAGAAATCATTTCTATAAGGGAGTTTACGGCCAAGAAACTCCTTGGGCCGTAAACTCCATACTTTAGGCTCCAAAATGCCTTCCAACTCATCCTAAGGCTTAGTATTCATTTTTGGCATGTACCTTAATGTGTTTAGGACCTAGATAACACATAAAAAGCCTAAGTGTTGGAGAGTTTACGGCCAAGAGTATTTCTTGGGCCGTAAACTCCTTAAATGGGGTCAAAGGACACCCTAGACACTTCCTTAGGTCAAGAAACTTTTAGGGCAAGTACCTAGATGAGATATGGACTAGTTAAAATTCTTAGGACCTCATGTGTGAGGGAGTTTACGGCCCAAAGAGTTCTATGGCCGTAAACTCCATCAAATGGTCCCATTTAGTGCCATAAACCTTCCTTAATCCAATGGTTGAAGCCTAGACTTGTTCCTAGAAATGTTGGAGACTTGAAAGGACAATAATCACCATCCCAAGGGAGTTTACGGCCATAAACTCCAAGGGAAAAGGGTCTTTGGGCCGTAAACTCCCCAAAGGAGTCAATGTGGTGCCCAAACACTTGTCTAGCCTTGAAGCAATTCCTCTCTAAGATTGTAGTACTTCTAAACTCCATTTCAGGACTTGGTTGAGAGTTTACGGCCAGGAGCTTACTCCCCTGGGCCGTAAACTCTAATGAATATGGTCTATTGACCTTAAACTTCCATTAGGAGCATTGCACTTCTTTGTTGCAACCCATTAGCCTCCTAGCACTTGACCAAAAGTGTTAGCCTCGCGCTTAAATGTTATTACTTGTAGAATTAGTGTTATAATCACTAATTATTTATATACATATGTCTTCATATGTAATTAGGATCATTGTGTGTGTCTAAGTCATCACTTGACACCAAGCACTTGTCCGATCCTTCCGTACGATAACAACCCGTTCAATTCCAGTCACATACTGCAGGTGAGTTCATACCCCTTAACTAATGTTTTAAACTATTTCAAATGTTTTATGGGGGGGATACAAGTAGAATCATGCTACTTATTATGTCAATCACATGTGATTTGTAAGTAGGACATTATTACTTATTACATCAATCACATGTGATTAATATACAATATTCAAAAGATTTGGCTACTCATTAGCCGTTTTACCAAACAGTTTCCTGCAAATGATTTTTATAAACATTTTATATGTTTTCAAACTACTTCTTACACTGTACTTCTTACTCTGTTTATCATACTTCAAACTTATTTACAACTGTGTTTCAAACAAATGTTTCTTTATACTCAAAACTGTTTTATTATACTTATGCCTTCAAATTGTTTTATAGATTGCCATCAAGTCGATCTTCTCTTAAAATACTATTTCTGTTTCAATTGTTTACAAAACTTACTTATGCTTTTACTTTATTATCAATTGCATGCCTCTATATGTATACTTATATAAGAAATGTTTAAAAGACTTAGGAAGGCTATCCACCCTATTTCCTTTTCGCGCCTTGAGATGTGGTCTGGTGGGACATTGGGTATTCGTCCGAAGGTCGTTTAAAGATTTGTTATATATCATGTGTACATATATAGTCATAAAAGGTTCTTCCAGTTCATCCTATGCCCTTGGGTAGCAAGGGTATACATCCACGTCCATACGTACCACTTAGTTTACTAGTAAGCTACCATTTGGGTAGTTCAGGAAGATACTAGAACCATTACTAGAACGCGATATCATACAATGAGTCAGTTCATTCATGAGTCAATACTTTCTAGAACATTACTGTACATTACATATACATTTATACTAGGACGAGAACGTATACAAGAATACTAGAACGTTTACATTACTATACTTGCTAGATAGAGAGAACACACATTACAGCTAGCACACGTAGAACATTACGGTACACTACTGTACTATTACATGATCGCTCTTACTTGAGTACAATTACATGATCACACTTACATACACATAGAACAGACGTCATTAGGTGCTATAGCACGGAACCAGTTTAGGATCTAACTATACTGATGAATCACACCACAATTGTGATAGTTATATCGAGTATACACGATCATTCGGTAATGTGGATGCTCACGGCTTGCGTTCATGCAGGGGTCGTGGGTAGGTCCCAAAATCCCTTTGATAGGGGAGCGTATAGTCTGGGATCTAGACATCACATTATACCTTATCCCTCAAATAAGGCAGTTGAGTACCGATGTAGTTATTTTTATTAAATACTACAGTACTTGGAAGTATTACCCTGGATTTAAGGTAATAAGTACGGTTGTAGTTGGACACTACACCATAGTACTACATTGATTTTCCATTACATATTTTTAGTGATAACCTCACTTAAACATTATTGTACAGACTATAATTTTGAATAATAGTAGTTATACTTTGGAAAATGCATCCTCTTACAAGAGACACACACATTCAGAACAGTTAGGTCTTGGTAGAAGACTACATACAGAACAGTTAAGTCTTGGTAGAAGACTCCTTTTGTTATTTATAGGAATCATAGGGATTCTAGGGTTTTTCAAACACTTATAGTTCATATACACTTCCAATACTTTTAAGTACATATACTTACATTTTCTCACATACAAATTAAAACACTAAATACTTATGATCTCACCAGCTTTAAAGCTGATACTCGCTTTCAAAATTACTTGTATCCTCAGGTCATCATAGACAGGTACCGATGCAAGGAGAAAGGAAGATGGAGCTTGTTCAAGACTTATCTTTCATTTTGATTTATGCTTTAGTGTTTATCAAAATTTGACAGAACGCATTTGTATAATAATTATATTATTAATGCAATGGATGATGTTGTTGCTTGTTTACTACTTTACATTGTTGTTGATATTATACATGACGTCCTCCGCCCCAGAACGTTTCCGCCGTTCATGGTTTTGGGGTGTGACAGATTGGTATCAGAGCATTGTTTATAGTGAATTAAGTATATCAACCCATAAAAGATATACTAACTATAAATACATAAGGGATCAAAAATACTCTGACCAAGAGTTTATACTTTAAATAGTAAAATATTTAAGTAGGTATACGTGCAGCATTCATACTAAAATCTGTGTCACTAGGACAGTACAAAAGAATTACGATTGTTGGACAACACAAGTGGGCTTAGAGACATTTGGTCAAAACTGGGAAGATATAGCCTGATCGCCTATATTATCCGAGGGTTGACTAGCATGTGCCTAAGTTGAAGTGTGTGGTTGCAACAATGCTAAAATCTTACCAACCCTACCACAATGAGAACAATAGAACCTAACAATAAATTTAAAATACTATAGGTGTATTTTGGTGTTACTATGAGTACTCTATACTTGAGAATTAAAAAGGGATCTTCATTACTAAGTTGATAGTTGCTAAGTGGATACACTAAGGCTACATGTAATTAGGATGTTATAGACTTAGAATCTGTGATAATTTTGCCTTACCCCTATTCTGTGTGAATTTGGAATTAAGGTCACTTATTCGAAGGTCTATCCTATTTAGATTACACATAGCTGGTATGCACTTCACAAATAGCGATGTAACTGATGAAGATTTTCTACATAATTATCTAGATAGATAGTCTAATAATTATTCTTTTACCCTAAATTCTCGCAAAGAAATCATAACTGGACTCCATCCCCTTGACAACCAGTATCTTCCGAATGAAGTCATAGCGGATTGGTTATGATGAAGACTTTTCGTCTGATGCTAACTCCGAACCAGAGTTTGAAAACCTACCCCGAGCAGCTCCCTTTCCAATTCCTAACCCTCGTCCGGCTATTCATGGCCCGACCCTGAGTGAGTGGAATGCTAGGAAATATGGAGCCAAGGACAAGATCAGTCTATACTATTTGATGGCGACCGAAGCTTTCACAACTTGAGCAAAGAGGGCTTAACAGATATAGTCTTGTCAATCTTGGTCCGCAGAGTGGCCCGAAATGAGATTCAAGGCAGGACAGCCCTACATCAGATTACAGAAGTTGTCGCCTATGCTAGAATGCATACCCTCCACACCATCCATCTAGAAGATGCACACGAGAAATCAGAGAGAGACCATGAAATCCTGCTGCAAGCACTGGCTGAATCACGAGCCGAAGTCATAGAGCTCTAGGTACGCCAGATGGTGCGTGAAAGACACCTACTTGACATGGAACGTCAATTGGTTGAACTACGATTTCACCAGAGGGATGACCGTCGCTAGTAGTAGACGTTTTACTTTATTTCCCTTATACCAAGGAATTGTATTTTTCTGTCTATGCCGGATGTGGCATTTTCTATGAAATTATCTTGTACCGTAAGTACTTTAGTTAGGTCTTTATGCTGTCAGGAACTATCTTTAGTGTATATGATGTAAGACCTTTCCAAGGTCATTTTCCAGAATCTTTACATCGTGAATATCACAGATATTGACAGCCGGCTAAATTTTGTGTCATTCTTCATTCGAGTACTCTTGTCATTCATTCATAAGAGTCCATCTGAATCATGCTTTAGTCAAATCATTAGGCTATAGCGACTTATCTCCGGAGACATTTCCAAGTCTCTTTCAGTGGTTGGATCTTGTTATCCACTAACCCACTATACCTCAGCTAGAACAACAAACGTCTTGAGACCATACTACGAACTTACTTCCACCCGTGACTAGGACTGCATCATGGGGATGTAGGTCCAACTTTCGAGAACATACTTTTACTCTTTACATGAACAATCTAAGTACATCAGGGTCAACCAAAGTCGCTCACAAATCCTTATCTTTCGTATTACAGAATCATGTCGTCATCCGGAAACAACCAGCCAAGCAACGAGACCTCTACTTTTTCAATGGACTCCGCTACCTTTCAAACGACATTAACAGCTGTTGTAGTGGCTGTCGTAACCGCGGTTCTTGCGCACAATAGCGCTAACAACATAATCAATGCTACTGATGGAAATGAAGTTTCCAATCGTGGTATCCATCCAGGAAGTCACCAAACGGTAACGGCCTCAGGCCCGCAAAGCCAAAAACCAAAGAACAAGAAACGGAAGAGTCAAACTCAGAAAGAACACAAGAAACCCCGAAAACTTTCCATGCAACAACAGCAAGCTGAAAACTCTGCCATCCCAGTACCGAGCAGACCATACAAAGGAACACTCCCAAAGTGCGACCGGTGCAACTACCACCACGAGGGAATCTGCCGAGCCTTGCAATGCAAAAATTGCAACAAAATGGGGCACACCAAACGTTACTGCAGGAGACTATCAAAACCGGTCAACAATTCGCCCAATGTCGATGGAAACCAGACATGCTATCATTGTGGAGAGTTTGGGCACTATAAGAGAGATTGCCCGAAAAAGGAAGGAACCCGCGTCTCCCTAACTCATACTCGACACTTCACTTCCTCCACTGACGTGGGTACTGTCCAGATATGTCACCAATGCGGTGAAATTGGACATCTCCAGAAGGATTTCCCGATAATGCAGAACTCTGGCGCAGATGGGAGAATTCTCAGGATCACAGCTGCAGGAGAGCCTGCTCCGGAACCACGTTATATATAAATTAGGCGTTTCGTTGTAACAGACTTATAAACTATCTAGAACTAGTGCAACTAGAGTCTTACCTTTTGCGAGATCCTATCTGTATAAGGACTCTCGTGCTACGTATACTTGTCTTTTGTAGTATATCTTATTCGCAGCAATAGTCTTGTGGTAAACCTAAAGTACTGTAACTCTGTTCATGGTTGCACAGTTGTGGTTTGTCTGTAAACGTCTTATGTTCAAATCTAATGTCTTTAAGTTTCGGTATGATTTCGACATGATCATACGAGTCGATTCAATTTGATCCTCACGAAAACAGCTTCATACGTACACCCCTTTCTTCTAGATCACTTTTCCAGCGAAACCGTCACATCAGAACGTCGAGGTACTCATGCCAGGAGTACCTATTAGTTATTTCCTTTCCGAATAAATCCCCGAAGTACCACTTGTGCAGTACGTCAAGTTTAATCCAGGGATTCATGCGGTTGATCTATCACTGAAGAATGTATGCATAAGAGTGATATATAATCAAGGTTCTACAGGTTTAGAATTGATGATTCCACTTTAAATTCTTTTTTCCCCGATGGGATGTGAACTTAAAGAAGAACCAGTTATTCGACTACCTTTTCAACCTTAATTATATATGACTCGTATACACGAAAGGGTGACTGTGAAACTAAGTATGAATTCTAATATGAACTTCAGGATGGAGAACTGCCTAAGTACGAGTAATCACATCGTCATGAGAACAAGCATAAAACCCAGTACGACTCCCAAAAACAGGTCGCCCTATAGTTTAAACACCCACGGAGATACAAGAACAGTTTGGACAACTTCGCGAACTACACATAAATAGAATTAGAAGACTAGGTTTCTCACCCTAGAGAACCTCGGTCATATTCTTCCAGAGATCGACGGATCGCATTGCATGTACCTCGATTATTGAGGATCCCGTCGAGATTTTTTATTAGAAATCGTTATCTCTGCCACGCGTAGACAAAATGGTTGAGCAATCGCAAAGAAAGAAACTACCTCCAGGAATGAATCCGGGATCCGAATATCACCAGTTTGAGTGTTAGGAAAAGATGTCCGGAAGACTATCTCCCGAACTCGATACGGACACTTCGAGTCCGTAGTGATACCCTCCGGATAGGACCAATGCGCCCATAGCTTTCATGAGCTAAACGAGTAGGATACGTCTTTCTTACCTGGATCAGTTCGTCATTTCTCTTTGTAATGACTTACTTATCTACCCTCATAGTAAGAAGGTATCGATATCAGAGACGCCGACATTCCTTCGCCAAACTCTAGGTCTTACCGACCTACCGCCTTAGTTCGTTCAGAACTCCTCGCAAACTACAGAAACTCGTACGACTTTGACCCAGAAAGGGGTGGCCTTGACTGGGAAATTATTCAAGAAAAAGGAACCCTTGAGATTCCAAGTGAGTGACAAAGTTCTTTAGAATAACTCACTCTGGGAATGCCTTTATACGCTTCGTAAAGCGTGGAAATCTAAATTCAAGTTAGACAGGACCTCCGAGATTCTTATCAGAATCGGTCTTGTGCCTCGCACAAACTCGATCTACTCCACGAGCTCAGTAACATACTTTCTACTCTTCGCATCTCGATCGTGAAACTATACCTTTCCGTAGGACACTTGCAAGTCCACTCGTCGAGATCCTTACCTTCGTATCAGAACCGTAGTGACCCTCGACCGAGAGGTCAAGCGGATGAAGCAACGTCGTCGCTAGTTAGTGAAGGTTCGTTGGGATACCAACCGAGAGCCCGATTTCACTTAAGTACGCTAGAACCAATCGATTAGGAAGTTTCCTCCTCACGTGTCGATCATTCGTGCATACTTCCTTGCCTAAATCTGAATTTCGGGACGAAATTCCCTTTAACAGGGGGATGATGTGACAACCCGAAATTTCCATTCTAAATCAAACCACTTCAATCCAATAGAAGTAGAGCAGTTACAATGAAAATTCAAACTTTTGGAATAAGTTTGGCAGATTTAGGGTTTTACACCAAAAAGGGGTATTAGGAGAGTGGTTGCACTAGGATTTTGTGCAACACTGTAAATTCCATTATCCTAGAATCATTAGAATCCATTCCGAGATTAGAAATATTTTCTGCCAAAAATCTCAGGACTATAAATAGAATTCTGAACCAAATTGGTTCATTAGTTGAATTCCAGTTAGAGAAAAGCCCATTTCTCTCTCACGGATCTTCGGGTTTTCATCCCAAATTGTGAGTCTACTTCCCTAAATGTATTTTAATACTTGTTATATGCATTATAACATTGTTTACATGTCCAAAACACAAGATCCGGGAGTTTACCGCCCAAGAACGTTCTTGGGGAGTAAACTCCAAAATCAAGCCTAAAGGCCACCTAGTCCTAATTCCGTGTTAGGCATCTAACTAAGGACTTAGTGTATGATCATTAGAGACTAGAAACAAATCAAAAGCAAGTAGTTTGAGGAGTTTACGGCCAAGGAACAACCTCTTGGGCCGTAAACTCCAAGTAAAGGGCACATATGAGTGCCTTGTGATCCCTAGCCTTAGAACAAACACCTAGAAGCTTTAAACTCATGATTTATGCCATCAAAACCCTTAGAAATCATTTCTATAAGGGAGTTTACGGCCAAGAAACTCCTTGGGCCGTAAACTCCATACTTTAGGCTCCAAAATGCCTTCCAACTCATCCTAAGGCTTAGTATTCATTTTTGGCATGTACCTTAATGTGTTTAGGACCTAGATAACACATAAAAAGCCTAAGTGTTGGAGAGTTTACGGCCAAGAGTATTTCTTGGGCCGTAAACTCCTTAAATGGGGTCAAAGGACACCCTAGACACTTCCTTAGGTCAAGAAACTTTTAGGACAAGTACCTAGATGAGATATGGACTAGTTAAAATTCTTAGGACCTCATGTGTGAGGGAGTTTATGGCCCAAAGAGTTCTATGGCCGTAAACTCCATCAAATGGTCCCATTTAGTGCCATAAACCTTCCTTAATCCAATGGTTGAAGCCTAGACTTGTTCCTAGAAATGTTGGAGACTTGAAAGGACAATAATCACCCTCCCAAGGGAGTTTACGGCCGTAAACTCCAAGGGAAAAGGGTCTTTGGGCCGTAAACTCCCCAAAGGAGTCAATGTGGTGCCCAAACACTTGTCTAGCCTTGAAGCAATTCCTCTCTAAGATTGTAGTACTTCTAAACTCCATTTCAGGACTTGGTTGAGAGTTTACAGCCAGGAGCTTACTCCCCTGGGCCGTAAACTCTAATGAATATGGTCTATTGACCTTAAACTTCCATTAGGAGCATTGCACTTCTTTGTTGCAACCCATTAGCCTCCTAGCACTTGACCAAAAGTGTTAGCCTCGTGCTTAAATGTTATTACTTGTATAATTAGTGTTATAATCACTAATTATTTATATACATATGTCTTCATATGTAATTAGGATCATTGTGTGTGTCTAAGTCATCACTTGACACCAAGCACTTGTCCGATCCTTCTGTACGATAACAACCCGTTCAATTCCAGTCACATACTGCAGGTGAGTTCATACCCCTTAACTAATGTTTTAAACTATTTCAGATGTTTTATGGGGGGGGGGGGATACAAGTAGAATCATGCTACTTATTATGTCAATCACATGTGATTTGTAAGTAGGACATTATTACTTATTACATCAATCACATGTGATTAATATACAGCATTCAAAAGATTTGGCTACTCATTAGCCGTTTTACCAAACAGTTTCCTTCAAATGATTTTTATAAACATTTTATATGTTTTCAAACTACTTCTTACACTGTACTTCTTACTCTGTTTATCATACTTCAAACTTATTTACAACTGTGTTTCAAACAAATGTTTCTTTATACTCAAAATTGTTTTATTATACTTATGCCTTCAAATTGTTTTAGAGATTGACATCATGTCGATCTTCTCTTAAAATACTATTTCTGTTTCAATTGTTTACAGAACTTACTTATGCTTTTACTTTATTATCAATTGCATGACTCTATATGTATACTTATATAAGAAATGTTTAAAAGACTTAGGAAGGCTATCCACCCTATTTCCTTTTCGCGCCTTGAGATGTGGTCTGGTGGGACATTGGGTATTCGTCCGAAGGTCGTTTAAAGATTTGTTATATATCATGTGTACATATATAGTCATAAAAGGTTCTTCCAGTTCATCCTATGCCCTTGGGTAGCAAGGGTATACATCCACGTCCATACGTACCACTTAGTTTAATAGTAAGCTACCATTTGGGTAGTTCAGGAAGATACTAGAACCATTACTAGAACGCGATATCATACAATGATTCAGTTCATTCATGAGTCAATACTTTCTAGAACATTACTGTACATTACATATACATTTATACTATGACGAGAACGTATACAAGAATACTAGAACGTTTACATTACTATACTTGCTAGATAGAGAGAACACACATTACAGCTAGCACACGTAGAACATTACGGTACACTACTGTACTATTACATGATCGCTCTTACTTGAGTACAATTACATGATCACACTTACATACACATAGAACAGACGTCATTAGGTGCTATAGCACGGAACCAGTTTAGGATCTAACTATACTGATGAATCACACCACAATTGTGATAGTTATATCGAGTATACACGATCATTCGGTAATGTGGATGCTCACGGCTTGCGTTCATGCAGGGGTCGTGGGTAGGTCCCAAAATCCTTTTGATAGGGGAGCGTATAGTCTGGGATCTAGACATCACATTATACCTTATCCCACAAATAAGGCAGTTGAGTACCAATGTATTTATTTTTATTAAATACTACAGTACTTGGAAGTATTACCCTGGATTTAAGGTAATAAGTACGGTTGTAGTTGGACACTACACCATAGTACTACATTGATTTTCCATTACATATTTTTAGTGATAACCTCACTTAAACATTATTGTACAGACTATAATTTTGAATAATAGTAGTTATACTTTGGAAAATGCATCCTCTTACAAGAGACACACACATTCAGAACAGTTAGGTCTTAGTAGAAGACTACATACAGAACAGTTAAGTCTTGGTAGAAGACTCCTTTTGTTATTTATAGGAATCATAGGGATTCTAGGGTTTTTCAAACACTTACAGTTCATATACACTTCCAATACTTTTAAGTACATATACTTACATTTTCTCACATACAAATTAAGACACTAAATACTTATGATCTCACCAGCTTTAAAGCTGATACTCGCTTTCAAAATTACTTGTATCCTCAGGTCATCATAGACAGGTACCGATGCAAGGAGAAAGGAAGATGGAGCTTGTTCAAGACTTATCTTTCATTTTGATTTATGCTTTAGTGTTTATCAAAATTTGACAGAACGCATTTGTATAATAATTATATTATTAACGCAATGGATGATGTTGTTGCTTGTTTACTACTTTACATTGTTGTTGATATTATACATGATGTCCTCCGCCCCAGAACGTTTCCGCCGTTCATGGTTTTGGGGTGTGACATTAGGCGACACATCAGTATAAGTAAAGAGGTGTTGAGTTGACCTCTGAGAGTTTCCATAGTGGATGAGACAGCGTTCTATGCCACCGAGGTGATTCGAGGTTGTGTGCTTGAGATTTTCGGGGTTGAGTTTCCGATCGATTTGGTCCCCATTGCGATGGGGGATGTCTGTGTCATCGTGGGCATGGACTGGTTGAGCAGATTTGGAGCGATCATCAACTACAAGTGACAACTGGTGACCATGCGAGACCCTAGTGGGGGAGTTCTTACAGTGTACGACAAGGGTACACGTTTTGGGTCGACATTTTGTTCAGCCGCCAGGGCGAGGCAGAGTCTTCAGCAGGGATGTAAGGGATTTGTAGCGTATGTGATGGATGCGAGGGTTGATTCAGAGTGACCGAGGTCAGTGGAAGAGGTCCCAATAGTGCGTGAGTTCCCGGACGTATTTCCGGAGGATTTACCGGGTGTGGCTCCTGCGAGGCAGGTAGAGTTTAGTATCGATCTGATCCCGGGGGTTGCGCCTAGCACCAAGGCACCCTATCGCCTTGCGCCTCCCGAGATGCAGGAGTTGTCCTCGCAGCTTCAGGAGCTGCTGGGGAAGGGATTTATTCGGCCGAGCAGTTTGCCGTTGGGAGCACCTATCCTTTTCGTCAAGAAAAAGGATGGTTCACATCGGATGTGCGTAGATTACCGGGAGTTGAACAAGTTGCCGATCAAGGACCATTATTCATTGCTGAGGATTGACAATTTGTTCGATCAGTTTCATGGAGCATCTTGGTTCTCCAAGATCGACCTGAGGTCTGGATATCATCAGGTAAGGGTGCGGGATGAGGATATCCAAAAGACAGTGTTCAGGACTCGTTACGGGCATTACGAGTTTGTGGTGATGCCTTTTAGGCTCACCAATGCACCAGCAGTGTTGATGGATCTAATGAACAGGGTGTGCAGACCGATGTTGGATCGCTCGGTGATCGTATTCATCGATGACATTTTGGTGTACTCGAGGTCTACAGAGCAGCATGAGGATCATTTGAGGAAGGTCCTCGGGGTTTTGAGATCGGAGAGGCTTTATGCCAAATTCTCCAAGTGTGATTTCTGGTTGCGAGAGGTCCAGTTCCTGGGACATCTCATTAACCAGAATGGGATATTGGTCGACTAGGCCAAGATTGAGGCGGTGATGAGTTGGGAGGTGCCGAGGTCACCAACAGAGATCAGGAGTTTCCTAGGGCTGGCAGGCTATTATCAAAGGTTTATCAGGGATTTCTCCAAGATCTCCGTGCCACTCACTAAATTGACCCAAAAGGGTGTAGCTTTTGCTTGTGGTCCGGAGCAGCAGGCCTCCTTCGAGACACTCCGCCAGAGGCTATGCGAAGCCCTCCGGAAGGAATGGAGGATTTTGTGGTATATTGTGACGCGTCGATATCAGGGTTGGGAACAGTGCTTATGCAGAGAGGACATGTGATAGCGTATGCATCGAGGAAGCTGAAGCCTCATGAGGCGAGGTATCCTACTCACGATTTGGGGTTGGGGGCAGTAGTGTTCGCCCTCAAGATCTGGCGTAAGTATCTGTATGGAGTACGATGTACCATTTACACGGATCATAAGAGCCTGAAATACTTGATGGATCAGCCCAACCTGAATATGCGTCAGAGGAGATAGCTTGATGTGGTAAAGGATTATGATTGCGAGATCCTGTATCACCCGGGTAAGGCTAACGTGGTAGTCGATGCCCTGAGTCGTAGGGTGGAGAGTGTTCCGATGCAAGATGTTTGTATGAGATTGACAGTGATGACTCCGGTGTTGGACACTATCCGAGGAGCCCACCGGAGAACCAGAAGAGGGAGCGAGTTATCGGTCAAGTGTCAGAGTTCGTTACCGATAACCGATGACATATGACTTTTCAGGGACTGGTTTGGGTATCGTTTATGGGCGGAACACGTACCATTTCGATGGAAGAGGTGCATAGAACGAAGTTATCAATCCATCCCGGTGCCACTAAGATGTACTTGGATCTGAAGAAGGAATATTGGTGGCCCTGTATGAAGAGGGACGTCGCGTGGTTCGTTGAGAGGTGCCTAACCTGTCGCAAGGTTAAGGCTGAGCACCATCATCCGCATGGAAAGTTGCAGCCATTGGAGGTTCCCGAGTGGAAGTCGGAACAGATCACCATGGATTTCATCACCAAGTTGCCAAGGACTGCTAAGGGTGTTGATGCAATTTGGGTGATTGTGGACAGGTTGACGAAGAGCGCTCACTTCCTTGCCATCAGTGAGAGCTCTTCTGCTGAGAGGCTGGCAGAATTGTACGTGAGAGAGGTGGTATCACGACATGGAGTGCCAATCTCGATTGTCTCAGATCGAGATGTGTGTTTCACTTCCACATTTCGAAAGAAATTCAATTAGGAGTTGGGTACGAGGTTGCATTTTAGTACCACATACCACCCGCAAACTGACGGACAGGGGGAGCGGACAATTCAGACGCTCGAGGACATGCTTCGAGCATGTGTGCTAGATTTTGGTGGGAGCTGGGACACGTATTTGCCCTTAGCAGAGTTTTCCTACAATAACAGTCATCATTCGAGCATTGGTATGCCACCCTTTAAGTTGTTGTATGGGAAGAGGTTTCGGACCCCCATTTGCTGGGGAGAAGTAGGGCAGCGTGTGATGGGAAGTACAGAGATCGTGCTTTAGACGACTGAACAGATTTAGCAGGTCCGACAGAGGTTGCTAACCACTCAGAGTCGCCAGAAGAGTTATGCGGATAGGCGATGATCTGAGCTCGAGTTTCAGGTTGGTGACTTCGTGCTCCTGAAGGTATCTCCTTGGAAAGGAGTGATCCGATTCACGAAGAGGGGCAAGCTGGGGCCCCAGTATATTTGGCCATTCAGAGTGATCGTGAGGGTGGGAAGGGTAGCGTATCGATTGGAGTTACCTATAGAGTTGGACCAGATTCACGATACCTTCCATGTGTCGCAGCTGAGAAAGTGTTTA
Organism: Lactuca saligna; assembly: GCF_052625555.1. Lineage (NCBI taxonomy): Eukaryota > Viridiplantae > Streptophyta > Magnoliopsida > Asterales > Asteraceae > Lactuca > Lactuca saligna. Next base: position 148,650,588 of record NC_136425.1, on the reverse strand, counting down.
GTCGACGAGTCGATGGTGGTACCATTGGAGGATATTCAGGTGGATGTAGGCTTGAACTACATTGAGAAACTGGCAGCGATACAAGATCGAAAGATCAAGGTCCTGAGGAACAAGAAAGTGCCTCTGGTACAGGTCCAGTGGCAGCATCGGAAAGGGTCGGAGCTTACTTGGGAACCGGAGTGCGAGATGCGTGAGCAGCATCCGGAGTTCTTCTCAGAGTGAGACGTCGAGGGCGAAGTCTGATTCTAGTGGGGGAGAATTGTAACATTCGGGTTCCCAGGTATATAATTAGTCATTTAATTTTTTTTGGAGTTGTGGAGGAACTCGGCGAGTTGGCGCCAAGACTCGCCGAGTAGGGACGTGGATGTTCATTATATTTCATGACCGGACTCGGTGTGTCCATGCTGTTTAGTGAAGCCCTAATTTCCAAGGCTTGGGACCTATTTAATGGCCCTTATGGCCGTCCATTGTGGCTACTACCCCCAGAGAGAGAGTCTCAGATCGTTTGAGAAGCAAGGAGTGACCATTGTTGATCTTTGTGGTGTCATTTAGTAAGAAGGAGGAGGTTCTAGCCAAGGGAAAGCAAAGGAGGTTGCTATTCTAAGGACTAAAAGCTAAGATCATTGATTTGAGGTATTATTTCGACTCTTCTTCTATTTTGGGAAGGATATGTGGTTTTAGGGTTTCTTGTACCCTTGACTAAGTTGATTTGGGGTCCAAATAGTCCCTTCTGGAGATGAGGCTTTGTACCTGGACCCATAGAGGTCCAGAGAGACTTATTCTTCAAGCTTTATGGAGAACAATGGATGCATGGCCTTGGGTTAATGTATTTGGGACAAAATCATCATTTGATGCTTCTTGGTTGAGTTATAAGCATCAAGATTCAGACTTTACGTGACATTTATGCTTGGGAAGGCCAGATCTATGGATTAGGGGCACAGTCTGACCACAGGAGATCAATAGAGTTTGTGCATGGCATGAACTCGCCGAGTTGTTCTTGGGACTCGGCGAGTAGGGTTAAGGACCACGCAGATCACTCAGTGTATAGACTTGTCGAGTTAGGGATAACTCAGTGAGACAAAAGGGGGTTAAAAGACTGGAGTTCAAGGCGGTACTCACCGAGTTGTTCTTGAGACTCGACGAGTTGAGTCGGGGTAGCCTCGCGATTCATGCCAGGTATGACTTGTCAAGCATAGGATAGGACTCGACGTAACAAGCGGGACAGAGAGTTAGTGGACATGTGTGTACTTGCCGAGTTACCGAAGTGCGCTCGGCGAGTTGGGTCAAAGTTGACCGTTGACTTTTGTTGACTATTAGGGTTTGGTCAACAATGGGGTCCTTGAGTCAAGAGGGGGGTAAGATAGTCTTTTACCCTTCTGGGGATGACAATAGAGGGTCGAGTCTAGCCTCGAGTGTAATGTTTGTGAGGGTATTTACTTTTTATGAATAGGTAGAGGCTAGGCAATACTTCTACCGAGTCAGAGATTTACGAGACGTCTGAGGTGAGTCTTCTTACTATGCCTTACTCGATGGGGTAATTGTATGTGACCGAAGGGTCTTATGTGTATGATGTATATGCAATGTAAGTTATATGTGATATGTTATGTGATGTGAGCATGATGTGGGCCGGAAGGTCAAGATGATACGGACCGGAAGGTCAACCAAGTCTGGGATGGAAATCCCCTGAGATACTTGGATCGGAAGGTCCTATGGCCTGGTAAGGCGTATGTGATATATGTGGTATTTTGGGGAACTCACTAAGCATTTATGTTTACAGTGTTATGTGTTATGTGTTTCGGGTACTACCGATGATCGCGGGAAGGCGCCGGCATGACTTGTACACACGCACACTGGAGTTTAAATATTTTGATCTTGGGGTTTTGTACTGATACAATGTTGATACAATGTTTTTAGTTATGAATGCAAACTATATTTCATGGTTTTTCAAAAGTGAAAAGTTGTTCCAATTTTTACGGTGTTACACATACCATACAATAACATATAAACACATATTGGGCCCTACCCACTCCATCGGACCGAAGTCCGGAAACTGCATCGGACCGAAGTCTGGAACTAACTGGGACCTTGTCCCCCTGCATCGGACCGAAGTCCAGAACTAACTGCATCGGACCAAATTCCGGAACTAACTGGGATCTTGTCCCCTGCATCAGACCGAAGTCCGGAACTAACTGCATCGGACCGAAGTCCGGAAACTAACTGAGCATAACATAACATAGCTTAAACATATCAACTAGCATGAACACATAAACTGCATACTGCATCGGGCCGTAGCCCGGAACATATAACACATAAATCCTGTCTGAGCCACGAAGGCATCAAACATACTAACTACTGCATCGGACCGAAGTTCGAAAACTACTTCTAGCTAAACGGGCCAGCATTGTGGCCTTAGACCCGTTCCTACTAGAAGGAAACTCACCTCGTACACTGGTTGCTAAATGAACTGCTCTGGGAACCGACTGCTGCTGCTCCGGTATCTCCCCGGCTACAATTTCCATAAATACACTCAATCAATTACTGATAACTATATTGAGGGTAAAATGACTATTTTACCCCTGGTCAAATTCAACCTCCAAGTCAAAGTCAACCTCCAGTTGACCGGACTCGCCAAGTCTGATGAACTACTCGCCGAGTCTGAGGAACTACTCGTCGAGTTCTGTCAAGCAGATTCCATACACCTACATTCGAATCCGCTCTGTGGTTTCTAACTCGCAGATCTGAAATCTTGGAACCATCAGAACACGTAAAGTTGCTAACTTTACGTGTAACTACGAAGGAATGAAGCCATCCTACTCAAACACAACCTTACTCGGGAAAACTCATCCGACTCGCCGAGTTGCTCATACAACTCGTCGAGTTCTAAGGCAAACTTCATCGGACTCGCTGAGTTGTTCTTCCAACTCGTCGAGTCGACGACTAACTTCAAATAACTCTCCGAGTCATCCTGTGGACTCGCCGAGTTCATTCAACCTTTTTTCCATATGGGTCCGATCTGAGCCATGCAGCTACTACAAATCATGGATCTAGACTTCTAGGGCATGTTTTTCACGTAAAGTTGCTAACTTTACGTGCATGCATGGCTTTAAAGGCTTCATATGACCAAAATAAGCTCTTAATGAGGTTCTAGGCTCAATGGGGACTTATTCACAACCACAACCAAAACTTTATACTTCTAGCATGCCATGAGTGTCCAGATCTGAGGTATAACCCGACCACAAGGCCTAATCACAAGGGAATTTGGGTTTTTGGGGTTTAGAAACCACAATTTAGGAACAACATAGATCTATATGATCAATAAGAAAGGTATAGAATTTACTACCATAAAAGATGGCTAATAGAGTGTGTATTATGGATCTACTTCCTCTTCCTTGAACTCTCCAACTTTCTCCTTCTCCTTCTTACTCCAAAGATGCCTTCAGAAGCAATAAACACACACACACACTAACAAAATGGCTAGGGTTTGATAAGGAATGATCTGAGGGTGATGAAGGCTGAAATGGGGGCTATAAGGATGTTTAAATAGGTTGCAAACCCTAAGAATTAGGGTCTCCTCCTGATTGGCCTACTCGCTGAGTCCATGCGTGGACTCACCGAGTAGATCACTTAAAACCCGTATCCAACTCGACATCTACTCGGCGAGTTAGGGCTACAACTCGTCGAGTAGCTCTTCCTAAAAGAGCATTTAATCAAAATAAATACGTACCAGGAACGGGGCGTTACAATTTTATGGTGTATGTGTTCCTATCCATGTGAATTTTTCATAATCATAATCACAAGACAAGGATAGTGACAAATCCATACTCATATGGACTGAACTTGTTCAATCTTAATTTCTTGCCACCTGGCAGCATAAGGGTCTACCATTGCTTCCAAGTAGTTATGTAAACAACTGAGAACCCATAGAACCCACATGCATAGTCAACTTTAACAGGAATGGGCATAGAAACATAAATGTCAACACGATAGGTTACAAATCTTAAGTCGTGTGCTAGTGTTTAACAATAAGTTTGCTCTTGATTAGTTCTTGAACCTTTCAATATCTTTAAGAATCCTACTGACCTCTTGACATATAAGATTTTCTTGTCATGATCCATTCCTTGACAAAAAAAATATTCAAGTGTTAGTGCAGATTCTTATCATAAATAACACTTCACACAATTTGCCTTAGTTGGCCTTTGTTTTATCTAAGACATCACAAATTACCAATTTAAATGTACAAGAGTAAGAAACATATCACTATACATTTGATGAGTGTGCTAAACCTTTCTTAAGATTATGTCACTCAAGGTTAAAATCTTGGAGTATGACTTTAAGACTTGTTTTTTGAACAAAGTATGACTCATCTTCTTGATTTAACCATTTCAACAATTCACGATTCTTCTTCTTAGTCATACAAGTCCACTAAGGTGTCCTTAGAGGATCAATTTTGATATGATTTTCCATAATCATTAAGAAGATCATTAAACACGATACTAAAGTACTCTCCCATCATTTCAAATTGGAGAATATTTTATCTTTCCGTCTAATTTGATTCTTCTCATTCGTTCAGCCATACATTGAACCTTTTCCAATGTCTCAGAATTATACTTTAACTTTTAAGCATAACCATGTTTACTAAAATTTAGTACATCATGATGAATAGTCTTATCGTTCTTTGTGGTGGATCTTGACCAACGCACACCCAATGTACCCGATCCCCTAGTCCATCACTTGACTCGCATATAAATGTGAATAAGGAATTATTCTTAATTTACCAAAGATAAAAAAATTCTCTTTCATAATACAAGTTGTATGATTCCAAGTTTCTATCCAATTGAAATTGGGTGACGAGAATATTTCCTTCTTTGGAAAATTTTGATATTACCACAAACGAAAGAATCAAATTCATATTGCTAACATAGAAACATACAAACATCAATTTCACAAATGCCATTGTAAGGAGATAAAATAAACTGAAATTTTATTTATTTATAAAATGCGGAAAAACTTTTCCTTACAATGCAATTACAAATGAAAACTATGTTAATATTTCCTAGCAATCTATCATAACTCCTAAGCAGCAACTCAAAAATCCGATCTTCGTACCATGATATTGAAATTCATCTTTGCGATCAGATTCAACATACTCTTCCTTCAAGCTTCCATCCCTTTGCATGATCCTACAAAACATCAAAATGCAACCTTGTCACATCATGTATTAAGAATCAACAATTAGGAACTTAATAGAGTTAGACAGTAAACTTACCTGAAGTAGACTCAAACTTTTCGATTCTACCTTTTCTTATATCTTTCAGGTAGTCAGGGCAGCTTCGCAACCAATTTTCGTTTTCTTGGAAATAGAAACATATAGACTCTTTGGGAATGGTACACGGGACAATCTCAAACTTATCCTTTCTCTTTCCCTATGAAAGAGAAGTATATTTTGGACTTCCAATGTTTCCATTGTCAATGTCCATGGAGGTTTGGAGAGTAGATCTTCCAATCAAATTTGCGTTTCCAGTGTGCCAAATCATTGTTGATTCAATAGTAACAAGCAAATAGGTAAGATCAATAAGGTTCATGTCATGGTCTGTCACATAGTAGTCCTTAATGAACTCACTACATGACTCAGGAAGTAAATAAAGAACCAAGTCAACCGCCAAATTCCTCGAGACAATGACACCTAATACTCTCAGCCTGTCAATATGCGACTACATCTCCAAACATGAGTATACACAGGCCTTCCATCTTGATGTTTCATTGCAAGTTGGGCTTGAGTGACCTTGAATTTTCAAGTCTTTGAACTTGTGGGTTAGGGAGAATTATTGGAGGTGGTGGAAGAAAGGAAGTATGAGTTCCATGTTCCAACCGCTGAACACCATCTTCAAGAGGAAAGCTTGTTCCAAAGGATTTGGGAAGACCACAATGTCTGAACTACACATCTATAGTGGGAGAAATTCAAGTTAGTTGATTTAGTCCTTAATGCAACACCCAAATGAAATATTAAGGCTAGAACCCAACACAATATTATACAATTCGGAAGAAGAATGTCGTAATCCAAACTGTAAAATATTTGAAGGTAGGTAAATCACAATTTACCAATTCGCACAACGAAAAATGAAAACGTATTTTAGGTTTTAAGTGAATTGAAACTCCTAGATCCTTTGAGATTCATTGAACAATTCAATGACATGTTTAAATCTTGATTGTGCCCTTTAGGTTTGTGACCGGGATGTCGAGGATCACAAACAAGGTGTGAATAACCATTCAAATTATCTTGATACACCTAATGTTACAACCACCTAATCAATTTGCTGGTTAACCACACACACTCCATTGATCTATTATTAACATCAAGATACTCTTTGCCACGGATTGTCAGTCCAGATTAGTGTACCGGTTAACCACACATGCTCCACTAACGAGTTAACAAGGTGCAAAGTTCAATTTCATGGGTTAGCACCATATTCACATTTTCCTAAGTAACTAAGATTTGAGAATTTATAAGTGTTTAGTTACTTTATATTTATCATTATACTTTTAATGAAGGGAGAATTAGAGTCCTATCATACTCGTGCGGCTAACGACCCTCCACCAGTCAAGGAAGCGGGGGGTGAGAGTGGACACCCGTTAAACTGCCATTTTATAGGCAGCAACCTTATACCCCCTTATAGACCAGCTTCGTGAATAAGGCCTACTAAAGGTAAGACTGGATCTACTCTTATACATATATATATATATATATATATATATATATATATATATACACACACACACACACATATATATATATATATATATATATATATATGTTAACCTATAATATTATAATAGTATAAGGATTGAATTTTAAACTTTTAAAATTCTAGGCTTTGGAACTAAATGTTTCAAAAGTTAGACTTTTACATTTACAAATTCCAAAACATGAAGGAAAGTTTTGTAACTTTTAAAACCTTTTGGAATCCATAACTTACGAGTTTAATAAAGATTTTATGAAAACACTCTTGACACTCCATAACTTGAGGACAAGTTATGGAGTTTATAAGAAACCATTTATGAGAAAAAGACTCTTTAAGTTCATAACATATGACTTTAATGATTTCTATAAAAGAAAACTTTTCATTTTCAAAATCATTTAGACGAAATTTTATAACAAGAAAATTGGGTAATCATGATCTAATGATCCTAGTCCAATTACAACCAAAAAACTCAAAAAACTACATTCTGGGGAACCAACTCTATAACGCCCGTAGATTTGGGCTATTCAATTTAGAAACGATAACCATCAAAAATGACTTTTTGATGGAAGATTATTTAGAAGGATTAATCTTAACTAAGTTATAGTATATGTTACAAGGATTTCGTACATATAAAAAACACCAAAATTCGAGTTATAACGAAGAAGTTATGACTTGTCGAAGTTTCGTGACAGAACCGACACGACACTACGCGACACTATTTTGGCCTTACCAATCTACATGAAAGTCGTAAAATACGTTAAACCAAGAGCGTTAATAAAAAGAACGTCTAAATCTGACTTCGTATGAGGAAGTTATGATTTTTCAAATTTTCAGCATTAGTAGTATCCAGCCTGAAGTTCGAATATGAGATCGAGTGATTTTTAGCAGAAACGATCTAAACGAGAATCGAAGATCTCATTGATAGTAGTCCAACGGTAAAAAGACAGCCGAAAATGGACGTCAGACGAAGAAGTTATGGATTTCTAACGGACTTTTCCTGCCCCGGCCTACTAAAAATAATATATAAATAATATAATAAACATAAATTCATAATTAGCCGACGAAGTCTAAATGAAAGTTGTAGATATTGTTTTTACCTACGCGTTGATATAAAGAACGTCAAAACGGAGTTCGTATGCGAACGTTATAAATTTCTGAAGTTCGGGGCGCGAAACCCCAAAACTGTCAGATTTCACGACGTGAATACAGTGTTCATGACATGAACTCAGTATTTATGACTTCTGGAGCCTGACAGACACAAGTTACGATGACGCACCTGATGACTATTGAACTCACGACGTGAATATTTGAGATTCACGACGTGAATCATAAAAATGGCCCTATAAATAGAATTCAAGGGGCAGTCGAGTTTGTTTGCTCAATCTCTTCTCTCCCACTCCCGATACCCTTTGTAAGCCCTATTTTAACCCCCCAAAGCCCCGGTATCATCCCGAGACACGAAGCAAGTCCCGAAGCCCGAAGATCCCGAGAAGAAAAGAGTTTCCGAGCCGAAGCTCTACCTGCGAGAAGCCCAGTGTGTGAAGATCTTCTTGTTTCACCAAAGAAGTACTACTCTTAGAGCCGTAGTGCTGTCTGATCATCTTCTAATCAAGTGAGTGTATAGTCCCTTTCATAAACATGATTTTAATACAAGTATTGTTTGAATGTATTTAGTATATGTTTGGTGTGAGTGTATAGTCACTTTCATCTTACACATAGATATATGAAATATTTTATAAAAATACATGTTATGTGTATATATATTATTGTTTATATGTGTGAATGTGTAGTTACTTTTTTCTAACACATAGATATGAAGTATTTGCTATGGAATACGTGTTATGTGTTTATATATTGTTGTTTACATGAGATGGATGTTGAATGAATGCTTTATACAGTTTTTTAAATAGTTTTAACTTGTATATGTAATTTATATCTACAAATATGTTGGGTAGATGAAATAGTTGGTGTGTGATGAAATAATGTGATAAGAGATAGGTGAGGATATAATGGTGATGATATTTAGGTGATGATAGATAGGTAATGAATTACGAGTCCAGGCGATGTTGTGGCTGCGTATTCATGCGATGATAGTCTAACCGTTATTATGAATTGCAAGTTCAGGCGATATTGTGGTTGCGTATTCATGAGATGATATTCTAACCCTTATTATGAATTACGATTCTGGGCGATGTTGTGGCTGCATATTCATGCGATGATAGTCTAACCCTTATTATGAATTAAGAGTCCAGGCGATGTTGTAGTTGCATATTCATGTGATGATAGTCTAACCCTTATTATGATTTACGAGTCCAGACGATGTTGTGGCTTTGTAAACATGCGATGATACCCTAACCCTTACTAGACACATATTGAGGGAATGATCCCCGAATTAGTATTATCTATGTGACGTAGGCGATGATCCTAAGGAAAAGTTCTTAGGAACAAACATATAAGGAAATAAGATGTAAGGAGATGAGAGGTAAATATGATATAGGAGATGACCCTTAGGATAATATCTTTAGGGAAGATTAAACGAAGATAATGGGGATGGGTAATTTGGTTGATCGTTTGATGATTAAATATAATTATATATTATTGTGGGTTGAATAGCCTATATGCTCACCAGGCTCCCAAGTCTGACCCACTTAGTTTTCTTTGCATTACAGGTAATGACACAAGAGTATAAGTTGGTGGAGTTGACGAGATATTTTGGATTATAGATCAGTACTTATAAATGACTATTGTAAGGTCCATTTTATAATGTTTATGCTTTTGGTCTGTTTCGGAACATGAAATCCCGAGATTTTCTTATTTAATGAAAATACATTTCTTTAAAGAAATCTTTTGATAAATTCTTATCACATTTTGTTTTGGGAACAAATTCCACAACTGTTTTCTTTAAAAGATGACTCTGATTTTAAAACAAAGCATAAACGAATCGGTCTCTTTTGGCCGAGAAAATGGGGATGTCACAGTTGGTATCAGAGCATTAGTTTAAGCGAAGTAGGAATTTGTAGGATTTCTAGACGTAAACTTAGAATGCTAAGCAATGATTGTGAGATGAGTGTCTACCATGTTTTAGACACGAGCACTAGCTTATTTAGGAAAATGCCTAACATGCTTTTATGTGCTAAATGGTTTGTGATATGCGTCATGTGATTGGATCTATGGTCTGTTGCCAACCGGATCTGGAAATTTTATGTGTTCAGATTTTTAAATGTGTAATTACGGTATTAGAATCGGCATGTAACTTTTCGGAGTAATAAGGAGTATTACACGTCTAAATCTTCTCTATCTATATTTTCGTCTCGATGCAATGAATGCATGCTTCTGTGAAAATAACGTCATGGTGGAGACTCGTAGAGAATTAAGAAAATGGAGGAAATGAAAGACTTATAATAGTGAATGACACCTATCGGAAGATATCGTAAGAATAGCATCTTGCCTTTAGAATATGCCTGGTAAAATAACGAAACGTTTAAAGGAGTACGGTACATCTGAAGTAAACCTTCGATTGGCAGGATGATGGAACGATTGGTGTAGTTCTTGAATTTTTCCCATCGTCAGGAATTTCCATCACCAACCGAGTTGAAGTAGAATTGATGAGTGAAGATGCGCATGGAAGAAGTCCTAGTAGAGTCTAGGAAAATTTGTATGATTAATTTGACACATTAGTATGCGTTAAATTATTTTGTGATATTACGAATTGGGGACTACGAGACAATACTTGGGACGAGTATGAGTAGGTGTAAATAGTAGTAGAGATCTATACTACTGGAAGCACATGACTCACGCTTGGATCAGGGAAAGTCACAAGGTTACCAAGAAGCTAGTGATTGATTCCGTTTTTATTTAAGTCTGTCCTTACCATTGTTTCGGTAGTGACTAAGAAGATGATTGATATTCTGACCCTAACGGTCATATCAAATTGAGCCTGACTACGATGAGTTTGTTACGTGGTTCATAGAACCAAGTTCGAGGTAGCATCTGACTCAAGTCAAAAGATTGAAATCAATGCGATCGATAGAAATGCTACATGTAAAATTGTGATTAGATCACATTATATTATGAAGGAAGGTATATTCCATTATGGAATTTGACTCTAAGAGACTTGAGTCTAAGCGTTGCATCATACGATGAGAGGTCATTAGAACACGACCCATCGGTCTGTTAAAATAGATAAAGGAAAGTACTTATTCTAAGAAGAAGAAGGAGTTATCAGTAAGGATTTATTTTGTAACTCGAAGGTTATGACTGAAAGTCCAACATAGTATGAAGAGCAGATGCAGGATTGAGCACTACCTGCTATAGAGAAGTCCAAGAGTTACATACTCTTTTGAGGAAGCATAGAACTTACAGTTATTACCTAGGATGAGGAGATAACATATGGAATCATTATACAAGTCCTATTTTGTTGGTGATTCCCAAACGTAATCATCCTAAGGGGGAGATATTTGTGACGCCCGTAGATCCAGGCTAGTCAATTTAGAGACGATAAGCATCAAAAATGACTTTTTGATGGAAGATTATTTAGAAGTATTAATCATAACTAAGTTATAGTATATATTACAAGGATTCCTTACATATAAAGAACGTCGAAATCCAAGTTATAACGAAGAAGTTATGACCTATCGAAGTTTCGCGATAGAATCGGCACGACACAACGCGACATAAATAGTGAATTTACGTTAGAGCGATATTTGACCTTAGCGATCTAAATGAAAGTCGTAGAATACGTTAAACCGAGAGTGTGCATAAAAAAACATCTAAATCTGACTTCGTATGAGGAAGTTATGATTTTTCGAATTTTCAGTATTAGTAGTATGCAGCCCAAAGTTCGAATATGAGATCGAGTGATTTCTAGCCGAAACGATCTGAACGAGAATCAAAGATCTCATCGATAGTAGTCCAGCGGTAAAAGGACAGACGAAAACGGATGTCGGATGAAGAAGTTATGGATTTCTAACGGAGTTTTCCTGTCCCAACCTGCCAAAAATAATATATAAATAATACAATAAAAAATAAAATCAAAATAAGCCGAAGAAGTCTAAATGAAAGTTGTAGATCTTGTTTCTACCTATGCGTCGATATGAAGAACATTGAAAATAGAGTTTGTATGCGAATGTTATGAATTTTTGAAGTTTGGGGTGCGAAACCCCAAAACTGTCAGAGTTCACGACGTCAATATAGTGTTCACGACGTGAACTCAGTATTTATGACTTCTGAAGGTTGACAGACGCAAGTTGCGATGACGCACCTGATGACTATTGAACTCACGACGTGAATATTTGCGATTCACGACGTGAATCCATAAAAATGGCCCTATAAATAGAATTCGTGCTATGTGTATATATATTGCTGTTTATATGTGTAAGTGTGTATTTACTTTCTTCTAACACATAGATATGAAGTATTTGCTATGGAATACATGTTATGTGTTTATATATTGTTGTTTACTTGAGATGGATGTTGAATGAATGTTTTATATAGGTTTTTAAATAGTTTTAAACTGTATATGTAATTTATATCTACAAATATGTTGGGTAGAACATGGGTAGATGAAATAGTTGGTGTGTGATGAAATAATGTGATAAGAGATAGGTGAGGATATAATGGTGATGATAATTAGGTGATGATAGATAGGTAATGAATTACAAGTCCAGGCAATGTTGTGGCTACGTATTCATGCGATGATAGTCTAATCCTTATTATGAATTACGAGTTCAGGCGATGTTGTGGCTACGTATTCATTCGATGATAGTCTAACCCTTATTATGAATTACGATTGCAGGCGATGTTGTGGTTGCGTATTCATACGATGATAGTCTAACCCTTATTATGAAATACGATTCCAGGCGATGTTGTAGTTGTGTATTCATGCGATGATAGTCTAACCCTTATTATGGTTTACGAGTCCAGACAATGTTGTGGCTGTGTAATCATGCGATGATACCCTAACCCTTACTAGAAACATATTGATGGAATGATCGCCAAATTAGTATTGTCTATGCGATGTAGGTGATGATCCTTAGGAAAAGTTCTTAGGAACGAACATATAAGGAAATACGATGTAAGGAGATGAGAGGTAAATATAATATAGGAGATGGCCCTTAGGATAATATCTTTAGGGAAGATTAAACGAAGAAAATGGGGATGGGTAATTTGGTTGATCGTTTGATGATTAAATATAATTATTATATTATTGTGGGTTGAAAACCTTATATGCTCACCAGGCTCCCAAACCTGACCTACTCAGTTTTCTTTGCATTACAGGTAATGGCACAAGAGTGTAAGTTGGCTGACTTGACGAGATATTTTAGATTATATATCAGTAGTTATAAATCATTGTTCTAAGGTCTATTTTATAATTTTTATGCTTTTGGTCTGTATCGGAACATGACATCCCGATTTTTTGTTATTTAATGAAAATACATTTCTTTAAAGAAATGCATTGATAAATTCTTATCACATTTTGTTTTGGGAACAAATTCCACAACTGTTTTCTTTAAAGATTACTCTGATTTTAAAACAAATCATAAACGAATCCGTCTTTTCTGGCCGAGAAAATGGGGATGTCACAAACTCGTCGAGTGCAGGAACAAACTTGGCGAGTTGGTCTGAATTGTGCTTGGACTCGGCTAGTCCACTGTCTACAACAGTAGAAAATCGATTTTTCAAGCTTAAGAAACAAGTTACATCAAGTATAATTGAAAACAATCCTAGGCTCTGATACCAATGAAGGGTTATTGAGCATTCTAACACTCCTAAGGTCTGCATGCAACCCTAAATACCTTGGATCTATGTTTTCTTTATTATACATGCAAACTTGAACATTCCAAGGTATTACCCTAACTAGCATACAATACATTGATACTTGGGTAATAAAACAAGTTAGATGACTTACCTTTTGTTGTAGTTAGAGGCCTTGGACCCTTAAGAACTTAGTGCCCTAAGTGTTGCACCTCTAATGGAATCACATAACACCACCAACAATGGAGGAACTTGAGAGGAGGTTACTTGCACTTATAAAATTCGCTAGCCCTCTTGTGTTTCCAGTAGTCACTCATTAGTTCTCACTTAAGTGCCAATTTCTTGAGCTAGAGGGGTTCTTATATAATGTCGCAAACTAGGGTTACACCATGTAAACCCTAATTACTTTTCATATCCCTCATGCTCCATGGGTTAAAATGTAACACCCATAAAAATCAATCCAATTCAAAACTTTTCAAGCATCCAAAAATCATTAGTTATTACAAAATGTTTTCGAAATAGTTCAATATCAGAGTATCCCAGAACCCATAAGTCCAAAACACGAGGATGTGTATGGTCACGCCTTCGCCTTGCCAAGACATCTGGAGCACCTGAAACAATAAACTGAAACCGTAAGCACAAAGCTTAGTGAGTTCCCCCAAAATACTCATAACCACAACAATACACATATAATCATAAACAACATACTAAGGGTCTAGTCAACCATCGGGTTGGAATACTCCCGACCCACAACCAACAGGTTGGAATGCCAACATACTATGGGTCCAATCATCCTCGGGATGGAATACCCCAGGCCCACAACAATAGGTTAGGATGCCCACATACTATGAGTCCAATCATCCTCGGGATGGAATACTCACGGCCTACAACCAACAGGTTGGAATGCCCAGGACTATTGGCTTTCGCACAAAGCAAATAAGCCTCAACCGCCAAACAAATATGTGCACATATATATAACAGATAATCACATAATAGTCTATAGACAACAACTGATTTAGCAGATCATACCACATACCACATAGCACATAATACCATCCTATCTACCAGGATATCGATCTAACAGATCATACCACATACTACATAATATTATCCTACCCTTTAGGATACCGATCTAATAGATCATACCACATACCACATAATATTATTCTACCCTCAATGATATCGATCTAACAGATCATACTAGCATAACATAACCAAATAACAATCCAAAGGGCCGACCTTGGTACCTTAGACCCTTGAGTATAGTGAGGGTAACTCACCTGGCACTGCTGAAGTCCTGTAGAAGAAATTGTAGCTGCTAGTTGATAGATTCTCGAACTGCCAACATCAACAATACCCAATTAATAATTGGGTTCCAAGCCCAAGGTCCAACTCACACTCTAAAGGCCCAATAGTCAAGTAATGGGCCAAAGCCCAACATATGGCCTAATTTTCCAAATTGGGCCCAAACCTTTACATGGTCATAATTAAAGGCCCAACTACTTAGTCTAGTCCAAACATTTGGCATTTCCAATGGCCCAATATCATATAGTCATCAAGGCCCAAACTATGGCCCATCTACGACCCAATTTTCCAAATTAGGCCCACAACCTCATATGGGCCTTACCCTAAGCCCATCAATATATTCTTTTCCATATGATTATTCTTGGATGGCCCATTAATAATCCAATTACCAAAGCCCAAAGGAAAGGCCCAACTCAAGGCCCAAGTGAAATGGCGTTTTCACATCAAATGATAATTAGGGTTAAGTGTTTCTTACTTCACCCATTAAGGACTTAATCCATTAAGTCCATTACTCAACTAGATAAATCATATGGTGTGATTAGGTGTAATTAACAATTCCATTCCCATGACCCAAATGTGGGTTTTTATCATAAAATGATGATTAGGGTTAAGTATCCCTACTTAACCCATTAAGGACTTAATTCATTAAGTCCAATATTGCTTTAGATTAATTGCAAATGATTATTAATTAATATTTTAACCTTACTAACAAATTCACGTGTGTGTCCTGATAAATTCCCAAAATTAGGGTTTTAATTCATTAGGGTTTTTTAAACCCTAATTAGGGTTTCCTACCCAATCTTAGCCCACTAAAAAATTGGTTGGGCTTTTAGATCACTTTGGGCCTCATTGGGCCCATTAGGGTTTTATTAGGTCAATTAGGGTTTCCTTGGGCCCATTAGGGCCTCATTGGGCCCACATTGACCAAGCATTCCCCAAATGAGTCAAACACAACAAGGCAAGCACACCGCCACCAGACAAGGCGGTAGCCACCACCTCATGGTGGTGGTTATGGATTTTCAATTATTATTACTATTAGGTGCATTTCATGCATTCATTTTGTAGTTTTAGTTCATAAAATTGCATTACATTTAGGTTTAAACTCATGTATTTTGCATATTTTCGGGATTTTTCATGATGCAATTCCATTCACACACTTTTAAGATATTTCAGGGGCTTTTGAAGGTTAGATCTTGATGGAGGAAGTTATCAAGAGTTGGAGACAAAATTGTAGAAGGTTTGGAGCTTTGAAGAGAGAGAATGAAGAAATGAAGAATTTGGCTTCACAAGAGTTTACACGGCCGTGTAAACGTATACCTTTAATTTACACGGGTCGTGTAAACGTATATGCAAGGGCATTCTACTTCGAAGACCTGGAAGAATTAAGCATTCTACTTTTCTTGTTTACACGGCCGTGTGAATGGCACCCTTTAATTTACATGGGCCGTGTAAACGTCTCGGCAGTTTTAAAGTGGTTTTGTCTTCTTATAATTCAGACAATCAGTTTTTATGGGAGTTAGATCGTATTTTGGGAAGAGAGGAGACGATTTTCAGAGCTTTGGCAAGTAGATTAACACTTGGAAAACACTTTAATTTCTTTTTGTAAGTCAATTTGAAGTTTAAACTTGTTTGATTTGTAGTTCAACCTAGACATGTGTGGTTGATTTTATTATCATTTCTGAATCTGAATTCTTAAGTATGTGTTGTTAGGTTGTAACTTCAATTTGACTTGTGTTTAATATCTAGTAATCTATGATTTTGATCTTAATCATGTGTTTGGTTGGTTCTCTTTTTCACTTGATCAATGAACTAGGGTTCTAGTCAATCTAGTTAATTAAATCATGAAATTCGTATATGTTTTATGATTCGATGTTAGTAACACTCACTTACTTGATTGTAATAAGATCAAAATTAGTGCAATCAAAGATTAAATGTTTATATTCCCAAGCTTAGGAGGAATGTTAAACATTGTTGGTAATTAGTGCAAGAACCTAATGTCATTTAATGATTTAATGCAAGACCTTATTTGGATTGAATCAATTAAATGAAGTTTTATTTGAAGAGCTTGTTTTGAATAAAATACTTTTGCCAATTTGGATATTAGAGTTTATTAATATCCAACTTACCAACCTAGATTGAACATGAGTTATAATCATATTACATCTTTCAACATAATACATATATAAGAGTCAGAATCGGATATGTACTTCTTTTACTGCGTTTGTTTTCAATCTTTCTTATTTATGAAGTTTAATTCAAGTTCAAACACAAACCCCCAATTCAATATTATTTGTATTATGTGTGAAAATATGGCAAGATAAGAAGTCATGTATTCCTGTGGACCGACCCTGCTTACTATCTATACTATGTTTAGTATTAGAAATAGTAGTGATTTGAGCTATATTAATATTATTTTATCCCATCATTTGTTGGTTTGACAACCAAACAATTACGGGAACCATTTACAGTTTACAACTCAATCCAAATAAAAAAAAATACACATACTGATAAAACACACACACCCACAAGGTGGTTTATGGTGGCAGCCACCACCTCATGGTGGTGGGGGTGGCTATCCTCGAATTTTCGGCTATACATAATACACACACATACTTCAGATTGCAGAATACTCTCCAGCCACCCACCTGGTGGCTCAAGGGGGAGACTACGGTGGCTTTGGGATGGTAGTGGTGGCGGCAACCATGGCTAGTGGCCATGGTGGTTCTTCCTCGAACTCCGACCATCATCACAAGCACCCAACTTCTCGGTTCCATCAGCATACATCTACAAGCACCATACGAGATGGAGCACGGAGAACATAACTAGCTCAGATGCTTTGCGAGGTAGAAGGCAAAGGAAACGAGCAATAACAGCGGCTATTGGCGGCACAAGTTGTTAACAAAGAAATAGAAAAAGATAGCGGCAGTGAATGTTCTCGGTGGTCCTCGACGACAGCGTCGTCCTCCACAACAATGGCATGGTAGCGGAAGAAAGGTGAATGAGTAGGCTGCTACAGTGGGGAATGGAGGTTGCACCTCCAACGGAGCACGACAGCAAAGGTAGCGACACTTGAGTAGTGGAGGATTACCGACTCTAGTAGTGTCGGTTGACGATAGGAGTACCGACTTCAATAGGGAAGGAGGCAGCTGAACTCATGGAGGTGGCGGTTACTATATCCTTTTAGGGTTAGGTTTCACCGAGACATGGGTGACGAGTTATATACCCCCGTCACATATTAAACCTTTTGCCATATTGGTACTTCAGGTCGCTCCTCACGAAATTGTTTCAGTTTAAATCCCAAAATTTACCATCTAAACCCTAACTTCTAAAATCTCTTCCAACCAATAATTTACCCAACAACCCTTAGTCTTCAAAATCATTTCATAATAAGCCCAAAACTTACCAAACACCCCTTGAATTATGAAAGTCTTTACAAATTAAGTCCCAAAATTACACTTTAACCCCTAGAGATTCAATTCTTGCCATTTGGTTTCCTGAAACCAACACGCCACTAATTATTATTTAATTTCTAAGCTTTAATCATATAAAAATAATAATAATTACTTCCTGGGTTCCTGATTTATTATTTAATTACTCTCTTTAAAATGAGATGTTACATAAAACATGCATGGAGTATCTATGGGCTATCACATGGGTTTAGCCCAACATGAAGAACTATGGATCATAAGCCCACTTAATCAAAATGAATGATTTACCAAATGAGCCCCTTATATTTAATTAGCCTCTTTTGATCACAAAATTAATTCCAAATTAATTCTTGATCAATACTAATTAAATAATATGATTTCATATTAATATATTAGAACTTGTAATATATTAATAAACCATAAATAACCTATTCTCAATTATCCATCCTTCAGATTGTTCCAATGCCATGCAACCCAAATGGACCATGCTACTCTCGGGTCAAGTACATACCAATAATAGTTATGGGCTTAGACACCTAATCCAACAGCACATACAACCCTAATTCTTTGGATCTAAGTTTTCTCTAGTTATACATGCAACCAAAATTATTCAATGCATGATACATATAACGAGCATACAAATTTGGTACATAAAACATATAACTAGTTAAAAGAATACGTCTTATTTGTAGCATGTGGTTCTTGGCCTTTTAAGAGCTTAGCACCTCAAGTGTGATGCCTCAAACAAGTCACAAACACTATGAACAAATGGAGGATTATGAGAGAGAGGTAATAAGCACACCAAATTGGGTAGGGTTCTCTTAGAACTCTTGGATTATCACCAGTGTGTCCAATTTGGGGTCTAAGGGGTTAAATATATAGTGTTAGAATTCCTAGAGTCTAATGTAACCCTAATTTTTACACTTATGCTAATGATCCATAACTCTTATGGACTAACTCTTCATGGACTCTCACATAAACTTAGTCCATCATGGGTCAATACCCCAAGCCATATGTATCACTAATTTACATAATTATTCCCCGTTAATTTAATTAGTTTCTTTGATCACTAAATGAATTTAAATTAATTCTTGATCAATACTAATTAAATAATATGATTCCTTAATTAATATATTATACTTGTAATATTTTAACACATCACAAATAACCTCTTTCTCAAATATCCATCCTATCATATTGTTCTGGTGAAGGCTACCCGAAATGGACCATGCTCCTCTCGGGTCAAGTACATACCATTTATAGTTATGGGCTTCGACACCTAATCCAACAGTCTCCTACTTGGATAAGTCTAATAACTATTATTGCAAGTACGACTCCAAAACCCGAATCGTAACTCTCAAAAAGTTGTTGTCGAACTCTAACCTACTCAGTGACCCGTCCATTAGAGAAGGGATTATATATTCCTCTATTCTAGATATCGTATGAACTGAGACATAGATTATAATCATTCTCTTTGTTCATGTGTTGTTTCCCGATTTCCGATTTATGACGACTGACTAATTGAACAAATCAAATCAGTCCAGGCTTGGCCAAGCACATAGGGTTGTCATTAATAAATCATCGAGGGGCACACATATATCCCTTGTATCACTCTTAGGATATTTTATAACACCAAGTTACTGGTGCGTTTACCCATCATCAATGCATAACCGACTCACAAACTACAACTCATATGTCTTTGTTTCAAGAATATAAGATATTATCATTTCACGATCACTCATGATAAAATCCATGAAGTGATTCGGATGAGCGTGGGTTTAATCAAATACTCAAAAATTATTACAGTACTACTCATGAATACTGCATTAAACTTGTGTTATGTCTAACTCTTAGACAATCTACATACAGATTCATGATAGTCTTGCCTCAACTCCTACTTCTAATGTATGATCGACTGTGGATGGTTTGAATAATCTTATTATTCGGGAAGTCAAAACTTGTGAAGTGAAACACAAGAATAATCGAATCCAATATGGTCTAAAAACTTTTGAATATAAATAAAACACCTTTTGTTTAATCACCATATCGATTACATATTATTCATTATATAATGTTTCGATTAATCAACTTAATACTTGAATTAAAATAATAATCATCCCATGCTCCAAGCATGCATACTATGTTTACCTATGTTCCTTACTTTATGACATAGATCAATTGTAAACATTTCCAATGACACTCATTTCACAAGTCCAAATCCTTATCCTAAGTGTAAGAATACCAAGTCCTTTCCACTTACTGTAATTTGTTAGATTTTAAGCTTATATGTAGTGATCCTTTTGTAACGACTATGTATAGAAGTCACAGAGACTTTGCCAATTACAAAAATCTCCTTTGGAAATTTTTACAAGACAATTCCATAGATATAAAGTCTCATATTCAAAGCACATTCCTTTGAACATCCTTCTTGGATAAAACTTTCTAACTTACTCATACATTCTAGATATCCAACTCCCGTTATGGAAACTTTTCTATAATTTCCACATGACTATCCATTCCAAATAGAATCCTATCTATACAGAATTATATCAATATGGTCCATTCATTACTATACTTCCAACTATCCTTAAGCAACCAATCCTTAGCGAACCTCAGATCGTCCTCGACAGTTGTTTAATAACTTTTGTCATATCCGGTGCTAGTCCATGTTTTCCCTCTTAATGCCCTAGGCATTTGGAAAATAAGAACACATGAATATTATCGCATATACAATCGATCCTATACCCAAAGCATATGGGATATGATTCATAATGTCATACATAAAGACAGGATACTAGACCAGTCTCTTACTATAACACTTCTATATATAGAATTTCCAATGTTGAACCACTTCAACATGGTATTCATATATGCTCATGACTAAGCTTGATCAATACTTTAAGCTAAACTTTAGATTTGAAATAAAATATAAGTATCCTCTCCCTTATTATAGCGAAACAACTTTTAAACTTTGCAATTTTGCAGATTTGTAACCCTTGATTCTTATAACTAGTATTGATAACTTACAACACTTCACATAATAATCATGCTCCCACTATCATGATAATTATATTCTTACTAACATTACACTTATGCTCCCACTAGCTTTGACAGGTACTCAGGAATCAGTTGGACTTCTTGAAATCAAAACTTTCTTGACTTTCTTACCAAAGTTCAGATTTCTGATACCGAGATGCTTTGATAAGCCTTTATCTTAACTCATACACCTTATATTAGAAAGCTCATATTTGTGTCTAAACTATTTCAGAACTTACAACAATAAGTTCTGAATGTTTTAACTATTTTCCATTTCTCACAATTCGAACAATGAAGAGGGATGTCGTAATCATAATCGAATTTGATAATGCACTTAACCTAACTCATATCGCTTTAAAATCTACTTAGTAAAACTGTTTCCTCACAATCATTTTCATGAATTGGAGAGAAACCTTATGTCACTTAGATTAATAGGGTGTGTGTGTGTTCCTATCCATGTGAAACTATCGTTTCCAACCAAAATCATTAGATAAGGTCTATGGCAGATTCAAACTCATATGGAATCAACTTGTTCAATCTTAATTTTCATGCCACTTGGCAGCACAAGGGCCTACCATGTCTTCCAAGTTGTTGAGCAGATCACCCTTACTGATCAATGAACTTTCACAGATCAAGGTATTTTACCTTATGCAAACAATTAAAAACTCATAGAACTCACAAGCATAGTCAAATTTAACTTGAACAGGAACAAAAACAAGAATATGTCAACACGATAGGTTACAAACCTTAAGTCATGTGCTAGTGATAAACGATAGGTTTATTCTTGATTAGTTCTTGAAGCTTTTCAAGGTCTTTAAGACCCCCACTGACCTCTTGACATATAATATTCTCTTGTCAAGAACCATTCCTTGATAAACAAATATCCAAGAGTTAGTTCGGATTCTTATCAAGAATGGCACTTCATATAATTGGTCTTAGTTGGTATTTGTCTTATCTAAAACATTACAACAACCAATTTCAAATGTGTTATAAACCTACTTAAGATATGTCACTCAAGGCACAATCTTGGAGTACAACTCTAAGACTCGATTTTGGAACGAAGTATGATTTATCTTCTCGATTTAACCATATCAACAATTCTCGATTCCTCTTCTTAGCCATACAAATGCACTAAGGTGTCCTTAGAGGATCAGTTGTAACATGGTTCCATAATCATAATGATGATCATAAAACACGATACTAAAGTACTCTCCTTTCCTTTCATATTGGAGAAAATTTCTGTTGGGTTTTGAGCATTCTAACACTCCTATGGTGTACATGCAACCCTATAAACCTTGGATCTATGTTTTCTCTATTATACATGAAAATAAGAACTTTGCAAGGCTTTAGTCCTAACTAGCATATTATGAAGTTCTTATACTACAAAGTACTAGTTAGATGACATACCTTTTGATGTAGCTTAATGTCTTCAAGCTTTAAGAGCTTAGCCCCAATAGTGTGGAAGCCTCAAGTGGAATCACAAATCACCAAAACACCTTGGAAGACTTTAGAGAATATGGATACTTGGTTCTCACTAGTGAAATCGGCTAGCCCTTCAAACTGTACCCACACTAGTCCCAATATCACCAACCAATGACATCTTTATATAGTATGGAGACTAGGGTTAAACCCATGACCTTTCATTTCATATGATCCATGGGTTAAACACTCCATGGACTATCCATGAGAGCTTAGCCCAACCTAAATGAACTTGGCCCATTCCATATATATATATATATATATATATATATATATATATATATATATATATATATATATATATATAAGAGTCCATATTTAATTAGTTCATTTTGATCACTTAATTAACTCTAAATTAATTCTTGATCAATACTAATTAAATAATATGATTCCATATTAATATATTAGAACTTATAATATATTAATATTAATCATAAATATACTATTCTCAAAAGACTATCCATATAAATTCTGTCGGTGAAGTGCAACCCAAATGGACCATGCCGAGTCGGGTCAAGTACATACCAAATATAGTTATGGACTTAGACATTAATCCAATAGTCTCCCACTTGGATAAGTCTAAAACTATTATTGAGTATGACTTCAAAACCTAACTGGAAATCGTAGCTCTTAAAGCCACTATCGAACTCTGATCTTGTCAACGAACTTGTCCATTAGATAATGGATCATATATTCCTCCATTCTAGATATCATGTGGACTGAGACATGGATTGTAATCATTCTCTCTGTCCATTTGTTGTTTCCCGATTTCTGATTCATGATGACTGACTAATTGAACAAATCAAATCAGTCCTGGCTTGGCCAAGCACTCACATGTGTCATCATTAAATCATCGAGGGGCCCACAAATATCGCTTTTATCCCGAAGGTAAAAGGAATGGATAAACTTCGACTCATATGGCTTGTTCTGCTACTTGTTGAATCATACACAAAGGCACGTTTTATAACACCGAGTTATCGAATGCATATTCGTGCAATCAATGTACAACTAACTCATAGTAACAACTCATATCTCTAGGTTTGAAGAATATAAGATATTATTGTCTCATGATCACTCGTGATAAAATCCATGAAGTGATTCCAACGAGCGCGGGTTGAATCCAATACTCAGAACTTATGAGCACTCATGAGTGTTGTAGCCCTTTGTCTAACACCTTAGACCTCTACAAGCCAACCCATGACAGTCTTGATTCATATCTACTTCCAACATATGACCGACTGTGGATGGTTTGAATAACTTAGTCATTCTGGAAGAATAACTTAGTTTATTCTGGAAGTCAAAACATGCAAAATAAAACACAATAATAATTGAATCCAATATGGTATCAAACCCTATGAACATAAATAAAACACATTTTATTTATCACCATATGATTACACATTATTCATTGTATATTGTTTCAGCTATCAACTTTATTCTTGAATTTAAAACAATAGTTGTCCCATACTCCAAGCATGTATCTAAACACTAGTCATGCCATACACCAAGAATGCATACTATGTTTGTCTATGATCTTTACTTTGTGAACTAGATCAATTGAACATAACTCCAATCATCCTCTTTTCACAGTCCCAAATCCTTACTGCAAATGCAAGAGTTTCAAATTCATGCGATTTACTGAAATCTGTTAGATTCTAAACTTATATGCATTGATCCTCTTGTAATGATTATGCACGAAGTCAGAAAGACTTGATAACAACCATTACAGAGAATTCCAAAGGAGATCAGCTCCTTAGAAACATCCTTCTTGCATTATGTTTCCTAATCTTAAACAGATTGAAAAATTCTAACTTTGAAACATTTCCAGATTCCATTTTGACTGACACTTCTGAACAAGAGCTACCTCCTTACAGATTATGTTAATATGGTCCTTTCAGAATTATCACTATACTTCCAACTGTCCTTGAGCACCCAATCTTTGGTAAACCTTAGATCGTCCTCGACAATTATTTAATCCTTTTAGTCATATCTAATTCTAGACCTTTTCCCTTCTTAATGCCCCAGGCATTTGGAAAATTTTAGAACGGATGAATATAGAACATGTTATCGATCCTATATCTGAAGCATATGGGAAACGATTCATGATGTCTCACATAAAGACTACACCAATCTTTTGCTATACTATTTCCATTTCAATTTGCCAAGTTCGCATAATTCAGATTATGAAAAGGGATGCCGTAATCATAATCGGATTTTAGAACGGAAATAATGGACCCATATACAGAATTTCCTTATGTTGAGCCATTCCAACATGAAATTCAAATATATATATATATATATATATATATATATATATATATATATATATATATATATATATATATATATATATATATATATATATCCTTGACTAAATACGATTAAAACCTCAATCTAAGCTTTTAGATTTGAGATGAAGTATAATTTCCTCTCCCTTAATTATAGCAAAACAACTCTTTCCCAATTGAAACTTTATTTTCTATAATTAACATTGCTAACTTGCAATACTTATCATAATTATCATGCTCCCACTAACATGATGATTATTAGGATAACACTTATGCTCCCACTAGCTTTGACATGTACTCAGAAATTAACTGGACTTCTAGAAATCAATACTTTATTCACTTTCTTTCCAAAGTTCAGATTTCTGATACTAGATTGCTTTGATAAAACTTTATCAAAATCATACACCTTGCCTTAGATAGCACACTCGTGTGTCTTAACAATTTAAGAACTATGAAAAGGGATGCCGTAATCATAATCTCGATTGTTTAGGCCTTTGCCACTTCTCACAAGTCCAGGTTAGTGTGCCGGTAAACCACACACGCTCCACTAACGACTTTGAGAATGCAAATATTACAATTGCTATCTAGCTAAAATCTACTTAGTGAAAGAGTTTCCTCACCATCATTTTCATGAATCGGAGAGAAACCTTATGACACTTAGATTTACTGGTGTATGTGTTCTTATCCATGTGAATTGTCAAAACCATAGTCACAAGACAAGGATAATGACAAATCCAAACTCATATGGACTGAACTCAATCTTGATTTCTTGCCACCTGGCAGCTCAAGGGCCTGCCATTGCTTCCAAGTTGTTGCGCAACCATTTGAGAACTCTAAGAACTCATATGCAAAGCAAACTTTAACTGGAATGGGCACAGAATATGTCAACATGATAGGTTATAAACCTCAAGTCGTGTGCTAGTGAAGAACTTCAGGTTTTTATTCTTGATTAGTTCTTGAGACTTTCAAGACCTTTAAGACTCCCACTGTCCTCTTGACCTATAAGACTCCCTTGTCAAACATCCAATACATAGTGCGGATTCTAATCAATACAAACACTTCACACAATTGGTCTTAGTTGGTCTTTGTTTTATCCAGAACATCACAACTTACCAATTTCAAACGTACAAGAGTAGGAAACTTTTACTCTTGCATTTGTCAAGTGTTTTAAACCTTCTTTAAGACATATCACTCAAATTACGATCTTGGAGTATGACTCTAAGACTTGTATTGGAATGAAGTATGACTCATCTTCTTGATTTAACCATTTCAACAATTCAAGATTCCTCTACTTAGTCATAAGAATGCACTAAGATTTCCTTAGAGAACTAATTGTGCTATGGTTTCTTAATCATTAAGATGATCACAAAACTGATACTAAAGTACTCTCCCATCTTTTCAGATTTGAGAAACTTTTATCCTTCTGCCTAAGTTGATTCTTCTTATTCACTCTGCCTTACCTTGGAACCTTTTCCAATATCTCAGAATTACACTTAATCTTGTAAGTATAACCATATTTACTGAGCTTTAGTAAATTATGATGAATAATCTTATCGATCTTTTGTGGTGGACTTGACCAGTGCACAAGAATGTGTACTCGATCCCCTTAGTCCATTACTTGACTCACACATCCATGTGAATAAGTAATTATTCTTAATTTTCCAATACTTGAAAGTTCTCATTCATCATGCTATACAACTTGCATGATTCCAAGTTTCAATCCAATTGAAACTTGGGTGATGAGAATCTTTCCTTATTTGGTAAATTTAGACATTACCACAAATGAAAGAATCAATTTCATATTTCCACTCTTGCTATTAATGGAATCATATAAGCAACAATTTTTCCTCAAATGCCATTGTAAGGATATTTTAAAATAAATAAAATCAAAAAATTTTCTTTTATTTTAAAACTTTGCGGAAAAACTTATCCTTACAATCCATATGAAAATTTGTTGTCATCTATTCCGAAGCAATACCTCATAACTCCTAAGAAGTAGCTCAAGAATCCAATCTTCAAACTATGCGATAGAAATCCATCTACGCGATCAGATTCAGCATATTCTTTCTTTAAGTTTCTTCACTTTTCTTTGATTCTTAAAACATCACCATGATAGAAACTTAGCAGAGTTAGATAGCGGACTTTACCTGAAGTAGAGTCAAACTTATTGACTTTAACATCCTTAGGTATATTTGGCAGCTTCGCAACTAATGACCCTTCCTTTGGCAATATAAACATATGGACCCTTTGATAATGGTACACGGGACTATCTCAGACTTAGCCTTTTTCTTTACCATTTGGTCAACCGAGTTGACTATGGCCGATCCCTTTCCACTGGGAAGAGAGTGCTTTACTAGATATCCAATGTCATCATTGTCAATGTCCATAAAGTTTTAGGAAGTTGATCTTAGCATATAGATAAGATCATTAAGGGTCTTGTCATAGTCTGTTTCATAGGTGTTCCAAAAGAACTCACTATGTGACTTAGAAAGTAGTTGAACCACCAACCTTCTCAAGACTTTGACACCCAACTCTCCCGGCTTGTCAATATGTGACTACATCTCCAAGATATGATCACACCTATACCTTTCCTTGCCAATAGGGCTTGAGTGACCTTGAACTTTTGGGTTAGGGAGAATAATTGGAGGAGGTTAAAGAAGTATGATTTCCAAAGGACATCATCTTCATTTAGGAAAGCTTGTTTCAAGAGATTTGGGAAGATCATAGATGTCTAGACCAGACATCTTTTGGGAGATATTCAAGATAGTTGATCTAAAGTCCTTAATATGACACCCAATATGAAATACTAAGGCTAGGACCCAACAAACTATTTTATAACTTAGAAGAGGGATTCCGTAATCCAAGCTATAAAATATTTGAAGGTAGGTGAATGACGATTCACCAATTTCCACCAAGATAAACGAAATTTATTATTAGGTTTTAATTGGATTTGAAACTCCTAGATCTATTGAGATTCATTGAACTGTTATGTGGAATGTTTCAATCTCGAGTGTGCCCTTCAGGTTTTGTGACTGGGATGTCGAGGATCACAAAACAAGGTGTAAAGTAACCATGCAAATTACTTGGTACCCTTAAGTGTTTACCCCTCAATCGATGTGCCGGTTAACCACACACGCTCCATCGATACTATGATAAACATTAAGTTACCCTTTGCCTACCTTGTTAAATACGAGTTAGTGTGCCGGTTAACCACACACGCTCCACTAACCGACTTAAACAAAGTGCAAAGTGTAATTTCATGGATTAGCACCTTATTCACATTTTTCCTAAGTAACTAAGATTGGGTATTATTAAGAGTTTAGTTACTTAGTATTTATCATTAATACTTTTAATGAAGGGAGAATTATAGTCCTATCAAACCCGTTCGGCTAACGACCCTCCACCGGTCAAGGAAGCGGTGGGTGAGAGTGGACACCCATTAAACTGCCATTTTATAGGCAGTACATATTTATAAATATTATTAACTTATAATATTATAAAGTATAAGGGTTGAATTTTAACTTTTAAAATTCTAAGGGCTAACTGGAATTAAAGTATTCATAAGAGAACACTTTTTCAAATTCCAAAACTTGAGGGCAAGTTTTGAAATTATTCAAAACTAATTAATTCCATAACTTATGTGTTTAAAGTAGTTTTAATCCAAAAACTCTTCAAGTTCCATAAGTTGAGGACAAGTTATGGAAGACTTTAAACTAATAAAAGAATTAACTTTTCTTTATTTTATAACTTATGGAATTTTTAAGGTTACAAACTTTATTCTTTAATAAAGTGACTCTTGAACCTCCATAACTTGATGACAAGTTATGGAGTCATAAATACAATTAATGATGAAAAGACTCTTCATTTTTTGTAACCATTGCCAACTTTTATGAGTTTTATGAATCTTTAATGTGACTCTTCATGTAACTTGAGGACAAGTTACACAAACACATTTTATACTCAATTCTTAGATTAAAATGGATTGAAAACAACTATTTCAATTTAACTTTTCTATTAATCTAAGCAACTCAAAAGAACAAGATAATTTAAATCAAACTTTTTCATGTAATTAGTCTAAACTTTAAACTAATACAAAACACGAATCTATTGACAATTATCTTTGAAATTGGATTAGCATGAACATTACCACATCAAAAACAAGTTTATAAGTCTAAAAACATCTTAGGGTAATGTTCCTAGTCCAATTCTAGCCAAAAAAAAAAGTCGAATTTATGCTGTCTGGGGGTCCAACTCATCGAGTGCATGAACCAACTCGGCAAGTTGGATCGATTTGATCACTTTTTATGCATGGACTCGCCGAGTCTGATGATCAGACACCAAACAACTTCGATTTTTTAAGCAGTTTTGCAAGTATAACAAGAAAACAAGCCTAGGCTCTGATACCACTGTTGGGTTTTGAGCATTCTAACACTCCTACGGTGTACATGCAACCCTATAAACCTTGGATCTATGTTTTCTCTATTATACATGCAAATAAGAACTTTCCAAGGATTTAGTCCTAACTAGCATATTATGAAGTTCTTATACTACAAAGTACTAGTTAGATGACATACCTTTTGATGTAGCTTGATGTCTTCAATATTTAAGAGCTTAGCCCCAATAGTGTGGAAGCCTCAAGTGGAATCACAAATCACCAAAACACCTTGGAAGACTTTAGAGAATATGGATACTTGGTTCTCACTAGTGAAATCGGCTAGCCCTTCATAGTATACCCACACTAGTCCCAATTTCACCAACTAATGATATCTTTATATAGTATGGAGACTATGGTTAAACCCATGACCTTTCATTTCATATGATCCATGGGTTAAACACTCCATGGACTATCCATGGGAGCTTAACCCAACCTAAATGAATTTGGCCCATTCCATATATATATAAGAGTCCATATTTAATTAGTTCATTTTGATCACTTAATTAACTCTAAATTAATTCTTGATCAATACTAATTAAATAATATGATTCCATATTAATATATTAGAACTTATAATATATTAATATTAATCATAAATATACTATTCTCAAAAGACTATCCATATAAATTGTGTCGGTGAAGTGCAACCAAATGGACCATGTTGAGTCGGGTCAAGTACATACCAAATATAGTTATGGACTTAGACATTAATCCAACACTTTCATCTTTCTGCCTAATTGATTCTTCTTATTCGTTCTGCTATACATTGAAACTTTTTCAATGATTCAAAATTATACTTAATCTTGTAGCAATAATCATATTCACTAAGCTTTTAGTAAATCATGACGAATAGTCTTATCGTTTTTTGTGGTGGACCTGACCCAAGGCCCACATCTGTCACCAATTTAGGGCAGCCAAAGGAGGGGGATAATACATGTTCTAGGAGCCCCACACAGGATTCCCACCTGAGTTGGAGCGACAATCTTGTTGTCGCTTATCGCTGCCACGCCGACGATTATTTTGCTGTCGGCGATCGAAGTGTTGTCGCCGGTCACCACCATCGTTTTGCCGCTGGTCTCGGTCTCTAGGGCGAGGCTGATGTCACAGATTTTGAGCATCAATTCTGGAAAGAAGAGCAACCGGAGAGGAGCTATGATCACGATGGGTTGTTGTAGATGAACGGGGATGCAGGAGGCGTGTTTCTTCAACCATCAGCATGGAGCGAGTTTGTTGGAAAGAAGAAATGGGTTGTTGATGGCAAATGATGCTTGAGACATTGTCGAACTTATATCCAAGGCCATTAATCATGTAAATGACTAGATTCTTCTCGGGCACCAGCTGATCAATGTTGGCAAGAAGGTCTGACAATACTTTGATTTTGTGGCAGTAGTCGTGAATGGACATGTCTCCGATCTCGATAGACCGGAGGTCTTGGTCGATTTGCATTGCACGGGAGTCTTTGTTTTCTCGGAAGAGATGTTCAAGACCTTTCCACAAATCATATGATGTCATTCCGGGTTTCAAAACCATTTGGAGTAAGGATTTGTGAATAGTGCCGAAAATCCAAAGCTTGCCAAGATTGTCAATTTGCTCCCATTTGGAGGTCGTAGCTTGTGATGCAGGTTTAGAGAAGTGGTGTTTCACACCAAAACTGATGCAACAGGCAATAAATAGCTCACACCAGGTATCATAATTGAGTTATTCGAGGTCGAGGGTGATAGGAACATAGGTCCGGATGTTTGTCATACCGAAAGGTTTATCAGTAGCATCCGTATTGACTTCATCTCCAACCATGGAGGGAAGGTAGGGCCGGCCACAGGTGAGAAAAGAAATGAAAAGGAAGGAAGAAGATAGGATCGAGAAGGAAAGAATCAAGAAGAAAAATCTCAGATATTGACTATTGGATTTGATACCATATTAGTCGAGTATTTCCCCTTGAACCATATTGAATATATTGAACAATATATATAGGATACAGTACAATAGAATGGGTCGAACCCTACAAGGCCAACGGCCAAATATAAAGGTAAGGGCTGAACCCTGCAAGGCCAAAGGCCAAATATAAAGGTAAAGATATATCTATAATATACACTAATAATCTGGTCTGGATGTGTTGGTTGGAAGCTTGTTACATGGATTTCAAAGATGGCCATGAGCTTTATTTGTAGGAAAATATAACTAGATAGTTTGCATATATTTAGCTTGTATATATTTATGTTTATAGTTTAATTGAATAATATGTTTACAAAACATGCTTGGCTGCCAAAAGATTCCTTTGGACTTGGACTTGAACTTATGACTTTGGGACTGACTGTTAACTAATTTGACTGGCATAAGTGGTTTGAAATTTGTAACCACTCTAGGTAATTTTTAGGGAATTTTTAGAAAAGATTTTTTACAAAAACAATTGTTGTTAATCAACAAATAGCTAGATTCGGTCATTGTCATATTTTGTAAAACAAAGATGATTGAGCATATTTTTGTCACATACATTTTCACGAGAGTAAGACCATAATTAGTTCCATGAGTTGAATCCATGCTAGTAAGAGGGAACAAATGTTGTGACTTTTGATTCTGTTGAGTTGTATTAGGGAATGGCCAAAAGTTTTGTGACAACCCAAAGTTATTTTGTTACATTACCCCGTTACCGTTAACGAAATACTTCACTGTATAAAAGTTCCGTTAATAAGAGGTCGTCAAATAAATAAATGTTTTATTTATTTATGTTTTATGTCGTGATAGTCGTAATAAAGTAAAAGAAAACACTTAAATTACATTTCCATATTAATTCTGGAAAAAGGTTAAATTCTATTATGACCACTAAATCGGGTGCGACCAAAAGTCCCGTATAACGGCAGTATCGGGTAGAATTCCACTAAGCCCCAACTCGAACCCCTATATAAGGGGGAGTGAACTTCCTTCCACTCTTTTCCCACACCCATATCACCCTCTCTCTATACTCTCTCTCTAGACTCGTGTTCGACTTGAATCTGCAACCAAACGCTTCCAAATCGTAAGTCCACTTACCCTAGCTTGTTCCAAACATTTTGGCTTGTGATTATACCCCAAAAATAGGACTTAGAAGCTGTGAAAGAGGAGTTTACGGCCTAAGATCCTCCTTAGGCCGTAAACACCTTAAATGTGGCCAAAATGACCCGAACTTGTCCCGTTGAGCCTAGGAACCAATTAAGGAATTTATCTAGGAGTATTTAAACATGAAAACACAATGATTTAGGGCCTAAAAGAGAGTTTACGGCCGAAGATGCTTAGGCCGTAAACACCTCTTATGATTGTATAAATGCCCCAAAAACACTCCCAAACCACCCTTAGGCTCAAGACATAATTTAGGGGCTTTCTATTTCGGGTTTAGAGCATTCAAACACAAGAAATTGAGGGATTAAAAGGAGTTTACGGCCAGACATATGCCAAGGCCGTAAACACCTCCAAATCAAGCCAAATGATGGTTTTAATTCCCCCGAATGACCTCATACCTCATTAGAAATTACTAGGTTTGGAGTAGGGACTTAAAACTTCAATAAAATCAAGGTGTAGGAGTTCATGGCTATGAAATCCCATATGGGTGGCCGTAAAACTCCCCTATGGTCCCTTTAAAAGCCCTAAACCCATTCATACCTTCCGGATTTGGACCTAGCAAAATTCCACGAACAAGATAGAGCCCTTAAAACACCCTAGAACCCCTCACCATGAGTTTATGGCCGTAAAATCATGGGGAGTTGTCCCTGGGCCGTAAACACCATAAGGTGAGTTTACTCTTGAAGAGTAAACTCCATTCCTAAGCCATTTGAGCCCTTAAATGTTACCCGGGACACCCCAAACACTTAACCAAAGTGTTTTCCGCTCCTTAGAGTGCGTATACTTGTTTAATTAGTATTAAATATACTAATTGTATGTGAACATATGTTATCATATGTTAAATAGGTCTCTAAGTGTGTCCAAGTCCTTACTTGACACCGGACACCCAACCGGTGCCTTCGTCGGATCCACTTACACCAGGTGAGTTCATACCCCTGAATGAACCTCTTAAATGTTTTTACATGTTTTTTAGGGGCGGAATACAAGTTAAACATAACAGTTATCATATCAATCACATGTGATTAATAACCCGCATGCACAAGAATTTACCACACTGTAAACTGTTTTAGCGAATAGGATACTATAAATGGTTTTCTAGAATATTTTCACTTGCTAATAACTCTTACTTATAATGTTTTATCAAAGTTCATTTTAAACTGGTTTATGGAAGGTTCCAAAGAATTTCTAAAGGTTTTCAAACTTATTTTATCAAAGAATACCAAGTTGTGACTTTCTTAAGTATAAAGGTTTTTCCAAGGTTTTCATCAAAGTTCTCTTTCATGTCGAATACTCTTTCTTGTTAGATGTTGCTGCTTCGATTTCACTTAGTTTAAAGTCCTACTTGATAACATTTCCACTTTGTGATGCGCTTATATTTGGTAACACTTATACTTCACGATTCGATTATCCCACACTGTTTGCTCACACTTTATGATTCAGTTATTCCACACTGTTTGCTCACACTTTATGATTCAGTTATTCCACACTATTCGCTCACAATTTATGATTCAGTTATTCCACACTATTCGCTCACACTTTATTCCACACTATTCGCTCACACTTTATGATTCAGTTATTCCACACTATTCGCTCACACTGTACGTTATACATCACGATTCGGTTATTCCACACTGTTCGTTTACACACCACGACCCAGTTATACATCACGATGCGTTCCCATTTGTTACACACTCAGTCGTAGTCAAATGTATGTCTGTACTTGTATAGGTGCATATAAATAATGATTGAAGGACTTAGGAAGGCTTGTCCGCCCTATTTCCTTTTCTTCGTTGAGATGTGGTTTGGTGGGATCGGATGGCCGTCCGAAGGTCGTTTGATTCATCAGTTGTATGTTATGTATGCAAGCATAGACATATAGGTTTACTCTAGTCAGTCCAGCTATGAGTCTCTACCCCTAGTTTAGCTCTTACATATGAAACCCACTACCCACTATTTGGGATGCATCTTCGGGATACGGCCTTCTCCATCGTCTAGTTGGTAACCAGAGTCTCCTGTAGAGAGAGCGGACATTGTTTGTATAGATCTATACGAGATTGACACCCCCGCACCCTGACTGCTAGCTACAGTCCACGGCCCACCAAGCCCAGGGGTGACAAATGTCATAATTTATAGATGCTTGTAGGGCGTCAGGTACTCTAGTGTCGGTTAGTATGGTTACGAGTATCCCAGGTTGCCTTATAATTCATGGCCTTAAGGTAACGGTATTATACTAGCAATCTACACTATATGTTGGGAACCCATTTTCAGAGTCACACTGTTTTTAGACCTTGCTAGCTGTATCTTTCATTTGATACTGTCTGCGGACTGTATTCTCTGTTTTAGACCTTGCTAGTTGTATCTTTCATTTGATACTGTCTGCGGTCTGTATTCTTTGTTTTAGACCTTTCTAGCTGTATCTTTCAATTTGGTACCGTCTGGGGTCTGTATCTTCTTTTGTTAGACTGAGCTAGGCGTGTCGTTCGTTTGATACTCTCATGGAGTCTATGATTCCTTTTGCTTTAGTCAGCAGTCCTCACTGCTGAGGCATATGTTATTTCCCTGATTTCTCTTGCTTTCTTTAATAATCAAATTCTGTATTTTGATAATGATAGCGATTAAGGGAAAACTACTTTTTACCACCTAACTCCGCCCAGTCTTGGTAGAAGACTGCTTTTATTAAAGAAAATATAGGATTTTCTGGAAAGGTCACTATTGTAAAGGATACTCTAGAACTACCACTTTTATTAAAGTTATTTGATTAAAATGACACTAAAATACTTATGAACTCACCAGCATTTGTAAAAATGCTGATATTCGCTTTTCAAATAACTTGTATTCTCAGGTCAGCATTAGACAGGTACCTCCGCGGAGCTTTTGATGAAGGCAGCTTAGTACCAAACTGCTTTTATATCATTACCTGTATTACTTTGATGTATTGTAATGAAAACCATGTAAGACTATTACTACTAATGCAATGATTGTTGTACTTTGATTTACTATACTACATATGTTGTGATACTTGACATGACGTCATCCACCCCAGAACGTTTTCGCCATTCCGGTTTTGGGGTGTGACAAGTTTTGTCTTGTAATGTTATATAATATTGTGTGACTAATGCCAAGTTGACTCAAGGCATGACAAATATATTCTCAACTATGCTACAAAAATGTGGTTAATTGGGTTGGATCCCTTTCATGTTTGTTTTAGTTATTGCATTAAGTTTCAAAAGTTTGGATTTTTTTTTTGTTCCTTTTATTTAATTTTCTCCGATCTAAATTTTTTTTATTCTTTCTTGGGGACAAGAAATGTTCAAACTTGGGGAGATTTGTTAGGTGCATTTCATGCACCCATTTTGTAGCTTTATTTCATAAAAGTGCATTGCATATAGGATTAAACTAATGCATTTTTCATGTTTTTCGGGATTTTTCATGAGGCTATTTTATTCACACACTTTTGTGATATTTCAAGGACTTTTTGAGGTAGGATCATGCTTTTGGAGGTAAATAAGATGTGGACGAAATTTCGGGACTTGCGGATCACCAAGGATGAAGATATTGAAGAATTGAAGATTTTAGCCATTCAGGGATTTACACAGCCGTGTAAATGTAAAGCATGAGTTTACGCAGGCCGCGGATTTGAATCCGCAAAGGCAGTTTCAGCGTTCTACTTTTTGTGTTTACACGGGCCGTGTAAACAACAGTGTTAATTTACGCATGTCGTGTAAACATAAACCTTGGTTTTAAAGCAGTTTTTCATCTTTCTTAAAAGGGGAACCAATTTCATACTTTGGGGTCAATTTTTGGAGCAGAGAAGGAAATTTTCTTGAAGATTTTGGAGTTGATTAATACTTAGGAACATTTGATTTCATTTTGTAAGAACTTTAATTTCATTTTCTAGATTTGTGATCTTGTTCTAGTCATGAGTGGCTAGAACAATAGTTTCTCCAACTTCATGTCCTGAATTTTTAGTTGTGATTTCAATCATGTGATTTGATGTTTGCTTCCAGTTCACACCTAGTGAATTTGATTTTATTTTTATTGAATGTTTGATTCTAATTGTGATTCTTATTGGCCATTTGAATTAGGGTTTGGTTATTCAAGTTATCGAATTGCAAAGTCAGTAATTGTTTTATGGATTAGACTAAGTAACAATCACTAAATTGTTTTCCATTAAATGAATTTAGTGTAAATCTTATTCACATACTCTTATGCTCCCGAGCTTGTGAGGAGTATTGGGTGTTGCTGCGAACATTCACATAAATCTTATTGCATTCTTTTGATTTCTATCTAAGAGCTTGTTTAGACTTAAATTAGAAGGTTAGGTTATTTTCAAAGAACTTGTTTTGAATTTGACAACTTAGTGAATGGGAAGTTATAGAGCTTGTTATGACTTTCAAGTGCCAACTTAGGTGGAATTGAGTAGATATCATTTCATCCTTGGAATCACATTGTTAAATTGTCTTGAATAGTGTTGGAATTCTCACAAATCCTGAATTTGTTTCATTTAATTGATCATTTACTTATTGCTTTATCCTCTTGTTTAAATCATTGCATACAAACCCCTCATTTAGGAGACGATTATCGTACCTTCTGCAAAAAGGTATAAACATTTGTTTCGTGTCTCTGTGGATCGTTCTTTCTTATCTCGTATTACACTTTTAGTGCAAAGTAGTAGTGTTTTTGGATTCATTTGTACCCCTTTATTTGTTAGGTTTTACACACCTAAAACGTATACCTGATTTCCTTCCATCCTATAAAATATCTCTCGAATCTTGCCAACCTTCCCATATATCTAACATTTCCGTCACTTCCTCTAAAAACCCTTGATGCTCTTTGTAGTGACAAAGAACATGGTTTGGCATGCGGAATTTAAGTTTGCACAATTGAACATGATGATTTGGGTTCTAAAAGATATATTCAATCATAGTATATGAGTACAAAAAGGGATCTAGTCTAGAGCTTCATAAATGTCTTACTCACTAATCACTATGAACTACATCTCTCAAGAACACCTCTACAAGTGGACAAACCCACCTTATATAGAGGTGTTTACATGTCTCTCTCTCACTCTCTATCTCACATGAGTCTAAAGGCTAATGCACCACATGCAAGTGGGTTTTACAAAAGTCAAACATTTACAAAGTCATACATGAAGAACTTTGCACCCAACACTCTCTTTTTCAGAAAACTCGTAATTCCTCCTCTTCGTTGTATGTTCTCACACACCCACTCTCCTCTCAAAATCTCCCTGACCATTCATCCTTTTTTTCTTCCGTTAAACCCTAGATACCCACCTTCACCATCAACGCCACCTCCTACCACCACCTTCAACACCTCTATCAGCCATAGTTGAAACCTACAAAACCATCTCTTCCATGAGCAACTTCCATCTCCCCTATGAGCAACTACATGAATTTCGGTCATATATCCTCTTCATATGTACAAGGTATATGAGGCCACACAATTTCAAATCACTTTTATCTCTTTAACTTTACTCTCACTTCCCTAACACCACCATTGCACCAGTCATCTCTTTCTCTCTCTCTAAAAACCCGATGCCAACACACAATCGCATAATCGCCACATCTAAAAACCTTATATGCTCTAGCATCAACAACCTCCTCCTTTTCTCCCCCTTAATCAGAGACCATCGCAAGCCATCACCCATACTCCACTCTATCTTAAGCTACTTGGGCACCTTCCTCAAGCATCAGTGCAATGAAAAACCCTAGCCACCACAATCTTCAAACTCATTTATGGAAACCATCACAATCCATCACCACTCTGCCATCCACCACCAAAATCATGATTTGATTGTAAAGAATCGACATTTGGTCTACATCTAGACTCTATTAAAGGT
This sequence comes from Lactuca saligna, assembly GCF_052625555.1. NCBI lineage: Eukaryota > Viridiplantae > Streptophyta > Magnoliopsida > Asterales > Asteraceae > Lactuca > Lactuca saligna. The sequence goes on along the minus strand of NC_136425.1, from coordinate 148,612,171 downwards.
ATGAAATCACCAAAATCACGATTTTCTAGTTTGGTTTTGTCTTTTCTAGTTATCCTTTTCGATTTTTGATTTCACAGGTTTCATTCTACATCTAGACTCTATTAAAGGTATGAAATCGCCCGTCTTCCCACATTTTCTTTATTTTATAGTGATTGACTTCATGGATTTTCAATGGGTCATGAGTTGAATTTGTGTTACAGTGATCCTCTAATTTTTTTGTATAAAAACCACACATTAACCACATAAATCCATAAACATTGCCAATGATGCTCTCTCTAAGAACCCTAGGTCCAGGGCTACAAACACATAAACAATTTAGGTTTGTTTGTACATTTTTTTTATTCTAAAAATACTACATCAAGATGTGTATATATGTATTGTTAGGTATTTTTGTGCATTTGTGTGTATATGTTTACATATTTACGTGCTTCTCTATGTATTTATATGCATTTGTGTGTATATGTTTACATATTTACATGCTTCTCTATGTATTTGTATGCATTTGTGTGTATTTCTATGCATTTGTGTTTTTTGTCATCTATTATTTTGTTTTTTTGGTGATTTTTGTGATTCTTATTCTTGATGATGTATAAAATAATTTTTTATAACAAAATTTGTGGTTTATATTCATTGTTGGTTTTGGATCCATTTTAGTAAACTCAAAATTGATATTTTGAATTTTTTTTGAAGAAGTGAAGACCAATAGATGCTTTCTTTTTCATCGTTAATTGATATGTACAATCAAATACAGACTAGACCATATATTTGTCACTCTTTCAGGTTTACTTTTATTCAATTGTATTAGATTTATAATTTTTTTTATGTCTGTTTCTATCATTTTTTCTAGGTTCGGATTGAATTGTTGCTGATGTATTTTAGGTTTCAAAATAGTTTACTGATAGAAAAACAAGAAAAAAAAGCAAATTATCGATTTGAAGGAACTTATATGCTCATTACCTAAGACCCATTAAGGAATTTTTTATTGTTTTTCTTTGATTATTGATCTTTTTGGTAAACTATGCACATTATGTGTGGAAAATGTTGGTACTTAATATAACTAATTACTCGTTTGTATTTGATGAATCTCATGTACAGAGGAACACAATTATAGATACTGATCATTCTGTGTCAAAGAGGTAAAAAAGTTATAAACATTTATTGTTTTTCTCCAACAATGAGTTGGAAAAACCAATCATCAATGACCTTTAACTCTACATTAGTGTATTTGTTTAATCACAATTACACCAATTTAGTTTTACATGTTCTACTAAAAGGTCGATCCCCTTTAACTAATAATTTATGTTAACATTTTGGTTGTTTGTTGGATGTGAAGAAAAGTTTGAGGTGGAAATGAAGTTATGTTATCTCGCATGCAAAAGCAAGCTAGAAGCTTTGTTTTTCATTTCCGGTATACAACAACTCTCTTCTTTTCTATCTTTGGTAATGTTTTAAAACCCGGGTCGACCCGGCCAGTTCAACCGGTTGGACCGTGACCCGGGGTAGAAGGTGGGTCAATTGAGAACGGTTTTTTGTAAAAATACAGACCAGATTGAACCGGTCGGGTTTCCCCTGAACCGCGGTTGGACCGTTTAAAACCGGATTGACCCGTTTTGATAGAGTTTGGATAGTTGGATACAAGTAGTGAACACCAAAACAACGAGCCGTTTGCGGTTTCTTCAATGATTTTCAATGTTTAAACTTGTAGACATCAAATTATTGGTTTTATATGTTTATGCATTATACAGTAAAGTAAAAAGATATAAAAATAGAAAAAGACCATAAACCGAGTTGACCCGTAAACCGATCATCACACCGGGTCAACTAAAAACCCGGGTTTTACAATATTGATCTTTGGTGTTCATTTTGAGTTATTCATTTATTTTCAATCTTATTTAGTTGTCATTCTTCTAATTTATGCATTAGTGTTTTGATAACTATTCTTTTTTCTTGTCGAAAACTATTCTCTTTTTATTTTAGGCTCTTAAGAGATAGATTATTGTGTTGGGTTTTGCCGAATGCTTTCTTATGGTTGTACATGATTGAAATTTAGGTTCCAAAGTACATATGAAGATGCTACTACGTAGCAGGCTACTTCTCTTTGGCAAAAGATGTAGGTGATATTTCGCTACTCTTAAATCATTGTCACATTCTTTTTAGACCAAATGACAAAAGGAACATTCCAATAATTTTATAAATAAAATGAATTCTTATTATTTGTGTGATATTACTTATTTTTTATGTGAGAAATGATGTCAATGTTATAAAAGGTGGTTGAAGATAATACGAATGTGAGAAATCTTAGAAAAGAAGCCTATCTCGTAGCCACTTTTTCTCAAAGTTTGTTGTTTCAGGTTGTAAATATATAGTATATACGGTATAGATTATGTCGATTAAACAGTTTTGGGGCTAAATGCTTAACCAAACTTCTCATGTAATATCAATATCTTAAAAAATAAATTAATGTTTTTGAACTGATTTGAGTAGCCTCTCATGGGATTTGATTATTATGACAATGAATGTAGTTACATTAGATTTATATTGTTTATCACTAATCCATAATCTCTGAATCACGAAATTGCTTTTTGATTATCTAAATTCTTTTATAAACCAAAACAATTTGACCATTAAAAAAAGTAAAATTGATGTTCATTTTTAAACTATTTGAAAAAAATATAAATATTAGTGGATCAACACATGAAAGAAACTTAGATGTAGAAGACAATCAAAATTAAGATTAAATGCTTCGGAGGACAATCAAAATTAAAATTAAAAAAGCATGGTCACGAGAAGACAATCAATCTTAAAATTAAATGGTTTTAGTTGAAACCAATTAAAGATATTTTTAACAAATACTTGTTATGACACAACGAGAAATGATTTTTAATAGTGATCCACCAGAATTATATATCAAAGGAGAAGCAATATATGTTATTTATGTTAAATGGTGACCAACAAAAATGTTTTCTTATGTAACCGCAAAAAGCAACATTATTATATTTTTAAAACAAACAATAACGTATTTTTATTATTAAGACAAAATCACGACATATTTTGTCTTAGCCCAAAACCAAATTTAAAAATAAAAATAAAAATAAAAATAAAAAATAATAAAAATAAAAACTGCCTTCACCCATTGTTTTGCGCAAGTAAACAGCTACTATATATATATATATATATATATATATATATATATATATATATATTATACCTTAATATACATATTTGATCAAAGGCTGAATTTTAAGAGGTACAAGAAAATAATACATTTGTACAATAAATTTATGCATTCAATCTAATACGGTCAAACATACGTATTGGCGTTTGATCAGATCTCATTCTCTATCCCGGTCAACAACCTCCCACTATTCCGCCCATTCTTTAGCCTTATAATGCTATAGCCTTGTTACCCTTCTCAGCTTTTAATATAATACCTCCACTCTTCTCCATTCGCCGTCTATGTCTTTACCTAGGCCACCACTCTCATCTTTCTCCATAATCGGTGACCAACACCACAGCACACCATCGTCTCCACCACCTCACACCTAATACCACCGTCGCCATCAGCTCTGTATCACAACACCCGTCGCACCACTATTACACCGACATCACTGAACACTCAACCATCAACGTTCTCCCCTTAATCGAAGACCATCACAAGCCATTACCCATACCCCACTCCATCTCCGGTCACCTAGGCACCCTCCTCATCTTCTGTAACACCGTAAATTTCAAAACAATTTTTCATTTAAAAATAATCGTTTGATTCTTAAAAATACTTTCCTTAAAATCCTATTCATAATCGAATTACAAACATGACCCCATTTTCACTTGCATAATAATCCAGGATCCTCAAAACATGACTTTTTCTCTGGTGTGTACAATCGAGCTGGTGCCGTCCCGTGAACCTGCGAGAAACCTGAAACACATAACACAAAACACTGTAAGCACGAAGCTTAGTGAGTTCCCCAAAATACCACATATAACACATATTAGCCACTCGAGGCTATAACTCTGTGGGTCCGTGCACCCAAACTCTGTGAACCCTCAGGTTCTAACTCTGGGAACCTTCCGGTTCTAACATTGTAAACATGCACAGCATAAATCACATAGAAATAATGCAGTACAACACGTAACATACATAGCATACAAATACTCTATCACATAACTCTGGTTACCTACTCAAGGTAAAGTATAGTGAGAAGACTCACCTGGCAATCCGAAAGCAATTATCTGCACGTGCGAACCTCGGACTCGCCACCACCTAACACATAAGGCAAATATCTCTAATTAATACTCGAAGTCCCAACTCTAATTAACCGGCGATTACACTTTCTGTCTCTAGTCAGGTAATAGGTAAAAGACCATTTTACCCCTCCCTGACCTCTATTACCTCTGTTGACCAAAACTCTCAAAGTCAACATAAGACAACTCAAATCAACGGTCAACCCTGACCAGACTCGGCGAGTACACAAGAATGACTCGGCGAGTCCATGCGGCTTCTCTAAATCCTTTTTAAACCTCTTCGACACGACGAGTTCCCTCCCACTCATTGAGTTACTCGGCAACGAATCGCGGGGCAACCCCGACTCGACTCGTCCAGTCTGCCTATGGACTCGGCGAGTTGCTCCCATGACAACCCTCATCTGACCTTCTGAGGTCAGATCTGCTTCACCAAACCATAGATCTAACTCCCTCAAATCCAATAACCACGAAAAGGTCGAACCTTGGGCACTCATGTAAGGTTATACAAGATCATTTGGGTGAAACCCTCCATTACATGACAACCCTAGCTCAAAACTCCAAATAGAATGCAAAAAGCAGGATGGAAAGGACTCTTTGGACCTCTTTGGGTCCAGATCTATGGCTTCACACTCAATGGGACACTATACTCCACAAATCAAGCCATAAAAGAAGCTAGAGAACCCTAAAATCACCAATCTTACCCAAAACAGAAAAGGGAGAACGATTTGACACCTCTATGGTGAAGATGCAAGCTTAGAAGCTCCAAATCGACACCCTCCTGACCTCCCTTTGCTGGAAATGACTACTCCATTGCACAACCACCTCAAGAATGCTCCACAATGGCTCTTCTTCACTCTCTTAGCTCTCTGGTTTGATAGGGGTCTCTCAAAGGTGTAGGTGGCCACCACTGAAGGCCATAAGGGCCTTTAAATACGTCCCAAACCCGGACAATTAGAGTTTTCCTTGACAGCGCCGACTCGGCGAGTCCAAATACCTGACTCGGTGAGTCCCTTCATTAAACTGGTCCCCAAAACGCGATCCTACTCGATGAGTTAAGGCATCTACTCGCCGAGTCTCCTCATTCCCCAATATAAATTGCTCAAATTCCCATACCTGGATATCCGGACGTTACATCATCGGTGCAATGAGAAACCCTAGCTAGCATAATCTCCCACTCTTATCTCTTCTGCCTTTTGACAAAAACCCTTTTAATCCCAAATTGAGTCAATGTTGAATCTTGAAATCTTGGCTGATAACCTTCGATTTTGTCCTGTTTTCCCTTACTTTGTTATATTTACCGACGATTCTCCTTTCCCCAAACACCATCCTCAAAAAGCCTCACACACACTCTTAATAAAAGAACATGTTGAGTTCTTGCTTCTTGATTTTTTCAAACATCATAGAAAGCCATGCTTCCTTCCTATCCATCCTTCTTCTCTCTAAGAATCGTCGTCATCATCTCCTCCATCAGCTACCCACCTTAGAGATCGATGCCACCAAATTCCATTCTTTCTTCTTTAACCATTTACCATTTATCACTATTCTGTATCTCTACGATTTAAAAAAAGATGTTCAAATCTAGATGAAGATGAACACGATCAGGAAAAAAGGTTTTCCGATTTTCTACAGGTAACAAGCAATTACCTTTTACATCTTTAGATCTTTCTTGCTTTTCTCTTACATTGCTTGATATTTCAGTGAAATTTGTGAACAAAATTGATTACTTCATCTTTGATTTCATCTTTATCTCTTTTATCTATGATTTTAGTTTTTTTTATAGGTTTGCAGCATAATATCCCACAACCACTATTGCAATTGACAAACACTATTTCTCTTCTTCCCCACACTTGAGGTAAAAACCCTAACTTTTCATTAATATTCTGTCGATATGCTAAGTAAATGATTTTTTTATAAATAAATCAAAAGGATTGTTTATAATGTGTATTAGGTGTTCTGGTGTCAATATTAAGACCATTTGGTTTTCTATTTTACGTCTCCTTTTTTTCTCTAGAAAATTATTCAAGGACTTGAAGTTGAGCCAATGATGTTATTGTCTCCATTAGAACAGAGTTGTGGGTTTAAAAAATTTATCATACATGTTAGCTGAAGGTGAATTTTCTTCTTAGCATTTAATCTTAAATCCATTATAATAGCAGAAAGAACATAATATTGTTGAGTATATGCAAGAATTTGAAGAAACTCAAACTATTTAATTTGTTGGCAAGCCATTACATTTAAAGATCTTACAAGGTGTGTAGCACCTGGTTCCCGGTACGTATTTCTTGTAATTAATAATTCTTAATTCATGCATTTTGCCTTGGACTCAACGAGTTGAAGGACCAACTCGCCGAGTAGGAGCGGGATGAGACGCGGGGTCTAAGCCTCGGACTCGGCAAGTCGGTTCCCCAACTCGGCGAGTAGGCCCTGTTTGGGCAAAAACCCTAACCTGGGTGTTTGCACCCTATTTAAGCACTCTAACCCGGCCTCCTTTGTCCCTATCACTTCCAGAAGAGCTGTAGAGCAAAACCCTAGCCCCTTTGTGTCCTTGTGAGTGATTTTGGCCTTGTGAAGGAAGTCTGAAGCTTAAGAGAAGAAGAAGGAGGTGGAAGAGTGCAAGGAGGAGAAGTAGATCTGACATCTACCCTACAAGAGGCTTCCATTCAGGTAGAAAAGTCCCTACCTTAATCACTAGTTCATTAGATTCCCTTTTTGTCCCTAATTGGTGGTTTTCAAGCCCTAAAACACCAAACTCAATGTGTTTGTGCTTAATGATCCAAAAGGACTTCAGATCTAGACCATATGGACGTATTAGAAGCATAAAGTTTATGTGGTTGAAGTGATTGAGGTCCCCATTGAGTGTATGACCTCATAAAGAACTTGGATTTGCCTTTTGGAGCTTGTAGGGCCATGCATGCATGTAAAGTTTGCAACTTTACGTGATAAGCATGCCCTAGGAACATAGATCTATGGTTTTGAAGCATTGCATGTCTCAGATTTGGTCTATATGGGAAATGGGTCAAGGGACTCGGCGAGTCCCAAAGTGGAACTCGACGAGTTCTATGAAGATGGCCTTAGACTCGGCGAGTTGGATGAACAACTCGGCGAGTCCTATGAAGATTGTCTGGTACTCGATGAGTTGTTCTTCAAACTCGGCGAGTCAGATGAACAGTTACTGAGTAAGAGGGGTTTAGGTGTTGAAGGTCCAACCCTTTGTATCTGCACGCGAAATTAGCAACTTAACGTGTAGCAATAGTCCCAGAAACCCAAATCCTCATAAAGGATACTCTGGTGAGGATTTGGAAGCGAGTAAGGATCTACTCATATGGACTCGACGAGTTGTTCTTCGACTTGGCGAGTCGGATCGCGAACCGGTTCTATCGTCCCAAGTAGTGAGTTAAGGGTGACTCAGTGAGTGGGAAGATGGACTTGTCGAGTAGGACCGGGTTCGTGGGAGAAGGACTCGGCGAGTCGGTGCCATGACTCGGCGAGTCCAGTCAAATGGAAGTTGACTTTAACCAAGGAGTTGACCTTGGACCAGGGGTGGGTCAGTCATCTGACCTAAGGGTGTGTATGAGTGGCTAATCTATGTTTATGATTTATAGTCGGAGGATTACCAATTCAGCAATCAGGCGCTTAGCAAGCAGACTTTCAGCAGCTACTTTTCGAGATGAGTTACCTTCCAGTAGCGGTGGGTCTAAGGCCATAATGTCGGCCTACCAGTAGGAGACGTATGATAGATGATTCTCTTTATGATATCATCTAGGTTTGTTACTACCTGATATATTATATGCTAGCATGATATGTTGTATGTACTAGTAGTAGAGTTCGGTTGTTAGGACCGAAGTGTAGTCAGACACCCCAGGTACGTCTGACAGTATGAGATGATATGTTTGCATGCTGGCTTATTATGTTATATGCGATAGAGGTAGTGGGAGTGGACTAGTCCCCGAGTTCGGTTATTAGGACCGAAGGGTAGCTCAGGCACCCCAGATATATCTGATAATATGTTTATGCTATGTTATATGTGATAGTAGTTATAGGGGGTGAAATAGTCCCCAAGGTTCGGTTGTTAAGACCGAAGGGTAGTCAGCACCCCAGAATGGCTTGACATAGGTAGGTCGGCACCCCAGAATGGCCATACGGGTAGGTCGGCACCCCAGAATGGATGTACCGGATACGTCGGGCACCCCAGAAATGTCTGGCAGTATGTATGTGATATGATTGTATGATATGTGGTACGATGAAGGGACTCACTAAGCTTCGTGCTTATAGTTTTTAGTTTTGGTTTCAGGTACCTCTTCAACGAAGGGGAAGGAGCTAGCGCGGTAGCGGCACATCATACACACACATTGGATTTCCGCATTATGAGATGTTCTGGGATTTACTCTGACATTATTATTATTTTCATGTTTTGGGTTTTCAGACACGAGATATGTTTTATGAAATGATATGATCGGATGATGTTTTACTACTAATGATTTACAAACCACTTATTTTAAATGAAATTTTTGGGCGTGAAAATTGGGTCGTTACAAGGTATGTCTAATTCTTATACTTCTATCTACTATTGGTTTACATCATATTCATTTATGTGCATTTTAAAGTGACTTCTCTATGTTCTATCAAATGCTTCATTGTTGTTATTTCTTTCTTTTTCTCTTTATATGGATGCCATCTATTTATCCAGGGCACACCATCCATTGCTTTCTTCTTCACTATTAATTACATCCAGGTTTTACTAATGAATTTCTTCAATTAATTTGATTTAGTTTTGAGTTTTCTGTTGATTTTCGTTGGTTGATTTAGATTCAAACAATCCACATTGCAGAGAAAGAGTAAGTTCTAAAAACTAGAAGTTTTATTGGTATATTGCTAAAAGACGACATTGTATACAAATCATTTTCATGTTTGGTGATTTGAATTAATTGGAATGTTGGTTGTTAATGTCCGCAAGAACATTCCAACCTGTCATATAATTATAACATCATTTGAAAGAAAGGTAGTAGTGGTTATCCTACTCTAATATTTATCTTAATTTATAGTTAGTTGTACTTTCAGGGCTCTTTCTATAAAAATAACATGACCTACATTTCTTATCACAACATTATACTTTGAATGCTGAGAGTGGTGGCTAAGGTATGCATATCTGAATTGTATCACTCTAACATTTTTTATATTCATAATCTCATACTTTTTCTAAATAACTTCACCCACTATTTTTATTTCCTCGACAGTTCTCATAGTTGTTTTGACATGTATCTATGCTTTAAGATTATCCTTTACTTTTTTTTTTGTTTCTAAACATTCAGGCTTGGAACTCATGCTCACTGTCATGTCTAATTGAAAGGGCTACAAGTTAGTGATCTTTGATATCTAATATAACATTTAAATCCTTTTTTTATCATTTGACCGGTTTATAATTTCGGTTGTTAATCATTTAATCGGTTTCTTTCCTTTCGAAAGGATACATATCTATGACGAGAAGGAGAAAGTGTATAATACATTTGTTGTGTATATAGATAAGAGGTGGGTTGTCCTGTTTAAAGGTATGGTGCTTTTAGTATAGTTGTGGTTTTTGTTTTTTTTTCCTTTTAGGTCTATTTTGATATCAAAGAAAATAAATTAAAGATGTTGACTTTTCATTTTAGATGTGTGTATAGTAGGGCTGTAAACGAACCAAACGAACACGAACAAGGTCTTGTTCATGTTCGTTCGTTTAAGTTAGCCGAACAACAAACGAACACGAACGGATAAACGAACGAGATTTTCTTGTTCATGTTCGTTCGTTTAACAAATTAGTTTGTTCATGTTCGTTCATTTATGTTCGTGAACATGCTAAACGAACATAAACGAACAAACATATACGAACAAAGATTAAAAAAACACAATTGAACATATATGAACATAAACGAACATATAATATAGCAATATAATAAAAAATAATTTAATATAGATGAATATAAATAAACTTAAACGAACGAACATAAACGAACGTAAATGAACATCATAAACGAACGTTCATGAACATAAATGAACGAACGAGACCATTGTTCATGTTTGTTCATTTAACTAAACGAACGATAATTTTTGTTCATGTTCGTTCATTTATTAAATAAACGAACATAAATGAACTTCCCGCCGAACAGTTCACGAACGGTTCGCCGAACGTTCAGTTCGTTTACAGCCCTAGTGTATGGTGTATGAGTTGATGATGTTGCCAAAAGGTCTTTGACTATTCAGTTATTGGGAATTAGGATAAGAATAGCCATGGTTGATGCAATATGGAATTGGGATATGCTACTGCAAGGGCAGGTTCTTTCAGTTAAAGTTCCATCTCATTAATATTCATATAGAAACAAAGCTTATTAGATGTATCGAGGACTTATACATTATGTTAGAACTATTATATATTGTCAATTTATAAATTTTGATTTGATTACAGCGCTGTCATTTGGCTAACTAATCTTTTGACGAGATAATTGTTGAGTTGTACCATTTGATTGAGGACTGAACTATTATATATGTTGTCTATTTATAAACTCTTACACATTTCCATGGCATGCTTTTGAAGGCTTAAACGTATGTGGTTGATGGGCTTACTAACATGGAACCTATTGTGGCATGTTGATCATTTTTTTTTTTTGTTAATTAAACTGTTATTGTTGTAAATTTCCTCCAACATTTTTTTTTATGGTTGAGATCCATTACAATTGCATATATAACAGGAAACTGGATAACCAACCATGTTGCAGTTTACTAAATATTTCGTATATAGATAATGACCCCCTCTCCTATATTCATATTTATTCAAGAAAACCCATGCGATCATATACAACTTTTCCTTTGACTTATAATTTTCTTTTCATAACAACATGCTTTTTCTTTCTTTAATTTGTATGTTTTTCCATCCTCTTTGACGTCAATATAGAATCGTGCAAATAGCATTTCGGTAGTTTATGTTCTACTTGAACCAATTGAAGACCCTTGTGAAAACCAAGTTCCCATATGTCGTCTGCTTAAAAAAAACCTTAGTATACTTTTTGTTTATGGGATCCATATGAATATTAAATCTTATCAAGACTCACTTTCAATAACTTAGACGAAGGTTGATTTAACTTCTTTTATTCCAAAATTAAATCATTGAATATTCCCTAACTTTCAAATCGTGCATTAATGTTTTTATTACATTTTAAACCTCAATAAGTTTATTATATCTATTAGTAATAAATTTGAGATTTTAGTCTCAATAAGTTTATTATATTTATTAGTAATAAATTTGAGATTTTAGTGAATCTATCATTTTTTTAACCGCTAACACATATATCCTTTAAATCTTACTCTTAAACTACTCATTTTGTCCTCAATCGATACACTAAATCAATACATATTTAGATATTCCATAAGGCTGACCACTTGCAACCAAAAATTAATACAAAAACAACAAAAAAAAAAAAAACTTAGTTTTAATCTCAAATAGAAACAAACTTGCATTTACTGCAAATACGTCATCATGAATTAGACATTATCTATTTTTCAACAATGGAGATGATATATTTCAATTCATGCTGAAGAGAACAATTTTTAATTCGATTATGTTCCGCGATAACATTCAATAAATCTCAAGGACAAACAATTCTAAATGTAGACATTCATCTTCTGGAATCGGTTTTCTCACATGATTAAGTTTATGTGACATTATGACAGGATATCACATCTCAATACAAAAGTATTAATGAAGCCTTATGAACACTTCAACGTTAGTGAAGTCTATACATAAAATGTAGTGTATAAAGAAGTGTTTCACGATTAATAACGCACAATCATTAATGTATTCATGCCCAACTTTTCATTTTTAATTTCTTATTGATTTCGTTTCTAGAAGCATGACTGTTATTTATAATTGTCTTTTTGTACAACGATATTTATAATTGTTTAGTTGTAGTAAACTATTTGCGCAAAAAAACTAATCATCTCTACAAACTAATTTTTGAAAGAAATTAATCACACATGTCGCTTAGGGCGGGTATATATATATATATATATATATATATATATATATATATATATATATATATATATATATATATATATATTAAAAAAGGACCATTCTTAGGAACAGTAAAGTTCCTAAGATATTGGCAAAAGTGGTCCACAAATTTATATATTTTTGTATTTTGCCCTTCTGTTTTTAGGGTTTTTCATTTTACTCATTTTCATTTTTTTTTTTTCGTTTTCTACGACTAGCGTGGAGTTTACCTATTGTTCACCGATTTTGTAACCAAATCAGATTACGATTGGTGTCTCCTTCTTCCAAACCGCTTCCAGTTCCGATATATTCCTGATTGTTTTAATTTTTTAACCTAATTTCTTCTACTTCATCTCCTATCCTTTCTCATTCTTCTTACGCTCACTTTCTTCTTTCCATTCCCAGCTATTCTTCTTCCCCTATCGGTGGCGGTGCTTGGGTTTTGATTAGCTCCATCGAAACCTCTATTTCTTTTCTCTCTCATTTCTCACAAAAGGTTCATCCTTCAATTACCCCTTCGAATTCCGCCTCCATCGTAGAAGTTTTTTATTTTTTTTACATTTGCTACTAATCTGAATATGTGTTGTGAATGTTATTCCACAGTCAATTTTTGCCTTCCGCCACCACCATCTCATCTATTTCTTCGAAGAAGATGGAGGAACAACATCAACTTCACCTACATCTATAGTCAGCCTCACCTCCATCACTCACTGTCGCCTACCGTCGAAGTCGTAGAAATCATCTGCTCCGTCGGGTTCTAGCAACAGCACACATGACTTCAAAAGATTATTACGCTACAATTAGAGTCAATAAGCTCACAAGTGCATCAGAAATCAAGAAAGCCTATTACTGGGTTGGTATCTTTTCTTTTCTACAAATCTTTTACATGAATGGAACTATTTATATACATTGTCCTTGTGTTTATTATAATGTTTATGTGTTATTTGGAAATTGTAGAGACCCACGTAGTGGCATCCACATGCAACTAAATATGGTCAAAAAGACAAAAATGATTTAGGTAACTGTAAAGGAGCGAGATGACTTAATTCCTTTTCTATTTAATCAGGCACCTTACCAGCTTGCTACAAGGTAATTATTATTCACAGACCATTTGGTTATGTTTTAATATCTAGAATATTTGTGTTGGCGGTGCCTGTGCTTTTTCATTAGCGATGAAGGACGGGAGGTTAGTGGTTGTCGAGGATGCTACAATGGAAGGTTCTAGAGTAAAGATTGATTGCGATAGACCACATGAATGAAGCTCTGGAATCGACGAGGTATGTTTTGGATATTTTTTTTGTTCTTTTGTTTTCAACGCCTCTAAAACTCTAATCTTGAAGAAATTATCAATAAAGATAAAACAAATCGAATCATGAAAGAACATGAAATTTAATTTTGTTGTGCTTAGGTGTAAGTATTTTTTCAAGATTTTGGAGGAATTGTTTAGCTATTTGGACCATCTTCTCTTCGTCAACGTTTACTAAGAAGCAGAAAATTGGTTAAGAGAGATGAAACAACTGTACGGAAAACTTAATACTCACGCGTGTCCTTTTTTTGTATCATCTTTTCCGGTGAAATTTTATTCTCAATGTTGAAACAATGATTAGCTGAATAGGGCATGTAGAGTGACTTAGTTATGAAATTTAGTATTATGCATTACTACATGTTTGATATATTGTCTCAAAGAGAGAGAAAGATGTTTGAAAAAGTCTAGAGGTGATTTTGGAACATAACCACCACCAAAATGATCCCATAAACTTATTTAATAAACAAGTATGATAGAACTTCAAGTACACTACAATGAAGACTACATTTCAGTCAAAAGAATCAAATTCTAATTGTTAGAGGTGTTAGTGGCCAAAGATGCTATATTGCAGTCCCTGAAACCGAGTAAGCTTTTCATCCTTTTTCTTTGTGTTTGTGTTTCATATGTTCTGAACAAGCTTTGCTCTTTGTTTGCGTTCTCAACTTATTGATGATTAAACATTAATTATATTACGTAGGGTTTGAAGTTTTTGATGGAAAAGATGCTTCTCTGGTGATGTATGAAGTCAATATTCGTATTTTTGTTTTATATTTTTATGGTTTCTGTAATTTTCGATTATACATGTATTTTTTATTCTTTTAGAGGTCATTTATTATTTTCCTAGTTAGTTTTGAATTTTGTTCATTTGTTTCTTAGATTTGTTTGCAAAAGGTCTGCACTTTTGTTGTGAATACAAATTTAAGCCGTCTTCAGGAAGTATTGTAAGTTTGGATTGAAAGGCTTTTTTTACTTAGAATTACACCACTCATATCCTTTCTCCAGATGTATGTTTTAATTTAATTAACTAAAATTTAGCATATTTATATTATTTTTATTAACTATTTTTTGGATACAATTCAGGTCATTCAAATATGAGAATGCTCATGGATTCAAGTAACTCCAAGACCTCCTTATTCTTGTTGGATGATGACTCAAGGTTGACTTATCAGAACTAATTTCATATTGTTTTTTTCTGGAAATTTTTCTCTTAATATGAACTTTTCCTTCAGGAGATGAAATAAGTTTACTATGACTCATCAGAATGAAGGATGACCCAACCAAACCATTCAAGGTAATTCCCTTCCGACTCACATTGTTATGCAGAGCTGCAGAAGAAGAAAACATGTGACGTTGTTTGGGCTCAACATCTAAGTGGATATATCAAAAGGAGATTCTTCAAGAGTTGGTGCAACTCCAAGAAGAAGGCATTTGCTAAATACTCAAAGAAGTTGAATCTGATGAGAGCAATAAAGACATTTAATCTCAGATAGAGTAAATGAACAAGTATGGAAATGTGATCGTTACCAGGGGCTTGGCTGACAAATAGGGGTGCGGGTACCTTCCAACAGCTACTCATGGTGATTCCTTCGGATTATATTTTGTATTCATCGCTAGTAAAGGACAGAAAAATCCCACCTACGAAAGGTAATCGACAATCATAATATTTTTTGTTAAGAAATACATAGTTGATTGTTTAGCACTACTTTGAATTGAAATTTAACCATAGGCTTTCGTTTACATGATTCATAGGAATATAGCTAGATTTAGGTTTGTGGTTTCACAATCTCTTTGTGAAGATCTCCTTGGAATCTGTAAAGCATGGTTATGAAATGGTATTTCCACTCAAAACAAAATTGGAAATTTAAAAAAGATAATTTATTTTAAATATTGTTAATCTGAAAATGGGTTTTGTTTGTTCTGCTATAATAATCAAATAATAGATAGAAATTGTAATACCAATAAAATTCATGCTAATTTAAAACTTTTTCAAAACATTTAAAATTAGTAGTTATTACAAATTTGTTTTTAAAATAGTCTAATATCAGAGTTTTCCTAGAAACATAAATAAAACATGAGGAGTTGTATGATTACGCCTTCTCCTTGCCGTAATCCTCTTATGTACCTAAAACAATCACTGAAACTGTAAGCCCTAAAGCTTAGCGAGTTCCCCCAAAATACCCATACCCACAACAATACATAAACAACATACTATAGGTCTAGTCAACCATCGGGTTGGAATACCCCAGGCCCTCAATCAATCGGTTGGAATGCTAACATACTATGGGTCTAATCATCCTCGGGATGGAATACCCCTAGGCCCACAACCAACAGGTTGGAATACCCACATACTATGAGTTCAATCATCCTCGGGATGGAATACTCATGGCCGACAACCAACAGGTTGGAATGCCCAGGTCTATTGGCTTTCACACAAAGCAGATAAGCCTCAACCGTTAAACAAACATGTGCACACATAACAAATAATCACATAACAGTCTATAGATAACAAACTGATCAAATAGATCATACCACATAACACATAATACCATCCTATCTATCAGGATACCAATCTAACAGATCATACTAGCATATCACATAATGCCATCCTATAACCAGGACACCGACCTAACCAGCTCACTAAGAATAAACATAACCTCATCCTAACTACCAGGATGCAAACCAATAAACATATCATGCCATAACCAGATACAATCCATAAAGGGCCGGCCTTGGTGCCTTAAACGTTGTTGATATAGTGAGGATAACCCACCTCGCAAGTAATGCTAAAGTATTGTAAATCTCTGACTGTTGTCACGCCAGGAATCCCAAACTATTACACAATAAATACTAAGTTAATACTCAAAATAACCTTCTTGACAAATTGTCCACACCATTCATTAAGTCCATTCTCTTTATTGGGTCAAAGTCTAAATACCCAATCCTTGACTTGAAAGTCCATAAATAAAGCCCATTATCGGCCCAATTTACTAAATTAGGCCCAACTTTCTAATTGGGCCTAACCCCATGATCCACTATCACTACTGGGCCCAAAATATCTTATTTACAAATTCCAGCAAAGGCCCAATTCCATTTAGTCCATAACCAGCCCAAAATCTGAAGCCTATTTAACAAAGGCCCAATAGAGGACGTACGTGGGGCGTACTCGTCCAGATGTTGACCACCATCGGGGTGGTAGACCCAATACACTGGACGTACTGGATTGACACTAGGCACACTCAATAGTTTTCCGAAACCTTATTAAGCGCTTAATGGCTTAAGCACTTAAAGCCCAAACTTCAGATCCAGAGACCTAACATGCCTAGGATCCATAAAGTCATTAACTTTATCACTTTGGATGTCCATAAAGTTCTTAGTGCTTGGTCTTAATCCATTAAGACCTTATTTCTCCATGCATGGGCCACATACAGCTAATGAGACCTTATTTTTATCACTCAAGGTCCCTTCAAGAGTCTAGAATGACAGCCTTTTTCGTCCAAATCACATCATGCACCACCTTATGGATTTTGGAACAAGAAATGCTTCTATTAAAGTAAAATGGTGAGATCTATGCATATATACATAAAGTTTGGAGCTTTATATCTTCTTGAGCATAAGCTAACTTCAGATCTACAAGCTTGATCTTCTCCAACTCTTTGATGCAATACCTTCCTCTTAAAGCACTCAAGAACACCAAATAAGCTTAAACACACAAAGGAAAGGCTAGGGTTTGGGGAGGACAAATTTAATCTGTGGAGGCTGAGGTAAAGGAGGTTTTGATGCTAATAATGTTGCTTATATAGGCCCCAAACCCTAAATATTAGCGTTTCACCTTGACATTAGTACGCCTAACGTAAACAAGTGTACGCCCATCATACTAAGGCAGACCTTAGTACGCTTAGTGTACTCTTATGTATGCACAACGTACTCCCTCTTAGCCCAAGTTTGCAAACCTGGCCCTTAAGCTTATCTTAGCTCTTCACTTCAAACCCCAAGGACTATAAATGACAAGGTAATGATAGAAGAGGGTTTGGGAATACCTGCCAAATCCCGGGAGGTTACATAAATGAACGGAAGGCGCTATAGATTGAAAAATAAACTCAAGTTTTGTTACTTGAACATGCAAAGTAGGATGGTATAATCAAGTTTTGTTACTGGAACACACATAAAATAAAGTACTATCAAGAAAATGCATTCTTTTATTTTATTTTGCATATTATTACCAAAAGCAATTCATAATTGTTTAATTGTGAAATAAACAATCACAACCTGATGTTTCCTTTTGGTCTTCACAGGAAGGACTTTCCCACGGAGTATGTAATGCATGGGGAGATAAGAAAATGGGCATCAATGGCTACTGCCATAAAAAGACAAATGACAACGATAGATTTATTCAGTGTTAACAAAAAGAAAGAGTCCATTTTTCATTCAATAGACATACAGATAGCCTTTTGATTTGAAGGTGAGAGTTAGTAGTTTTGGACATCAAAATAAGCAGGTGTTCTGAGACTAATGGCGCTTTTTGTAAATGGTGTTTGTACACTTATAGGAATAAATAATGGTTTGTTTGTAAACAGTGGTGAGAGTTAACAAGATTACATTTATCCATACAAATTAACTTTACAAATTCCCAGCGAGCAAGGAGGTTGGCTAAAACGTATAATTGGATGGGACTATTTTCAAGTTGGCTTCTTTGGTGTTGTAGTTAGGATTTTGCTCAGTTCTTCCTGTATTGATTTCTTTTTCATTCCCAAAACTTCACTTATCATCAATAATCCCCTTGACACCCACTATAACCTAATGTATTCCGTCAGTTTTCTATAATGTTATCAAATCCAAACCCTACAAAGTGGGGTTCCTTATCTAGTTAAGAGTAAAGGAATATAAGTACATGGCTAGTATGGGTAAAAACATTCATATCTTGATAAAACATGCTTTTGAAGCCTGATGCACGCTAATTGGCCTAATTCTTACAATATAGACTTTGGATCCACACCTAACCAAAAAATTGAAAGCATAATCACTTCATAACAATTTAATTTACCATACAAAACTTCTTAACAAAATATTGTTTTTTATAAAACATTAAGGGCAGAACCACAAAACACCAAATTATGTGAAACCTACCCATAACTAAAGAGACATGTAGAAAGATAAATAACTCAATTACACAAAAATGAAACCATTTGAAATCAATAAAACAAAACTTGCATAACAAGAAAAACTTAACAAAAAAGAAAAGAAAATCATAACACGATTAAA
The DNA here is from genome assembly GCF_052625555.1 of Lactuca saligna. Classification (NCBI taxonomy): domain Eukaryota; kingdom Viridiplantae; phylum Streptophyta; class Magnoliopsida; order Asterales; family Asteraceae; genus Lactuca; species Lactuca saligna. The sequence continues at coordinate 148,593,338 of NC_136425.1, read as the reverse complement.
AAAGGTGTTTGCTTTCATTTTTTTACTAAAATTTTACTCAATTATAGAAATCATATTGTACTTCCCAACATCAACTAAATCTAATGTAAGTAAATAAAAAATAGTAACTTCTACTTCACACTAAATTGGTAGATTTCAATCTACATGTATGAATAATAAAAATAAAATGAAAGGTTCATAAAATGAGTTCCGATTCCACAGTTAATTAGCTGAAATTAGCCAGCAAGAAGGTCAAAAATGCACTATTGGCCCTTACAAATTTCAAGATCCCAGATCCTTGATGAAGATCAGGAACAAAGCTTATTAGCTTTTTTTTTTGTCATAAAAGCCCTTAAATACATATCTTCGACAAAATCTGAATTGTTCTGTTAAAAACAACAATAATGCTTGATCTTAAGGTAAAATAAAATCACGAGTATAATTTTGATCCACAGAATGTGTTAAACATATAATCACAACAATGAAATCGGATTAATTTTAAAAAATTAAACTAAAAATTGGAATGAATAAAATATTATCAATGTGAGAGAGCGAATAGTATCTTGTACTTCTGGTGAAACAACCACTTGGCCATATCTTCATAAAACCCTGAATAAGATGGAAAAGGACATGAAATTAAACTCATGAAACGTTGATATAGATACAAAAGATCAGAGAAAAAAATTAGGGGTTTAAGGGCTTTGGGGGAGAAAGATACATAAAACCAAACTCCATAAGAACCTTACCGTTGATCGATAGCTTTTTCAGAGGAGGTCCAATCATCATGTTGGTTTGGTTTTGCAAATTACAATCCCAATATGACCCTTGAATTTTGGGCTATAGGAATCATGGGTCAAACCCAATCCTGAAAAAAAAAAGAAAAAACATTTTGTTAATAATAATAAACCAGGAGGAGAAGATTGTTTCGTTGGTGAAAACATCGACTAAATAATCTTGCAATTGTGAAGAGGTGGAGACAACGGTGATTTCACAGAAGTGAGTCACTGTGAAGCAATGATGAAGGTCGTCAACGAGTGGTGACAGTCGAAAGAGAGAAAGCTTCTTTGTGTTTTCCCTCATTGACTCAACCAGCTTCCATGCATGTTCCTTGTATCCTTGAACAACAAAAAAACTATTACACTAAATTGGATTTTAGCAAAAAGTCTATGGAAATTCCAAAAGAAAGCCACCAGGTGCCACTGCTATAAAGTCTAAAACTTCAGATAACTGATTTTATATACCCATATAAACTAACTAAGGGGTCGTTTGATAGTTGCGAACTGGGTTAGAAGTTCTGACTAGGTTAATTTTTTACTGAAACTTGTTGTTTGATTTTGCATCTGACTGACCGTACAAAATGATTATATTGCTCTCAAACAATTTTTAGTAATTCCTTTATGTTAACCATTTAATATATAACATTACCTTGTAATTTACAACCATTCTAAAAAAAGATGCATATAAGAATATAAAAGAAGGACAAAATGATGTAATTTACAACTATTCTTCAAAAAAAAAAAAAAAAAAAAACACAGAGGTCCTCGATACTGGACTTTCTCTATAGGGGTGCCAATCACCTTTATCTTCAGAAAACTATAGGAGACATACTAATGATTTCCATGAACCAAGCATATTTGTAAGATAAGAGTGATGTCAAATAAGGAAAAAAAAATGCACGTGTAAACCTTGAAAAATCCATGCATCAGATTAAAATACAATCTTCAATAACAAAACACAAAACATGGTTTTTAGGTACAATCTTCAATAACAAAACACAAAACATGGTTTTTAGGTGCAATGGAGAGAGCAAAAGAAAAAAGAAACACAAACCTAATCTACATTGAGCAGATGAAACTGATGAAAGGGGATGGGGTAAACCGAGCCGAAGACGGTGAGGAAGGTGATAAATGTTTGTGACGGTGCATTTTTATGCTTCGGTGGTGGGTGGTTTTATCTGTTCAAGAAGGAGATGGAAGCCGGTTGGAGGTAGTGGCTGATGGAAGCAGTGGAGAAGAAGGGGCGACTGTTTAGAAGAGGAAGGGTTTTTAGAAGAGGTGATAACATAGGTTTGAAAATAATGGATTAAGATATACCGGAAGGAGACTATAATCTCATGATTCAACTTAGACTAAATCGAATTAGAAATTAAAGGAAGTTGGGTTACTTTTTAGGCTAAGGAGAGTGATAATACTCCTAACACCTTGCACATTAGCTAAGGAGACTGTAATCTCATGAATTCAACTTAGACTAAATCGAATTACAAATTAAAGGAGGTTGGGTCACTTTTTAAGCTAAAGAGAGTGGTAATACTCCTAACACCTAGCCACATCAGCTTTTTGAGTGTCACCTTATCTTTTTCCATTTAACACCCAATCTTAGTATTTAGTAGGGAGTGGTAACACTCCTAGCACTCTATTTTGTTTCTTTTTTCTAATTTAATTAAATTACTTTATTTTAATTCAAAAACATTTTTATGCACAAATATTAATCAAAATTTATTTTTTTTAAACCACCAACAATTAATATAATATAAATTAATTACATGAAAATAAATATAATATTTAAATGCAGGTTCATTTTGGTAATTTCAGAAACTTGGTTTGTAAGAAGAATTAAGATGGGGCTGTGATGTGTAAGTTTGGGATTTTTAGATGTCCATTTCTATCAAATTCAGATTTTTTTGTCTTGTCCCTCTCAGCAGCATTTCGTCGAACACATAGGCTGCATTACTCATCTCTCCCTTTCTCTAACCTATCTTTGAAATTGTCAAAGCTAAAAACATGCCAATTCAATCCTTTCTTTTATCAATCGGTTCTTAGGAATAGAAAGAATACTAAAAACCATGTGTGAATCACGAAAAAAATGAAAAAAGGAAAAAGCCAATCATCTCTCTCTCTCTCTCACTCTCTCTCTCTCTCTCTAGCTCTTTGGTGAGATCTTCTTAGCAATCCATTTAGCATAACCAAGGGGGTAGAGTGGTGAATTAGGAGCAAGGGAGGTGGTGAGGTTTAGCTCCTCCCACTCCCTTTAGTCTTAGATGTCGATATATGGGAAAAGATAAGTCAGGTTTAAAAACAATATGCATTAGGTAGTTGTATGTGTTTTATCATTATTTGTACAATTTAATTGAAAGTGGTTAAATTTAAAATTTAATGTTGTTATATATATATATATATATATATATATATATATATATATATATATATATATATATATATATATATATATATATTATATATATATATATATATATATATATATATATATATATATATATATATATATATTCGCTGAAAAGAATGATTTTTATTTATTTATTTTTAGATATATTTTTTTGTTCAAAAAAAAGTTCATCGAATTTATACATGTATATGTGATTATTATGTTTCTAAAAAAAGATTAAATATCTCAAAGCTCTCTATTTCTATTGATTTTCTATAATTTCTAGGGTTTTTAGGGTGTATGTATAACATTCGTTTTCTAGGAATGCTTCTTCCGAAGTTAATTATTTAAATCGAAGTTTTTGGGTGTTGGCTTGGCCACGATGTGGTAACGGAGTGATCACGACGTGACATCCTTGGTTCAAAGAACGCGCCTTCGTGAGGCACCACGACATGGCAATGCATTGACCACGACGTGGTGACGACAACAATGAAAACCCAAGATTTCTGGGTTTTATGTACTATTTAAGGGAAATGGTGGCTATTGTTCCTTTACCCCCCAACTTCCATAACCTCCAAAGTGACTTTAACAAAACCTTATTGTAAGTTTTGAGCTCATCTTTGGTGTTTTTGTGACCTTTAAAGGAAGAAGAAGAAGTCTCTATTGATTAAATCCAAGAAGCAAGCCACATTCATCCTTTTTTGTACCTTCTGGACTATTTGTAAGTACTCAAGTCTTATTTTGGTGATTCCTTCCTTGTAGATCTAGCTTTCACAGCTTGTTTGGATCCATATAGGAAGTTTGAATGATGAGATGGGATAGATTTTGCAAATTTATGTCTCACCAAAGTACCTTAAGCCTAAAATCTTTTGGATCTAGAAGTTATATGAGATTTAATTGTCACCTTTACATGAGTTTTAGGACATTTTTACTAGTATAAAACTGGGTTTTATCCACATAAAAAATAAATCATTGATAACACTTTATGTCGGGTTTTTTTTTTGAAGAACATGAGAGGAAATGTCACGTCATTGAAGATAAGTTATGTTGTCGTTCAATTGTAGTGAGCATAAATCATGAAAACTCGTTATTATAGGTCAAACTTCTCATTATATGCTAGGGTGTTTTTGTATATATATATATATATATATATATATATATATATATATATATATATATATATATATATATATATATATCGATAACAATCATTAATAATAAACTTATAGTGATGTGTTTTTTCCTAGAGTTATAAATGTTCATTTACATTCACCGTTTATAAATATTATCGCGGTCATTGTAGACTTTTTGAGACACAACTGTAATTAAGCTGTAAGGATAGACTATCTTTACTAACATGTTTAATGGTTTATCATTACTATTATTTACATACACTGACAAATAAAAAATTAAGACGTCACCAAAAATGATCTATACTAACATGTTATTTCTTTTATTATGATTATTTATCAATTTTAGTGACATGTTTAATATTATATCGTGAATATTCTTAACATTTACTCACTCACAAGTATTCAAATGGTGAGCATAAAAATACTTGTAGCGATGTATTTTTCCATATAGAGTGATAAATGTTTACTTACGATGACCGATTTTAAATATTTTTGTAGCCATTGTTGAATTTTTGTGATACAAATATAATTAAGTTGTAAGGATACGTTATGTTTAATCGTTTGTCATTATTATTGTTTACATACAACGACAAATAAAGAAATTAAGACGTCACCAAAAATGATCTATACTAACATGTTATTTCTTTTACTATGATTATTTATCATTTTTAGTGACATGTTTACTATTATATCATGAATATTTTGAACGTTTACTCATTCACAAGCAATTAGACGGTGAGCATAAAATACTTATTGTGATATGTTTTTTCATATAGAATGATAAATGTTTATTTATGATGATCGTTTATAAATATTATATACGTCACCAAATATAATCTACACATGTTATTTCTTTTAGTATCATTAATGATCACTTTTAGTGATATTTTTAATATTATATCGTGAGTATGTTGTGCATTTACTCACTCACAAAAAATTAAATGGTAACAATAAAATACTTATAGTGATGTATTTTTCTACGAATAATAATTTTAAAGTTATTACTTCAAAAACAAAATGAATATATATTTATAGATAAAGTATTTTTACAAATCCAATAGACTAAATTCTATTTTTTCTAGTTCTATTCCTTAGGTTTTTTACTCTATAAAATACTTTGGGTTGTTTTCTCTTGGCTTTTCTTCCTTGTGCTTTTGAACTTTATTATTTGCTTCAAGTAAATGTAGATTTGCATCATGTAATAACAAGAAAAATATAAAATATGTGTTAACTATGCACAACCTATTTCATATTTTATAAGTAATTGAATCGTTTAAAAAAACTATAAGGTTTAATTGATGAATATAAATATTAATGACTTATTCAACAAAAGTACCTTAGGATCAAGGGTTACAAGAACTTTTTTCCCAACCTACAAAAGTACCTATGTCTTCATTTGGTACGCAGGTGGATTGCTTAATTGCTTCTTCCACACAAACTCTATAGTAATCAGTAGTCAAAGGCTTTCAATGTATTGTTTGGTTTTCATCAGTAGAATAGTTGATATAACCCTTCACAACAACGTTGCTAAGTTTAAACACCGACAGTGAACATTTTATCTTTCTACAAAGATATAGATGCACAGATTAAGAAATTTATAAGTGTAAAGTTTAACTAACAAATGTATATCTATGTAAACATGTCGAATATACATACTTTGGTAAATTGTAGGAGTGTGTTGGGTTGATGTGTTGCTATCATATTTTCTTTAACATTATTCAAGCTTTCCTGAAAATATTGTTCCATGTTTCGTCTATGAAAACCATTTGAAATATTGGAAAATACAGTGTAGAAAACTTATTATATATATATATATATATATATATATATATATATATATATATATATATATATATATATATATTAAATTACATTATTTTGGAGCTCTTTAGGGGGGGGGGGGGGGGTGATGTTGATGTAACATCCCAAAAATTTCAACAAATTTAAATATTTAAAAACAACCCAGTTACTAAAAAAGTGTTTACAAAATCGTTGTTTCAAAACATTATCAAAATCTCCCAAGATCTAATCAGTAGTAAACCAAGGATGTGTACGATCACGCATTCGCCTTGCCACTGTCCTCTGAAAAACCTGAAACCATAAATTAAATCTGTAAGCACATAGCTTAGTGAGTTCCCCCAAAGTACCAATTTACGAACATATAACATATACAAATAACAACATGTATTGGGTCCATAGCTAAAAGACTGGATTACCCCTGAATCCACAATATGAGTCTAGCTTGCCTATCGGGCCTACAATTCATATATGGCTTGCTCTAGAGCCCATACATAAGTCTAGCTTACCCTAGGGGCCCACAGCTTATGTCTGGCTTGCTCCTTAGTCTAATCAATCATCAGACTAGAATACCAATGTTCAGCCCTCAATATGAGTCTGTCACACCAACATGTCCGCAACTCGTATTTGGAATGCTATTAGGCCCTCAATATGAGTCTGGCATGCCCTACCCAACCATCAATTCATATATGGAATGCTCCAGGGTTTGTTGGCTATAGCACAAAGCAGTACAACCTCAACCCAACACAATATATCAACATATAACAGATAACAAACATATAAAGATAATCATGCATACAGAATCATAGATAGTCCTATAGATCTACCAGACTAGCATATCAGAAACTAGTATATAATAATGTCGATCTATTCCATACTCAGCTTATCATTGTATAACAGGATATCAAACCAATGGGCCAGCTTTGGTGCCTTTGACTCGTAACTATAGTGAGGAAAACTCACCTGAAGCGGTTGAATATCTCAAACAAAAGCTCGGATCACTGATCCGGAAATCCCCGCATGCTAGCACCATCAAATATTATCCAATTAATAATTAAATCTCAACCCATAATCAAGAATATGAATTTCTTGCCTAATGGCCAGGGTAAACAACCATTTTACCTCTTTTTCTTACTTGGCCCATAAACCAAGGCCCGATATGGCCAACTTCCTAATTGGGCCCAAAAACCATCATGAATCAAATTCCAAGAAAGCCCATAATCAATCCATGGCCCAAGGTCAGAAATCCAATGGCCCACCAGGACCAAACCAAATGACCTAAAATTTTACATCATGGGGAGTACGCCCAGCGTACCAGAAGTGTGCGCCCTGCGTACTCACCCTCAAAGCATAAAGTACAAGTCCTTAAAGCATAAAACTCTGTTTATGCCAAGTGTACTTCTGAGTACATCCAGTGTACTCATCAGGGGCCAAAAATTCACATTAAGCTCTTATTTTGATAAGTTAAATGATGTCTTAAACCATAAAGTTGAAACCTTTAAGCCTTTGCATGGATAAAGAGGGCTAAATCTCCTAAATCCTTCCTTTCATAACACTCAAAACCACTTAATTCTTTCATGGGGCTAAGGATATGATCAAGCAAGCATTTTTATGGCTCAATACACTTCAAGACCTCAATAAGGACAACATATATGATTTGGAGTACTCCATACTCATGAAGATCCAAAAGTTGGGACAAAATCTCATGAAATTATACCATAAAAAGATCTATGAATATAGTTATTAAGTTTGAAGCTTTATATATTGAAAAGATAGATCATGATGTACTAAGCCTGGATCCACAAGCTCCAAGCAATCCCACACTTCTGCAAGAAGCTCCTTCTTTTTTTATGAGTGTAACATCCATAAAATTCATGAAAATTTTAAAATTTTAAAACAACCCATAAATCATCAGTGTTTACAAATAGTTTTTCAGAACATGTCAATATTAGAATAATCCCAAAATCATGGAACAAAACATGAGGAGGTTCACGATCACGCCTTCGCCTTCCCGCGATCCTCTTAGGTACTTGAAACATAATCCAAAACTAAAAGCCCAAAGCTTAGTGTGTTCCCCCAAAAAAGCAATACAGAAGTGAATAGCATAAACATAATAACAACATGCAATGGGTCCACAACTAACACTCTGGATTACCCATGAGCCCACAACATAAGTCTTGCTTGCCCCGTAGGTCGACAACTTATGTCTGGCTTGCTCCCCAGCTTGATCAATCCTCGGATTAACTACCACTAATCCCTCAGTACGAGTCTGGCATGCCCTTCCCGACCTTCAGCTCATATATGGAATGCTAATGAGCCCTCAGTATGAGTCTGGCCTTCCTTACCTAACCCTCAACTCATAACTGGTATGCTCCAGGGTTTGTTGGCTATTGCACGGAGCATCACAACCTCAACCCAACCTATACTATATGTCGACATATAACATATAATATCATATAATATCATATACAGATAAAAAGACAGTATCACATGTAGTCCTACCGATCTACCAAACTAACATATCAAAACTAGCATGCATATCTAATCCATACTCAACATATCAACAATATTAGGTTATTAAACCAATGGGCTAACCTTGGTGCCTTCGACCCGAAAGTACAGTGAGGACGACTCAGTTCACAAGCATCACAGAACTGATAAGGCCAGACTCCAAATCTCAGCTCTCAACTCAAATGCCTACAACCACCAAGTGACCAATTCCACAAAATCCAATAATACCCAAAATACCCTTAAATGTCAAACTTGGTCAAACATGGTTAAACTTGGTAAAACATGGTTAAAGTTGGTCAAACATGGTCAACTCAAAGTCAACTGGACAAAACCAATAAACCCACTAAGTAAACCTAGCCGAGACAACCCAACCGAGTCAATCCAACCGAGTTAACTAATACATGGTTGAACCATGTGAGTATCCGGGGTGTACTCCGGAGGTACGCTCAGTGTACACAAGCCTCACATTGACTGCTTTACGGGGATGTTATTGGGTACGTGGGTGTACTCCTTTCTACGTGAGATGTACCCTCGTAGAGCCCAAAACTTCAATAAGTGCTTAATGGCTTAAGCACATAGGCCTCAAACTTCAGATCCATGGTCCAAATGCACCCCAAAGTCCTAAAGTCTCCAACTTTATGACTTAAAACGTCCAAAAAGCCCTTAATACATGGTTATAATCCATTAAGACCTTCTAGAAGAAGCATGGTGCCAAACTAGCTAAAGGGACCTCATTTTTTTTGGCTTATAACCCTTCCTAGGGTCTGAAAGGACAACCCAAAATGTCCAAAACCAAACATACATAACAATGGGACTTGTGGGGGAAAAATAACATCATAAAGCTACCAAAATGAGATCTAAGCAAACCAAGCATAAAGGTAGCAAGTTTTTACCTTGTGGAGCTTCCCAATAAGATGATGATCCAAGATCCACAAGCTTGCTTAAACTTCTAATCTCCTTGATGCAACTCCTTCTTCCTTAAGCACACAAAGAACACACTGTTAGCTCAACACACTCTCTTATGGGTTTAGGGTTTGCCAAAAACAACTCCAAAGCTTGGAGGCTAAAAGGATGAGGCTAAATGATCCATAAAGGTGTTTAAATACCCCTCAAACCCTAAAAATAGTGTTTCACTCGAACATAAGTACGCCCAACGTACATATGTGTATGCCCAGCGTACTAGGGTGTGCCCTAGTACGCTTAGTGTACTCACATGTACGCTCAACGTACAACTCCTGCTCCAAAATTACCATTTTCCCATTAGGGCTTCTTAGGGCTACATCTTTAAAGTCCAAGGACCAAAATGACATAATTTAAAACCAAAGGAAGGATTTGAAAATACCTGAAACCCGAGGTGTTACAATGAGCACCAAAATGCATGAAATACCACCAAGAACTCAAGAAACACCTCAAAGGAGGCTAGGGTTGTTGGGTTTTAAGCACTATAACACTCCAATGGTGAAATGCAACCCTAAATGCTTTAAATCTATGTTTTCTCTAATTATACATGCATTTTCAATTTTTCCAAAGCATTCTCCCTAACTAGCATATAATTGTCAAATGAACAATACAACTAGTTAAATGATTTACCTCTTAGAAGGACTTGTAGTTCTTGACCTTTGAAGCTTGAATACCCCAAGTGTAACACTCCGTTTGAAATAGAGTAATTGAATAATAAACCCGAAAATCCAAGATGTAAATTAATATATTATATTATTTAAAATGGCCCTAAAAATGTGTAATATTTAACGGGGTGTTGGTTGTAGGGAGCCTGAAACATCCCAAAAATACGACCCAAAAATTTTGTTTTTAACTAATAATAAAAGTCATAACACTGAATGTCATATAATAAAACCATACGCCGGGTATCTCAAAAGCCATAATAAAAATGTCATATCAAGAACTGTATCAAATCATATCTAAGTATCTGAACAAAACTCCCAGGAATAAATCTAAAGTTGTGGTGTGTGCGATGCCATCAACCCGAGCCCTTCCCTTTACTTGCTGAAATACCTGAAACCAAAACTGAAACTGTAAGCACAAAGCTTAGTGAGCTCCCCCAAACTACCACATACCATACAACAACATATAAACACATACTGGGCCTTACCCACTGCATCGGACCGAAGTCCGGAAACTACATCGATCCGAAGTCCAAAACTAACCATGGTCTTGCCCTCTGCATTGGACAGAAGTCAAGAAACTGCATCGGACCGAAGTCCGGAACTGTTTGGGACCTTGTCCCCTGCATCAGACCAAAGTCTGGAACTAACTGCATCGGACCGAAGTCCGGAAACTGACTGAGTATAACATGGCATAAACATATCAACTAGCATGAACACATAAATTGCACACTGCATCGGGCCGTAGCCCGAAAAACATAACACATAAATCCTGTCTGAACCACGAAGGCGTCAAACATACTAAAAACTACATCGGACCGAAGTCCGAAAACTACTACTAGCTAAACGGGTCGGCATTGTGGCCTTAGACCCGTTCCTACTGGAAGAAAACTCACCTCGTAAGCTGACCGGTAAATGAGCGGCTCTGGAAAATGTTTGTTGCTGCTCCGGTATCTCCCCGACTATAATTTCCATAACACACTGAATCAAATACTGATAACTATACTGAGGGTAAAATGATTATTTTACCCCTGGTCAAAGTCAACATACAGTTGACCTGACTCGTCGAGTTGGGTCACCAACTCGTTGAGTCCTCAACCTCACTTCCTTGCTTCTGATAGCTACTACTTGTTGAGTTTGGCATAGACTTGATGAGTTCCCCTTCTATGCTATCACCTAGTCGATCTGCATCCGACTCACCGAGTTGTATGAACAACTCTTCGAGTCCTCCTTCAACGTATGAACACTCTAGCTGTGACTCGCCGAGTTGTATGAACAACTCGTCGAGTCTGATCTAGAGGTATGAAGACTAACTTGAACTCGCAAATCGACTCGCCGAGTCCAAAGAATGACTTGACGAGTCGCATGCATGCAATTATTGGATTAATGTCTAAGTCCATAACTATAATTGGTAAGACTTGACCCGACCCGACATGGTCCATTTGGGTTGCATGGCATCATGCACTTGGATAGACTATAATGAGAGAAATAAGACACTTATGGTTATTAATATAAGTATATTAATAATAAGAATAATAAGATTATTTAATTAGTATTGATCAAGAATTAATCTAGGATTAATTAAGTGATCAAAAGAAGACTAATTAAATATATGGGTTGATTGTGCAAATCATTCATACTTATATAGTGGGCTAATGCTCCATGGATTATCTAGTTGGGCTAAAACCCATATGATGCTCCATGGATGCTCCATGGTGTTTTTGTACCCATGGATCATGGAAATGAAAGGCCATGTCAGTTAGGGTTTACATGGTGTAACCCTAACTATATAAGCATCTTATTCTTGACCAAAATCGGCCACTAGAGAGAGTAAGAAAGGGCTAGCCGATTTTCATGAGTGTAGAATTCTCTCAAGTTATTCCAAGTGTATTTGGTGTTGTGTGAACCATTTGAGGTGTCACACTTGGGGCACTAGGCACTCAAGCTTCATGAAGACTTTCTACATAAAAAAGGTATGTATTCTATCTTGTTATATCCATTGTTTTGTATGCTAGATTAGGATAATACCTTGGATGTTCATATTTGCATATATAATAGAGAAAACATAGACCCAAGGTATTTAGGGTTCCATGTACACTTAGGAGTGCTAGAATAATCATAACCCAACAGTGGTATCAGAGCCTAGGCTTGTTTTCTTGTTATACTTGCAACTGGAGCTGAAAAATCGAGTTTTGATGCTATCTTCCCAGCAGACTCGCCAAGTCCAAGGCAAAAAGCATCCAACTCGCCGAGTTGGTTCGTGCACTCGACGAGTTGGACCCCCAGACAGCATAAATTCGACTTTTTTTGGCTGGAATTGGACTAGGAACATTACCCTATGATGTTTTTGGACTTATAAACTTGTTTTTGATGTGGTAATGTTCATGCTAATCCAAATTCAAAGATAATTGTCAATAGATTCATGTTTTGTATTAGTTTAAGGTTTAGACTAATTACATGAAAAAGTTTGATTTGAATTATCTTGTTCTTATGAGTTGCTTAGATTAATAGAAAAGTTGAGTGAAATAGTTGTTTTCAATCCAAATTAATCTAAGACTTGATTCTAAAATGTGTTTTTGTAACTTGTCCTCCAGTTATATGAAAAGTCACATTTAAGTTTCATAAAACTCATAAAAGTTGGCAAAGGTTACAAAAATGAAGAGTCTAGTTCTAATTAAATGGTTTTATGACTCCATAACTTGTCCTCAAGTTATGTAGGACCAAGAGTCTCTTCATTAAATAATAAATAAATAAATAAATAAATAAAAAGGTGTAACCTTAATTAATTCCATAAGTTATAAAATAAAGAAAAGTTAATTCTTTTATTAGTTTAAAGTCTTCCATAACTTGTCCTCAAGTTATGGAACTTGAAGAGTTTTTGGATTAAAACTACTTTAAACACATAAGTTATGGAATTAATTAGTTTTGAATAGTTTCAGAACTTGCCCTCAAGTTTTGGAATTTGTAAAGTTTTCTCTTATGAATACTTTAATTCCAAGTTAGCCCTTAGAATTTTAAAAGTTAAAATTCAACCCTTATACTTTATAATATTATAAGTTAATAATATATATATATATATATATATATATATATATATATATATATATATATATATATATATATATATATATATATATATATATGAGAGTAAATTCAGTCTTACCGCTAGTACGCCTCATTCACGAAGCCGGTATATAAGGTGGGTATAAGGTTGTTGTCTATAAAATGGCAACTTAATGGGTGTCCACTCTCACCCACCGCTTGCTTGACTGGTGGAGGGTCGTTAGCCGAACGGGTTTGACAGGACTAGAGTTCTCCCTTCATTAAAAGTATTAATGATAAATACTAAGTAACTAAACTCTTAATAATACCCAATCTTAGTTACTTAGGAAAATGTGAATAAGGTTCTAATCCATGAAATTACACTTTACACTTTGTTTAAGTCGGTTAGTGGAGCGTGTGTGGTTAACCGGCATACTAACTCGTATTTAACAAGGTAGGCAAAGGGTAAATTAATGTTTATCATAGTATCGATGGAGCGTGTGTGGTTAACCGAAACATCGATGGAGGGGTAAACACTTAAGGGTACCAAGTAATTTTCATGGTTACTTCACACCTTGTTTTGTGATCCTCAGCATCCCAGTCACAAAACCTGAAGGGCACACTCGAGATTGAAACATGCCATTGAACAGTTCAATGAATCTCAAAGATCTAGGAGTTACAAAACCAATTAAAACCTAATTATTATTTCGTTTTTCATGGTGGAAATTGGTGAATCGTCATTCACCTACCTTCAAATATTTTATAGCTTGGATTACGGTATCCCTCTTCTAAGTTATAAAATAGTTTTTTGGGTCCTAGCCTTAATATTTCCGATTGGGTGTCATATTAAGGTCTTTAGATCAACTATCTTGAATATCTCCCAAAACATGTATGGTTTAGACATTTATGATCTTCCCGAATCTCTTGAAACAAGCTTTCCTAAATGAAGATGATGTCCCTTGGAAATCATACTTCTTTCACCTCCTCAAATTATTCTCCCTAACCCACAAGTTCAAAGTCACTTAAGCCCTGTTGGCAAGGCAAGGTCTAGGTGTGATCACATCTTGGAGATGTAGTTACATATTGACAAGCCGGGAGAGAAGGTTGTCAAAGTCTTGAGAAAGTTGGTGGCTCAATTACTTTCTAAGTCACATAGTGAGTTCTTTTGGAACACCTATGAAACAGACTATGACAAGACCCTTAATGATCTTATCTATTTGTTAAGATCAACTTCCTTAAAACTTGATGGACATTGACAATAGTGACACAGGAAATCCAGAAAAGCATTCTCTTCCCAATGGAAAGGGATCGGCCATAGTCAACTCGGTTGAACAAATGGTAAAGAGAAAAGCTAAGTCTATGATAGTCTTGTGTACCATTATCAAAGGGCCCATATGTTTATATTGCCAAAGGAAGGGGCATTGGTTGCGAAGCTGCCAAATTTACCTAAGGAGGTAAAAGTCAATAAGTTTGACTCTACTTCAGGTAAAGTCCACTATCTAACTCTGTTAAGTTTCTATTCTGAGATTCCTGATACATGATGTGACTGGTCACATGGTAATGTTTTAAGAATCAAATAAAAGTGAAGAAACTTAAAGAAAGAATATGTTGAATCTGATCGCATAGATGGATTTCTATCGCGTACTTTGAAGATCGGATTCTTGAGCTACTTCTTAGGAGTTATGAGATATTGCTTAGGAATAGATAACAACAAGTTTTCATATGGATTGTAAGGATAAGTTTTTCTGCATAGATTTAAAATAAAAGAAAATTTTTGATTTTATTTATTTTAAAATATCCTTACAATGGCATTTGAGGAAAAATTGTTGCTTATATGATTCCATTAATAGCAAGAGTGGAAATATGAAATTGATTCTTTCATTTGTGGTAATGTCTAAATTTACCAAATAAGGAAAGATTCTCATCACCCAAGTTTCAATTGGACCGGGACTTGGAATCATGCAAGTTGTATAGCATGATGAATGAGAACTTTCAAGTATTGGAAAAAATTAAGACTAATTACTTATTCACATGGATGTGTGAGTCAAGTGAAGGACTAAGGGATCAAGTACACATTCTTGTGCACTGGTCAAGTCTACCACAAAAGCTCGATAAGACTATTCGTCATAATTTACTATAGCTCAGTAAATATGGTTATACTTACAAGCTTAAGTGTAATTCTGAGACATTGGAAAGAGGTTCCAATGTATGACAGAGTGAATAAGAAGAATCAAATTAGGCAGAAGGATAAAAGTTTCTCAAATCTAAAAAGATGGGAGAGTACTTTAGTATCAGTTTTTGTGATCATCTTAATGATTAAGAAACCATAGCCCAACTAGTTCTCTAAGGAAATCTTAGTGCATTCTTATGACTAAGAAGAGGGATCTTGAATTGTTGAAATGGTTAAATCAAGAAGATGAGTCATACTTCGTTCCAATACAAGTCTTAGAGTCATACTCCAAGATTGTAACTTGAGTGACATGTCTTAAAGAAGGTTTAAAACACTTGTCAAATGTAAGAGTAAAAGTTTTCTAGTCTTGTACATTTGAAATTGGTAAGTTGTAATGTTTTGGATAAAACAAAGACCAACTTAGGCCAATTGTGTGAAGTGTTTGTCTTGGTTAGAATCCGCACTATCTCTTGGATGTTTGGATTTGTCATTATCCTTGTCTTGTGACAATGGTTTTGATAATTCACATGGATAAGAACACATACACCATTAAATCTAAGTGTCATAAGGTTTCTCTCCGATTCATGAAAATGATGGTGAGGAAACACTTTCACTAAGTAGATTTTAGCTAGATAGCAGTTGTGATATTTGCATTCTCAAAGTCGTTAGTAGAGCGTCTGTGGTTTACCGGCACACTAACCTGGACTTGTGAGAAGTGGCAAAAAGGTCTAACCATTATGATTACGGCATCCCTCTTCATAATTGTTTAGACACACAAGTGTGCTATCTAAGGGAAGGTGTATAATTTTGATAAAGTTTTATCAAAACAATCTAGTATCAGAAATCTGAACTTTGGTAAGAAAGTCAGCTGATTTCTGAGTACATGTCAAAGTTAGTGGGAGCATAAGTGTTATGCTAATAATCATCATGTTAGTGGGAGCATGATAATTATGATAAAGGTTGCAAGTTAGCAATGTTAATTATAGAAAACAAAAGGTTTCAATTGGGAAAAAGTTCTTTTGCTATAATTAAGGGAGAGGAAATTATACTTCATCTCAAATCTATATGCTTAGATCGTGAGGATTTAATCATTCAGTCAAGGAAATATATATGGATTTCATGTTGGAATGGCTCAACATAAGGAAATTCTGTATATGGGTCCATTATTTGCGTTCTAAAATTCGATTATGATTACGACATCCCTTTTCATAATCTGAATTTTGAGAACTTGGCAAATAGAAATGGAAATGATATAGCAAAAGACTGGTTTAGTCTTTATGTGAGACATCATTAATCACGTCTCATATGCTACGGATATAGGATCGATTACATGTGCTATATTCATCATTTCTAAAAAAATTCCAAATGTCTGGGGCATTAGAAGGGAAAAGTTTTAGAACTGGATATGACTAAAAGGATTAAACAATTGTCGAGGATAATCTAAGGCTTACCAAAGATTGGTTGCTCAAGGACAGTTGGAAGTATAGCGATAATTCTGGAAGGACCATATTGACATAATCTGTAAGGAGGCAACTCTTGTTCAGAAGTGATAGTCAAAATGAATCTGGAAATGTTTCAAAGTCAGAAATTTCAATCTGTGTAAGATTAAGGAAAACTAATGCAAGAAGGATGTTTCCAAGGAGTTGATCTCCTTTGGAATACTCTATAATGATTTTTTCCAAGTCTTTGTGAATTTGTGCATAATCGTTACAAGAGGATCAATGCATATAAGCTTAGAATCTAACAGATTTCAGTAAATGGCATGAATTTGGAATTCTTGCATTTGTAGTAAGGATTTGGGAGTGTGAAAAGAGAATCACTGAAGTTATGTTCAATTGATCTAGTTCACAAAGTAAAGATCATAGACAAACATAGTATGCATACTTGGTGTATGGCATGACTAGTGTTTAGAAAACATAGTGTACATGCTTGGAGCATGGGACAACTATTGTTTTAAATTCAAGAATAAAGTTGATAGCTGAAACAGTATACAATGAATAATGTGTAATCATATGGTGATAAATAAAAAGTGTTTTATTTATGTTCATAGGTTTTGATACCATATTCGATTCAATTATTATTGTGTTTCACTTTGCATGTTTTGACTTCCCGAATAAACTAGGTTATTCTGCCGGAATGACTAAGTTATTCAAACCATCCACAGTCGGCCATATGTTGGAAGTAGATATGAATTAAGACTATCATGGGTTGGCTTGTAGAGGTCTAAGGTGTTGGAAAAAGGGCTACAACACTCATGAGTGCTCATAAGTTCTGAGTATTGGATTCAACCCGCGCTCATTGGAATCACTTCATGGATTTTATCACGAGTGATCATGAGACGATAATATCTTATATTCTTCAAACCTAGAGATATGAGTTGTTACTATGAGTTGGTTGTACATTGATTGCACGAAAACGCATTTGGTAACTCGGTGCTATAAAACGTGCCTTTGTGTATGATTCAACAAGTAGTAGAACAGGCCATATGAGTCGAAGTTTATCCATTCCTTTTACCTTCGGGATAAAAGCGATATCTGTGGGGCCCCTCGATGATTTGATGATGACGAATGGAAGTGCTCGGCCGGGCCAAGATTGATTTGATTTGTTCAATTAGTCAGTTGTTATAAATCGGAAATCGGGAAACAACAAATCGACAGAGAGAATGATTATAATCCATGTCTCAGTCCATATGATATCCATAATGGAGGAATATATGATCCCTTATCTAATGGACAAGTCATTGACACATGTCAGAGTTCATCTACAAGGTCAAAGTTCGACAGAAGCTTTTGAGAGTTATGATTGCCGGTCGGTTCTTGAAGTCATATGCAATAATAGCCTTAGATTTATCCAAGTGGGAGACTATTGGATTAATGTCTAAGTCCATAACTATAATTGGTAAGACTTGACCCGACCCGACATGGTCCATTTGGGTTGCATGACATCATGCACTTGGATAGACTATAATGAGAGAAATAAGACACTTATGGTTATTAATATAGTTATATTAATAATAAGAATAATAAGATTATTTAATTAGTATTGATCAAGAATTAATCTAGGATTAATTAAGTGATCAAAAGAAGACTAATTAAATATATGGGTTGATTGTGCAAATCATCCATACTTATATAGTGGGCTAATGCTCCATGGATTATCTAGTTGGGCTAAAACCCATATGATGCTCCATGGTGTTTTTGTACCCATGGATCATGGAAATGAAAGGCCATGTCAATTAGGGTTTACATGGTGTAACCCTAACTATATAAGCATCTTATTCTTGACCAAAATCGGCCACTAGAGAGAGTAAGAAAGGGCTAGCCGATTTTCATGAGTGTAGAATTCTCTCAAGTTATTCCAAGTGTATTTGGTGTTGTGTGAACCATTTGAGGTGTCACACTTGGGGCACTAGGCACTCAAGCTTCATGAAGACTTTCTACATGAAAAAGGTATGTATTCTATCTTGTTATATCCATTGTTTTGTATGCTAGATTAGGATAATACCTTGGATGTTCATATTTGCATGTATAATAGAGAAAACATAGATCCAAGGTATTTAGGGTTGCAAGTACACTTAGGAGTGTTAGAATGCTCATAACCCAACAACAATTACTATTTAGACGATTCTACTCAAAACCAATGCATCCAACTAATAGATATGGGCTCCTAAGGCCTGGTTTGCACGTAAAGGTTCCATTTTTACGTGCACATACACTCCTAAAGAGGTTTATAGGCTTAAAATGCATGAATAAGGCTAGATCTAGGGTTTATATGCAACAAGGTTCAATAAAGGTATTAGATCTGGGTTTTGGGACAGAAATATGATTAGATCTGAAAGCTATAACACTTACACAAGCTCCCATACTAGATTAAGCTCATAAATGGGCAAAAAGGTAACCTAAATGAGATTCTTGAAGAAAAGCAACCAAAGAATAGAAAGAGTCTGATTAATACCTCAAATGACTATGAAATGGATGCAACATCTTGTTCCCCTTCTTCTCCTTTGGATCTAGCCTTCCTCCTCTCTTCAAATCTTCACTTCCTACACAAAAATACCCAAAAACACTCAAGATAGATTAGGGTATTTCTATGATTCGTTCTGAGGGTGAGGGAGGCCATATTGGGTGCATAAGGGGATTATATAGGGTGCAAAACCCATGGATCTAGGGTTTCTTCCAGACTGGCGGACTCGCCGAGTCCAGGATATGGACTCGTCGAGTCGCCCACTTACACGTGCTGGAAATCCCGTCTCTACTCGACGAGTTGGGCAACAGACTTATCGAGTCCCTCTTGAATACTTAGAAAAATAACCATTAAATAACATACCATTAAGGATTTCAAAAGTTAGGGTGTGTTTCCTAAATTTCGGACTTATATTGTAAGGAATTATTAAAGATGGGGGTTATTGTGTAAATAATGGATTGAAATTGAAAAAGAATTTAAAGGCTAGGGCTAAAGTAAAAATATTGGATTAATTTTTGAGCACATGTGATTTAACCCCATCTGCCCGTTTCCTCGCATGGAATGAAACCCTAAAACTAATGCATAAGGGTAGTCGCCACTTATGGTACTCCAGCCGCCACCACCCTTTTCCGTTTGTTTTTCTGATCAAAATAGACCACCGGCCGCTGCCGCCTGCTTACCTGTTGAAGCTGGAGCATCTTCGTCAACCACCGAGTCAGATACCCATTATCGCTATCAGAGGACCACCAGGCATTGTCGTTGTCGCTATTTTGGTACCAGAAAAGGAGGTGAGTCGCAATCCTGATGTGGGTCAGTTGAGGTGGTTGGAGCTTCATGGATCGTGGGTATTGTTGTCGTTCACAACCATGTTATCTCCTCCTCGCCTATAAATCCAGAGAAACCAAACCTTGGTGAGGCACCATTGTACCGTTGTTGCTACCTCCGTACGCCACCGTGAGGTGGGTGGTCGCGTTTTTTTCCGAGAAAAAGCGTGCTTAGTTTGTGTATTTCTGTTATAAGGGCATGTGTGTGTTTTGTTTGACTGGAAAACCAATAAGCCACCACCACCACCGTAAGGTGGTGGCTGCCACCATGTACCACCGTCGGTCACCACAAGGATGGTTGTGTGTGTGTGTGTTTTTATTTATTGTGTGTGTGTGTTTTTTTTATGTTGGGATTTGGGGTTGTATATTGTAATCAAGATGTAATAATGAAATGAAAACTCATAACCACCACTGTGAGGTGGTGGCTACTACCTCCTACTGCCACCAGCCTCCGTGTTAGGTGGCGGTGTGCCTTGCTTGTCTTTAGCTTACTTTTTTGATGCTTGGACATAATTAGACTAGAACCGTAACCACCACCGTGAGGTGGTAGCCATCGCTGCGAGCCGCCGTTGACCACCACCACCCGAGGTGGTAGTGGGTGGTCCCCGACTAATGAAACCCTTGTGTGGATAAGGTGTCTAAGTCCATAACTATATTTGGTATGTACTTGACCCGATTTAGCATGGTCTATTTAGGTTGCATTTCACCGGAACAATTTGTAAGGATGGACGTTTGAGAAGAGGATATTTATGATTTATTAATATATTATAATTTATAATATATCAAAATGAAATCATATTATTTAATTAGTATTGATCAAAAATTAATTTGGAATTAATTTTGTGATCGAAAGAGACTTAGTAAACAAATGGGGATTAATTGTGTAAATCATTCTTTCTTATAAAGTGGGATTATGATCCATAGTTCTTTATGTTAGGCTAAACCCATGTGGTGATCCATGGATACTCCATGGAGGTTAAAATCCATGGAGCATAAAGAATATTGAAACTCATGCACATTAGGGTTTGCATGGTGTAACCCTAATCATGTGAAAGACCCTCACTTTCGTATTTCTAAAAGACCCAAACATTCATACTTAACAATATAGTTTCTCCAAAACATGCTACTTGCATATTTATAAAAACAATATTTCACGTTGATAAAGTGATTACAAACAACTGGATACAAACCGACCATTACAAAGTGTAATATATTACACAACTATCCAGGATACTATACTTTATACATACTTGAACATTAAATATAAAGAAATAGTATTAACTATTCTAAATCTTCCAAACACAGTATAAGACTATACTGGATGATTATCACCTGCATTTGTTAAACATTGAGAGGGATAAGCAATAAGGCTTAGTGAATTCAATAAATAGATACAATATAATCTTATGTCATATATATATATATATATATATATATATATATATATATATATATATATATATATATATGACATAAGATTATATTGTATCTATTTATTGAATTCACTAAGCCTTATTGCTTATCCCTCTCAATGTTTAACAAATGCAGGTGACAATCATCCAGTATATATATATATATATACACACACACCAATATGACAGAAGCAAAGAGGAACAAAAACAACAATAGCATATGTGTATCATATATCAGGCTTTCAATATCGAGTCATGATTAAATTAAAATATTTACCATCAATCAGACATAACGATTTCAATACTTTGTATACATCAATAAAGCTTTGGCCCAAATGGCACAGAAGACACACAATTTCTGATTAAACATTTTGGAAGATTTCAGGCTTTTAGCCCTATCTAACCTTTTGCCAATGCCATAGAATAGAATTCATTCTCACACGAGACGTGCTCTACATGGCCAGAGGCTACATACCATCCCTATCTAACCTTCTGCCAATGCCATAGAACAAAAGTCATTCTCTTACATGACATGCTCTACATGGCCAGAGGCTACATACCAGTACCACCGTGAATCTAAGTCCTTTCACTGATCACATGGTCAAAGGTATAACTTTGCTACAAATATAGCATGAAATAACAACACGAGATAATAACACGGAAAAAGCACATAGCACATATAACACATAACATACAATTGTTCCTATATATTGAACTCACCTTTAAATAAATGGGGTTAAAATAGTAATTTGTGCAGCACTTCGGCTTTACATATGACTTTCTATGTTGAAAACCTAGAGCTTTATTGAAAACCTGGCCCTGCAAGGTTTGGGATTCAAAACCGAAAAGATAAATTTCTTGGGGTCTTCGGGCACTTCGGGGCATGTTTCGGGTGTTAAAAATGATACCGAGGCTTCGGGGGAAGTGGAAATAGCGAAAATATAAATTTTGGGGTGAAAATGACAATTTTCCAAACATTACCCGATAAATCTCGCAACTCCTATATCTACATGCGAGGATCGGATTCGGAGCAAGGAAGGAGGGACATTGTCACACCCCCAAACCAAAACGGCGAAATTGTTCGAGGGTGGATAACTTCATGTAGTATCGTAACAATTGAATACATAGTAAAGAAAGTAATACAACCACCATATATATAATTTAAAATTTTACATTGTTGAAAGGTACTTGTTTCAAAACAAATTACAATATGATGTCAAAATGAAAATAAACCGACGCCACAGCGTCCCTTCTTCAAAAGCTATTTGTTTACCTGTTTTACTGAATTCCTGAGAAATACAAGTAGTTTTGAAAGAGTAGATCAACATTTAAGCTAGTGAATTCATAAGTATTTAGTAACAATGTTTGTATAAAATAGAATGAAATGGTTTGTACATGTTTGAATGTTCCTAGAAAATCCTGTATTTTCTACTATAGTAGATGGTAGTTTAATTGTTCCAAACTTGTAATGCAATAGTGCTTTTCATGCCTAAAATAGTAGATTTATGTATAAATCACTAAGGCATTTGAAAAACCCCATAAATCAATGTGTTTTTAATACTCCATGTGAGTCTTATAACCATGCTATTTGACCAGGATGCCTATAACAACGTTCTTCAAGCGATGGAAGGTTATGACGTTTGTCACCACAGGCCTGCTGGCCTAGCTGTAGATAACAGCTTAGGTGTGGAATTTTCAATCCTGTATAGATCTATACACAAGTATCATGCTCACCCTACAAGGGATTTTGGTATATAATACAGGTATTAAAATGCATACTCGAAAGTACGTGAAATGTCTCATAAAACTTAGTATAAAACTGATTTACGTACGAAAATGTCCATTTGTTCTTGTGTACGAAAATATCTCTTTGATATAGTGTTTCTAGTATGTAAATGTTCATGATTTTCTCGTAAACTATACCTATTATAGTTTTTCAAAATGGGTGTTTCGTTCGTATAGTAAACCCTAGTGTAATACTCACTTGTTATGTAAACTATAACATTTATAGTGACATAAATGATCATATATACTTAAAGTATAAATAAAGTGTTTGATTCGTATATATATATATATATATATATATATATATATATATATATATATATATATAAACATGTTTTATTTCCAAAAGACAAGACGTTATCGAGAATATATATTGCATATGAAAGTTCACATGTAGTAGTTATGAATCACATATGATTTACTTGATAAAAAGAGTATATAGTGAAACTTTATGTTACACATGATAATAACCGTGTGTTTACTTGTATTCCCCCCCTCCCCCCCCCCCCCCCCTTTAAAAGTGTATAAAAAGCATTGATAAAACATTTGAAAGTGTAGTTTATAGGGGTATGAACTCACTTGATTGATGGGAGAAAGCGAGAATCGAGCAGAACTTCGACTTGGAAGAGTTGATTTTCTCTGGATTCTAGGGAATCTCGGGAATGTCGGGAATCTTAGGAGTGTTGAACCTTCCGTTGGAACTTATGTGTGAAAATCAAGGCTTCGGGATGGCTTTTCGAGGTAAATACGCAGAGTAACAGCACTTAGATGGAAAGAGATGAGCACCAAACCCGACACCCTTAAGCTTCTATTTATAGGGGAGAATTTGGGTGCCACATCGTGGAAAACGGTTGGCCACATCGTGGTGGGCTGCCTTATCCTCTTCCATTGATGGGACGCCCTCAGTCACTTGTCGGGTCGCGGTCAGCTGTGTCGCGTCGTGGCAGACCTGATAGCCTCGTATTTTGAGCCTTAAACTTGTAAAATTCGTAACTTTCGCGTACGAGCTCCGTTTTTGACGTTCTTTAGATGAACGAGTATGTGAGAGTATACTCTACAACTCTCGTTTAGACTTCGTCAGCAAATTTTGACTTTATTTTTAATTATTTATTTTTAACAGGCTGAGACTGGAAAAGCGCATTACAAATCAATAACTTCTTCATCCGGCATCTGTTTTTTCCAGACTTTTTACCGTTGCACTACTTTGGTTGAGACCTTCGATTCTTATTTAGGTTGTTTCGGCCAAAAGTCTCTCGATCTCTATTTCGAGTTTTTAGCTGTCTACTGCTATATACAGATCTTGGAAAAATCATAACTTCCTCATACGAAGTCAGATTTGGACGTTCTTTTTATGTACGCTCACAGTTTACTAATATCTACAACTTTCATTTAGATACTTATGGCTAAAAGCTATTGTATTGAAGCTTCGTGTTTTTCGTTTAATCGGTGTTGCTAGTTTGTCGGAAATCTTAGAATGATCATAACTTCTTCGTTATAACTCGGATTTTAGTGTTCTTAGTATTTCTGTAAACCTTGACACAATATCCAGCATAGTAGGTAACCCAATAGAGACTTTTGTACATTTTATTTTTGAAGTTAATTTCATTATTTCAAAAGTGGTTACAATACCTGACTTTTTAGGTCATTACATAGAGTCGAAATATCGGGTTGTCACATCATCCTCCCGTTAGAGGGAATTTCGTCCCGAAATTTAGTGTAAGAAAAACACTTGTGGATTAGGGAAAAGGATGTGGGTACTTGTGTTTCATCTGATCTTCGCGTTCCCAGGTGTATTCAGGTCCTCGCTTTGCATTCCAGCGGACCTTCACGATGTGTATGCGACTTTGTTTTGTTCTTTTAATTTTCGTATCTATGATTTCAATTGATTCTTCTATAAAGTGGAGACTCTTGTTGATTTCGATTTCGTCTAAAGGGACGACGAGGGTCTCATCGGACAAACATTTCTTTAAGTTTGACACATGAAAGGTAGGATGTATGTTATCGAGTTTCGGCGGTAGACGAAGTTTGTAGGCTACCGGGCCAATCCTCGCAAGGATCTCGAATGGTCTGATATACCTTGGGTTTAGTTTTCCATGTTTTCCAAAACGTATCAGTCCTTTACAGGGCGAGACCTTCAATAGAACTTGGTCCCCAACCTGAAATTCCAAGGGTTTCCATCTTTTGTCTGCATAACTCTTTTGTCTGTCTTTTGAAGCCTTTAGTCATTTCCGAATTTGTACAATCTTCTCAGTTGTTTCTCTTATGATTTCCGGGCTAGTGAGAGTGTTTTCGGGTACTTGTCCCTTGGCTAGTTGTGTGTCACCCACTTCAGCCCAGCATAGTGGTGATCTGCACTTCCGTCCGTAGAGGGCTTCGAATGGAGCAACTTTAATGCTGGAGTGATAGCTATTGTTGTATGAAAATTCGACTAGTGGTAAATGGGTATCCCACGCTTTACCAAAATCGATTACACAAGCTCTTAGCATATCTTCCAAGGTATGTATGGTCCTCTCGCTTTGACCGTCGATTTGTAGATGGTAAGCGATACTCATGTCTAATTTCGTTCAAAAGATTTTTGTAGCGACTGCCAGAACCGCTAGGTGAATCTTCTATCTCTGTCAGAGATAATGGATATTGGCACACCATGTAGTCATACAAGCTCTCGGATGTATGTTCGATCTAGCTTCTCCATCTTGTCGGTTTCCTTTATGGGTAGGAAGTGTGCAGATTTTGTTAATCTATCTACGATTACCCAGATTGTGTCTAGCCCACCTGATGTCTTGGGTAATTTGGTTATGAAGTCCATGGTTATCCACTCCAACTTCCGCTCGGGTATTTCGGGTTGTTATAGCAATCCTGATGGCTTTTGTTACTCTACCTTGACTTTGGCGCAAGTCAGACACTTGCCCACATAGGTAGCGATCTTTGCTTTCATGTTCGGCCACCAATAAAGTTTCTTGAGGTCCTGATACATCTTGTCCAAACCTGGGTGCACGGAGTATCGAGTCTTATGAGCCTCATTCATGACCACGTCTCTGAATCCCCCAAACTTCGGTGTCAAGATCCAATCCACGAAGTAACGAACTTCGTCACCCTTTACTTCAAGATTCTTATCCATTCCCGTTAAGGCTTCACCTACCACGTTCTCTGTTCTCAAGGTTTCCCTCCAAGCTTCCTTGATTTGTATGGACACGTGTGAATCGATCGTCATGGTCAATGATTTCACTCGGCGGCCCGAGTATTCCTTTCGACTAAGAGCATCAGCTACTATACTCACTTTTCCTGGGTGATAGCGAATCTTGCATTCGTAGTCATTCAGCAGTTCAAACCATCATCTTTGCCTCATGTTGTGTTCCTTTTGAGAATGTGCTGAAGGCTCTTGTGATCGGTGAAAATCATGCATTTCGTGCCATAGAGATAGTGTCTCCAGATCTTTAGCGTGAAAATGATTACTCCTAGTTCAAGGTCGTGTGTAGTGTATTTGACCTCGTGCATCTTGAGTTGTCTTGAGGTGTAGGCGATGACCTTTCCTCGTTGCATTAGAACACATCCAAGACCTTGATTAGATGCATCACAGTACACCACGAAGTCTTATGTTCCTTCTGGTAAGGACAATATAAGTGCACTGCATAGAGTTTGATTCAGTGTTTGAAATGCAGCGTCTTGTCTTTCTTCCCAATTGAAAGTAAAACCCTTTTGGGTCAGGGTGGTAAGTGGTTTCACAATCTTCGAGAAGTTCTATATAAACCTTCGATAGTAGCCATCAAGGCCCAAGAATTATCGGATTTCCGTTGGGGTTTTGGGAGCTGACCAGTTCTCGATTGCCTTAATTTTGGAGGGGTCCAAGTGTATCCCGTCTTTGCTAACCACGTGACCTAGGAAATCTACTTTCCGAATCCAAAATCTACACTTTGAGAATTTTGCGTATAGCTTTTCGTTTCTTAGAGTTTCCAAGATTTATCGGAGGTGTTGACCATGTTCCTCTTTAGTCTTTGAATAGATGATTATATCATCTATGAACACAATCATGAATTTGTCCATGAATGTGTTGGAATAGTGTCTAAGGCTATAACTATATCTGGTTGTGCATGGTCCTTTTGGGTTGCCTTCACCATAGCAACTTGAAGGATGATTTGTTAAGAGAGAGTAAATATTATAAGAAATAATATTTGGTTATTTGATTAATATAAGTCATAAATTAATTGGTATTAATTTGGTGACTTAAAGAGATTAATTAAATAAGAGGGTATAAACTGTCAATTGTTTGATAGTTAGACTTTAGACTGTAAATCCATTTGGATATACCTTGGACGGATTCTAAGAGCTTTAGGATAGCTCAAATCGTCCATAGGGTTATCTATGGAATGGATTTAGATAGCCTTAAGAGAAGATTATCCAATTAGGGTTTAGGTTGAAACCCTTAAGGAGTCTACAAGTATAAATAGACCCTAGGGGTGAGGGAATTCGACACATAACCTTAAGCAAGGAACCTCTGGCCGAATTCCTCCCCTCTCCTCTCTCCTAAATCATCTTGCTTGCTATTGGTGTTTGTAAGCCATTAGAGGAGTGAAATTTGTGACTCTAAAAGCTCCAAGACAAACGAGATCAACAAGGAACTCAAAGGTATGATTCTAGATCTGTTTCAATATTGTTATTTAACCTAATTAGCCATTAGAAGTCTTGGAATCAAAAGCATGTTTATTAGAAAGCCTAGATCCAAGCAATAGGGTTTTGCATGCGCACATAGGAAAGTTCTTATGGCTAAAACCCATCAGTGGTATCAGAGCCTAGCTTGGTTTTTCTTTAAATTGTTGCTTGATTAACTGAAACAAACCTGCAAAATTCGATTTTTTGGGTTTTGAGTCACTGACTCGGCGAGTTCCAAGGTGGACTCGGCGAGTAGTCCTGACTCGGCGAGTCCCCTTGTGCACTCGGCGAGTCCAGGCGTCAGGAATGGCCAGATTCGGGATTTTTTTTCATAATTATCTTATGGAAACTTACCTTAATCATATTGTATCAATCTAAATCCTATTTTTTGATAAATATGACTATTATCTTGATCTAATTAAAGATATTTATCATCTAATAAAATATTTAATTTCCTTATATGATAATGATTAATTATTTTGGTAATTATCTTCAAAGAAATCAAAGATAAATCAAATAAAGATAATTAGAATATTAATTGTTAATTGAAATTATTTGTTATTTGATCATCCATGTTTTAAATGTTTAAAACCTACCCTAAAGTTTTGAAATTTATATTTGTGATTAAAAGTTTTAATTTAGACAACTTAAATTTCAAACCTTAGATTTTGAAAAGTTTAAAATGCGACCCTATACTAATATGATATTACTAGAATAATATATATATGTATAACTAAATGCTAGTCTTACCGTTAGTAGGCCTCATTCACGAAGCCGATCTATAAGGTGGGTATAAGGTTGCGGCCTATAAAATGGCGCTTAATGGGTGTACACTCACACCCACCGCTTGCTTGATTGGTGGAGGGTCGTTAGCCGAACGGGTAGGATAGGGCAACCTCATCCTCTCATTAAAAGTATAATAAGAAATACGAAGTAACTAAACATTTTTAAAAAATTTCCCAATCTTAGTTACTTTAGGAAAAGTGAATTGATGCAATCCCATGAAATTACACTTTGCACCTTGCTAAGATGTTAGTGGAGCGTGTGTGGTTTACCGGCACACTAATTGGTTCTAAGCGAAGGTGGCAAATGGTGATTCATTGTTTATCATAGTTCGATGGAGTGTGTGTGGTTTACCGGCACATCGAATAGGTGATCGTTACAATGAAGGCACCATGTGAATTTGCATGGTAATTCACACCCGCTTTGTGATCCTCGGCATCCCAGTCACAAACAAGAGGGGCATATCGAGATTTAAACATGCTATTGAATAGTTCAATGAATCTCATCCGAACCTAGGAATTCTCAAAAACACTTAGGACTAATAGTTTAAGTTTTGTGATGGAGAATTAGTGAATCGTCATTCACTTACCTTCAATTTATTTGCATGTTAGATTACGGCATCCCTTTTCTAGTATGTAAATGTTATTGTTGGATCCTAGCCCTAATTTTTCTTATTGGGTGATAATAGGGGATTCTTATTCTAATCTATCTTTGTCCTTTCTATAGATGTCAAACGCAAACAACGCTGCTGCTAGTTCTTTCACGTTGATGAGCCTTTGCCAAAAGGTCACCTTCGATGGAACGAACTTTAGCGAATGGATAAGATACATTCACACCATTGCTCGCTATGAGGATAAAGAGTATGTCCTCGATGAGAAGCTCGAGAAAATCAACCCCGAAGTTGCTACTCCCGCCGAAATCACCGCCTTTGAAACTCATGAGCGAGATGCAACGAAGGTACATTGCATCATGATCGCCACCATGAACTCCGAATTCCAAAAGTCCTACGAGGACATGTATCCATACGAGATGCATCAAGACTTGTTGGAGAGGTACCACCAAAACGCGAGACAAGAGCGTTATGAGATTTTCACTAACATGATTTCCGCTAAGATGGGTCATGGAGAATCTCTTACCGTGCACCTGCAAAAGATGCAAAGGTATGTCGACCGCCTTCGCAAGTTAAATGTTGACTTCGGCGAAGACTTGGCGATCGACATGGTGCTTCACTCTTTGCCTCCGATGTACAACCAATTTAGGATGACCTACCACATGAACAAAGAGGAGGTCACCCTAAGCAAACTCCAAGGTCTCTTGAGGGTTCCTGAGAGCAATTTCAAGGACAAGTCTGTTGCACCTACTCCCAATCCATCCGCTGCTCCTGTCTTGGCTATTGGTCAAGGGAAGGGAAAGAAGAGGAAAGCTTCTTCAAATAACTATCGAAAGGTGAAAGCCCGAGATGGTTCCTCTTCTAGTGGGACCAAAGTTGATCCCTCTAAGCCCTGCTCTAACCCGAAGGAGGCAGAGTGCCACCACTGCCACAAGATAGGACATTGGAAGAGAAGCTGCCCGGACTACCTGCAAGCCATTAAGGAAGGAAAGATCAAGCCATCTTTCGCAGGTATATATGCAATCAAATCTAACGATTCTAATCATGCTATTTCTTGGGTTCTTGACACCGGTTGTGGTTATCACATTTGTTCTAATGTGCAGGGACTAAGAAGAAGTAGGGATGTGGAGCAAGGAAGGATCAATCTAATCATGGGGAACAGAAGATCGTCGCCTGTGACCAAGATTGGAGTGTATTCTTTAGTGCTTAGGAATAGTTTAGTTTTGGATTTGAACAATTGTTGCTATTCGCCAGAAATGGCTAGAAACATCATTTCATTTCATGGTTTATATAGACAAGGATTTAGATTTTCTTTTAATAATGAGAATGGTTCTATTTTGGCTTATCTAAATGGTGTCTTTTACTTTGAAGCTATACCATGTAATGGAATATATGAAACTGTTATGATTGTTGATAACTTAGGAAATGATGTTTTGAATATTGATTCTTCCACTAGTATGGATAAAGCATCCTTGTGGCATTGTCGTCTTGGACATGTCAACAAGAAACGCATAGCCCAACTCCAAAAGGATGGAGTGTTGGAGTCATTCGACCTTAGGGAAGATGACACATGCGAGTCTTGTTTACTTGGAAAGATGACTAAGTCACCCTTCACGAGTACTTGTGAAAGGGGTGAGGGACTATTGGACCTAATACATACCGATGTATGTGGACCGTTTAGATCAACCACGAAGGATGGGAACTGCTTCTATGTGACTTTTACCGATGACTATAGTAGATATGGGTATATCTACTTAATCAAGCAAAAGTCAGACACCTTTGAAAAGTTCAAAGAGTTCAAGAATGAAGTGGAGAATCAATTGGGCAGGAAAATCAAGATGCTTCGATCCGATCGAGGAGGAGAGTACCTAAGTCTTGAATTCCACGATTATCTCAAGGAGTGTGGAATAGTTTCGCAACTGACGCCTCCTAGGACACCGCAGTTAAATGGTGTGGCAGAAAGGCATAATCGAACCTTATTGGATATGGTTCGCTCTATGATGAGTCGTGCTTCACTACCTATCTTCTTTTGGGGGTATGCCTAAGAGACTGCCGCCCATATCCTTAACCGAGTCCCTACTAAGAAGGTTGCCAAAACACCTCACGAGATGTGGACGGGGAAAGCTCCCTCGTTGGCACATATCAAGGTTTGGGGTTGCGAGGCTTTCGTAAGACGAGATACTCACGACAAGCTTGAACCTCGAAGTGAGCGATGTATTTTCATCGGCTACCCGCAAACATCCTTTGGATATCTCTTCTATAGACCGAAAGACAATGTTGTCTTTGTTGCGAGGAGAGGAGTTTTCCGAGAGCGAGAACTCATAAGCCAAGGAGACAGTGGGAGGCAAATCGAACTTGAAGAGATTCAAGAATCGATAGATGAAGGAACCTCTACCGCTGGCATTCAACCCGAGGAGGAAACTCCGGTTGAACCGATTGACGAATCCTTACCTCTTAGACGTTCCGATAGAGTTAGAGTTCAACCCCAGTTTTATGGTTTTCATATTACTACCGAAGGGGACACGTATATTAGTGATGGTACACTATTAAATCTTGATGAACCTAATAGATATAAGGAAGCCATGGCAGGCCCGGAGTCTGCGAAATGGAAAGAGGCGATGGGTAGCGAGATCCAATCCATGTACGATAACCAAGTTTGGAATTTGGTTGATTACGTGCCCGAACGTAAGACCGTAGGGTGCAAGTGGATCTTCAAGAAGAAGACCGACGTGGATGGGAACGTACACACATATAAAGCGCGATTGGTTGCGAAGGGCTTTACTCAAACTCCCGGAGTTGACTATGATGAGACCTTCTCACCAGTTGCGAAGATTAAATCTATTAGAGTGATGCTAGCAATTGCCGCATTTCATGATTATGAGATTTGGCAAATGGATGTCAAGACCGCTTTCCTTAACGGAAAGTTGGCTGAGGATGTTTACATGGCTCAGCCAGAAGGGTTTGTGGATCCGAAGCATCTGAATAGAGTGTGTAAGCTTGAGAAGTCAATTTATGGACTTAAGCAAGTGTCTCGCAGATGGAATCTTTGCTTCGATGAGAAAATCAAAAAGTTTGGATTTGTACGAAGCGAAGACGAATCTTGTGTATATGTCAAAGCCAGTGGGAGTGTAGTAAGCTTTCTCGTTCTATATGTCGATGACATATTACTCATAGGGAACGACGTCCCGACTCTGCAGGAGGTTAAGTCCTGGCTCGGGAAGTGCTTCGCTATGAAGGACCTCGGAGAGGCTTCTTACATTTTGGGAATAAGGATAGTAAGAGAAAGAAGTAAGAGACTGATTGGACTTAGTCAGAATACTTACTTGAAGAAGGTACTAAAACGTTTTAGTATGGAAAACTCTAAGAATGGAGAACTACCGATACAAGGAAATGCCAAGTTGAGTAAGACTCAAAGTCCGAGTACCGAAGCTGAGATAGCAGAAATGAGCCGAGTACCATACGCTTCTGCAGTTGGCTCAATCATGTACGCTATGACTTGTACTCGCCCTGATGTAGCCTTCGCTTTGAGCATGGTTAGCAGATATCAAGGGAACCCTGGCAAAGCACATTGGATTGCGGTGAAGAACATCCTTAAGTACTTTCGGAGGACGAAAGAATGGTTCTTAGTCCTTGGAGGGAGTGATGACTTGAAGGTGCGAGGGTATAGTGACGCCAGCTTTCAGACCGACAGGGACAACTACCATTCGCAGTCGAGCTGGGTCTTTACCCTAAATGAAGGAGCAGTGACATGGAAAAGTTCCAAGCAGGAAACCGTAGCTGATTCAACGTGCGAATCAGAGTACATCGCAGCGAGTGAAGCATCGAAGGAGGTAATATGGCTAAAGAACTTCATCGGTGATCTTGGAGTTGTGCCGGCCATAAAGGAGCCCATGGAGGTTTTCTGTGATAACGAAGGTGTGGTTGCCTTGACCAAGGAACCGAGGGATCATGGTAGATCTTGACATATCGACAGAAAATATCACTTCATTAGACATCGTGTAGAAGAAGGACAACTCGTAGTGAAGAGGATATCATCAGAAGATAACCCAGCAGATCTGCTTACGAAGGGACTGAGTAGGGTTAAGCACTTGCAGCATGCTAGGAGTATTGGGCTGAAAGATGATATTAGCATAGATTAGATAGTATTAGAAACGTATAATAGATAAATGTAATTAACATTTGATGATTAAATAAAGGAGTTTTATTTATGAGTAAAGTTACTGTCACATGTTAGTTGTTTAACTATTGTTTCACTTTGCATGTTTTGACTTCCAGAATAATTGAGTTTATTAGGAATAATCGAATTATTCAAATGGTCCACAATCGTTCATATGTTGGGAGTAGATATGAATGAAGATTGTCATGAATTGGTGTGTAGAATGTCTAAATGGTGTTAGATGTAGCAAGGGTTGCTGCAACGTTCATGAGTGCTTATGAACTAGTTTTGAGCATTGGAATAAACCCGCGCTTGCTGGAATCACCTTATGGAATACGATATAAAAGGTGATGGCAAGACGATAATATCATATAGTCTTAAAACCTAGATATATGGTTTATTATTTGTTAATTGATTGTGCATTGATAATGCGAAAACGCATCAGTAACTTGATGTTATAAAATGCATTGTTGTGTATAGTTGGTTAATGAATAAGTAAATGCATATAAGTCGAATTTTATCTGTAAATTTTATCCTAAGAGGGTAGAAGAGATATCTTGGCCACTCGATGATTTGATTTGACTTATGTGCCGGGCCCGGTCAGAACTGAATTGATGTGTTCGATTAAGTTCTATGTCAAATAAATCGGAGATCGAGAAATCTAAATGCTTGACTAACCATTCCATAGGATTGACAGCATGATATCTAACAGAGGACTGTACGATCCCTTATCTAAAGGACAAGATTGATTAGATCAGAGTTGACAGCGTCTTTGAGAGCTACGATTGCAAACCGTATTGTACTTGTATAGTTACTAGACTTATCCAAGTGGGAGACTGTTGGAATAGTGTCTAAGGCTATAACTATATCCGGTTGTGCATGGTCCTTTTGGGTTGCCTTCACCATAGCAACTTGAAGGATGATTTGTTAAGAGAGAGTAAATATTATAAGAAATAATATTTGGTTATTTGATTAATATAAGTCATAAATTAATTGGTATTAATTTGGTGACTTAAAGAGATTAATTAAATAAGAGGGTATAAACTGTCAATTGTTTGATAGTTAGACTTTAGACTGTAAATCCATTTGGATATACCTTGGACGGATTCTAAGAGCTTTAGGATAGCTCAAATCGTCCATAGGGTTATCTATGGAATGGATTTGGATAGCCTTAAGAGAAGATTATCCGATTAGGGTTTAGGTTGAAACCCTTAAGGAGTCTACAAGTATAAATAGACCCTAGGGGTGAGGGAATTCGACACACAACCTTAAGCAAGGAACCTCTGGCCGAATTCCTCCCCTCTCCTCTCTCCTAAATCATCTTGCTTGCTATTGGTGTTTGTAAGCCATTAGAGGAGTGACATTTGTGACTCTAAAAGCTCCAAGACAAACGAGATCAACAAGGAACTCAAAGGTATGATTCTAGATCTGTTTCAATATTGTTATTTAACCTAATTAGCCATTAGAAGTCTTGGATTCAAAAGCATGTTTATTAGAAAGCCTAGATCCAAGCATTAGGGTTTTGCATGCGCACATAGGAAAGTTCTTATGGCTAAAACCCATCAGAATGAACGACACACTCGATGCATTAAGTCCATGAACATTGTCGGTGCATTTGTTAATCCAAAGGGCATCACTACAAACTCGTAGTCACCATAACAAGTTCGAAAGGCTATTTTGGGAACATCTCCTTCCGAGACTCACAACTGATGATACCCGGATCTCAAATCGATCTTCGAGAAATAACTCACTCCTTAGAGTTGGTCGAACAAGTCGTCAATGCATGGTAAGGGATATCAGTTCTTGATAGTGAGCTTGTTGAGTTCTCGGTAATCGATGAACAAGCGGAAAGATCCATCCCTCTTCTTTACGAACAGGACTGGTGCTCCCCAAGGTGAGAAGCTTGGCCTGATGAATCCTTTGTTGAGCAGTTCGTTTAATTGGCTGGATAATTCTTGTATCTCAGTTGGCGCCAGACGATACGGCGACTTAGCTACTGGGGTAGCTCCGGGAATTAAATCGATCCTGAACTCGACTTGTCGATCTGGTGGGACTCCTGGGAGATCTTCAGGGAATATATCGAGAAAATCACGGACTTCCGGAATATCTTTGATGCCTATTGTTTCTTTTTCCTTATCTACCATGTAGGGTAAGAAGGAATGGTACTCCTTACGTAGGTATTTCTGGGCTTTGACGCAAGAGATGATTTGTAAATTGGAACCGGGTTTGTCAGCATAAAATACAAGAGTTTCGCCTTTTGGCAGACTTAGGCGGACGACCCTTTCATGACAAAGTATATCGGCATGGTGCAGGCTTAACCATTCCATACCGATGATGACATCAAAGCTTCTTATGGTGATTGACATTAATTCGATTTGAAAGGAATGTTCGTTTAGAGTTAGTGTGTAGCCTATGTACATATCGTTTGTGCTTTATGTCCTACCGTTTTCCATTTCAATAGTAAATATCTTATTAAATGATTGAGGGTTCTGTTTTAGTATGTGTTTGAATTTATGACTCACGAAACTCCTTTTCGCACCATAATCATAGAGTATGCATGCATAAGCATTATTGAGGAGAAACGTACCCGTAACCACCGTGGGATCAGCTATTGCTTGGTTCTGCCTTATTGCCAACACTCTTCCTACGTCGCCGCCATTCCTTGCCTTAGGGTAGTCTATCTTGTAGTGTCTAGCCTTACCGCATCCATAACATGCCTGGCCCACCCCGACTCCAGGGACTTGGGTGATGAGTCATGCTGATGCCTTACAAAAACGGGCAGTGTGCCCTTTCTTGTTGCAATTGTTGCAGTGCATCTCCCGACAATTTCCGTTGTGATGGAAATTACATTTGCTGCACTTTGGTAGGTTCCCCGCATATTGCTTTACTGGTGCAGGGGTAACCAGAGCAGTAGTGGGGGTAGTAGCGGCATGGACTACCAGTATTTGTTGCTTCTTGGAAGGTTCCTATGAAGACTGACCCTTCCTCTTGTTCCAAAACTTCTTGTTGTTGTTTTTGTTGGTACTAATATTGTTGTTGTTGTTTCCTATGGTTTGCTCCGGGACAGCAGTTAGGAAGCCTTGACAGATTCCATGGTCAACGAGAGCTCGTGCCAACTGTTTAGCACTATCAAAAGTGACTAGTTTGGAAGCTAGTACACTTCCTCGAATCTGGGGTGACAGTCCCCAGATGTATCTTTCGATCTTCTTGCTCTCTAGAGCAACCATCCCTGGGCAAAGGATTGCCAAGTCACGAAAACCTATTAGTATAGGTCGTTATGTCCGAGCCTATCATAGTAAGGCCCCAAAGTTCCTGCTCTAGATTTTGTACTTCACCCCTTGGACAGTACTCTTGCATTAACATTTGCTTTAGATTCTCCCAGTCCATAGAATTTGCCACTATCAGAGTTAGTGAATTGATGTGTCCATTCCACCATGTCAGGGCTCTCTTGGAGAATGTACAAGCGGCAAATTTTACATTTCTCACTTCCAGACATGCACAGATCTCGAAAACCGCTTCTGTTTTCTCTATCCATTGTGATAGAAAATTATCCCTCTGGATCCGTTAAAAGTCATGGACTTGCTATTGGTGAAGTCCTTGAAGGTGCAATCCCATGAATGACCTTGACGTTGGCCATTCGTAAAGCTATTTACGTCCCCTCCAGAACCATTATTACTCATTTGGGCCATTGCTTCTATTACTGCAGCTATTACAGCAGCTATTAAGGCTGCATTTTCCATTAATGGAGGTGGTGGTGGTGGTGGAGGTGATGGTGGTATCGTGCCCGGACTGGGTCTTAGGTTTGGATGAAGAGGCATCGCGCTACTAAGAATTTAAAAATGAAAGGTCATTAGTTTTGGTGGTCGAGGGTTATATGAGTTAGCTATCTTTAATAGTTTTAAAATTTTGGTTTGGACCACACCAGGCTTTGAGTTTGATTCACAAATAGAGTTTGGATAGCAATAGATAAACTCATGAACTTGAAAGAAACGCACAGAACTAACACACGAAAGGGATATGCCTTATATATATATATTAAACATATGGCTGTGTGACATTCGAAGTTAGAACAAAATTGACCTTTCTAAAGGTCTCCGATTACAGGAAGTTAAAGAAAGTAAGACTTTTAGCCAATGGTCCTATTCTATATCAAAATTTGGGAGTTAGGCGAGCACTACTCGCGGTGCGGGTTGCACTTGGAGCTCGATTTCGCGTCCGATTGCTTGGATCCCATGGGATGCTTGTCAAAGCCAGCTTGTTGCTCCCTCAAATCTCTCATTTCGGAGAGAGCTGCAGTCATTTGCTCCTGGAGGGAGTTGGTGTTGAGTTGAGCATTCCCTTGTAGCATGTCTAGGCGACGAATATCAATTGCATTCTCTTCTATCCTTATTTCAACCTCACGAATCCGGTTTTCTTGGACTCTGGATTGATAAGCCTGATTGGCAAGTTTGCCTACCACAACTAGGAGTGCTTGATCAGCTGAACTTCCTCCACTAACATCGTAGAAGTGCCGTCACATACCGTAAGGAGGACGCAGTCCTTGCTGTTGGCTCCAATGGTGGATGTGGCTTCCCCATACGGGAGTTGGTCCTTGAAAGTTTCCCCTAAGTGCAGGAGGTTGAGCGACTGGTGGGTTGATTATTTCTAGCTCTGAGTCTATCCCCGATTCTTCTCCTTCCTCCAACTCTATAGGTACCTCATCTTCTTCGGGGTCATCCTCAACCCATCCTCCATTGCCCTAATTCGGGTAATAGGCATCCCCGAGTGGATGAAATCCAACCATTGTGTCTGTGCCAGAATGGAGGTATGAGAATTCTCTAGAATTTAAAGCATGTAAATTTAGAAATGTAGCTTAAACTATTGAAATTACTAAATACTCCTATAGTATTTGAATTTGAATGTTTGATGCTGGGGTTATTTTGGTAAGTTTTGACTTGTTGCTCACTACGACCATTCCTCGGCATACATTAGTCCGGTCTCGGATAAATATAATTGATCAGGCTATATCCGTCCCAAATCCGATTATATATTCTGAGGCCTAGTCGTAGTGTCCAACTTGTCGTAATAGTTCTTTATAGCTCTAAATATGAAAATAAATCATTGTATGCATGAATTTGTGCTTTTACAACTCAAATAGTTTAAGTTAAAATGAAACGCGGTTCAGGTGTAAAAACGTTTTGCAGAGACTTTGAGTCCCTATGCATTTATAGTTTGTATATCTTATGTAGTTCAATATACTTAGTTCACTATAAACAAAGCTCTGATACCAATCTGTCACACCCCCAAACCAAAACGGCGGAATCGTTCGAGGGCGGATGACTTCATGTAGTATCGTAACAATTGAATACATAGTAAAGAAAGTAATACAACCATCATATATATAATTTAAAAGTTTACATTGTTGAAAGGTACTTGATTCAAAACAAATTACAATATGATGTAAAAATGAAACTAAACTGACACCACAATGTCCCTTCTTCAAAAGTTGTTCGTTTACATATTTTACTGAATTCCTAAGAAATACATGTAGTTTTGAAAGAGTAGATCAGCATTTAAGTTGGTGAGTTCATAAGTATTTAGTAACAATGTTTGTAGGAAATAGAATGAAATGGTTTGTACATGTATGAATGTTCCTATAAAATCCCATATTTTCTACTATAGTAGATGGTAGTTTAATTATTCCAAGACTTGTAATGCAATAGTGCTTATCATGCCTAAAATAGTAGATTTATGTATAAATCGCTAACGTATTTGAAGATCCCTGCAAAACAATGTGTTTTTAATACTCCATGGGAGTCTTATAACCATGCTATTTGACCAGGATGCCTATAACAACGTTCTTCAAGCGTTGGAAGGTTATGACATTTGTCAACCCAGGCCTGCCGACTTAGCTGTAGCTAACAGCTTAGGTGTGGGATTGTCAATCCCGTATAGATCTATACACAAGTATCACACTCCCCCTACAAGGGATTTTGGTATATAATATAGGACTTAAAATGCATACTCGAAAGTACGTGAAATATCTCACAAAACTTAGTATAAAACAGATTTACGTACGAAAATGTCCATTTGTTCTTGTGTATGAAAATATCTCTTCGATATAGTGTTTCTAGCATGTAAATGTTCATGATTTTCTCGTAAACTATACCTATTTTAGTTTTTCAAAATGGGTGTTTCGTTCGTATAGTAAAACCTAGTGTAATACGCACTTGTTATGTAAAGTATAACATTTATAGTGACATAAATGATCACATATACTTAAAGTATAAATAAAGTGTTTGATTCGTGTGTGTGTGTGTGTGTGTGTGTGTGTATATATATAAACATGTTTTATTTCCAAAAGACAAGATGTTATCGATAATATATATTGCATACGAAAGTTCCCATGTAGTAGTTATGAATCACATATGATTTACTTGATAAAAAGAGTATATAGTGAAACTTTATGTTAGACACGATAATAACCGTGTGTTTACTTGTATCCCCCCTCCCCTTAAAAGTGTATAAAAAGCATTGATAAAACATTTGAAAGTGTAGTTTATAGGGGTATGAACTCACTTGATTGATGGGAGAAAGCGAGATGATAATCGAGTAGAACTTCGACTTGGAAGAGTTGATTTTCTCGGTATTCTCGGAAATCTCGGGAATCTCGGCAGTGTATAACCTTCCTTTGGAACTTGAGTGTGAAAATCGGGGCTTCGGGATGGCTTTTCGAGGTAATTACGTAGAGTAACAACACTTAGATGGAAAGAGATGAGCACCAAACCCGGCACCCTTAAGCTTCTATTTATAGGGGAGAATTTGGGTGCCACGTCGTGGCAAAGGGTTGGCTACGTTGTGGTGGGCTGCCTTATCCTCTTCCATTGATGGAACGCCATCAGTCACTTGTCGGGTCGCGGCCAGCTGTGCAGCGTTGTGGAAGACCTGACAACCTCGGATTTTAAGCCTTAAACTTGTAAAATCCATAAGTTTCGCGTACGAGCTCCGTTTTTGATGTTTTTAAATGCACGCGTAGGTGAGAATATACTCTACAACTCTCATTTATACTTCGTCTTCAAATTTTGATTTATTTTTAGTTATTTATTTTTAACAGGCCGGGACTGGAAAAGCCCGTGAAAAATCCATAACTTCTTCATCCGACGTCCGTTTTTTCCAAACTTTTTACCGTTGCGCTAGTTTGGTTGAGACCTTCGATTCTTATTTAGGTTGTTTCGGCCAAAAGTCTCTCGATCTCTATTTCGAGTTTTTAGTTGTCTACTGCTATATCCGGATCTTGGAAAAATCATAACTTCCTCATACGAAGTCGGATTTGGACGTTCTTTTTATGTACGCTCACGGTTTAATGATATCTTCAACTTTCATTTAGATACTTAAGGCTAAAAAGTATTGTATTGAAGCTTCGCGTTTTTCGTTTAATCGGTGTTGCTAGTTTTGTCGGAAATCTTAGAATGGTCATAACTTCTTCGTTATAACTCGGATTTTAGTGTTCTTAGTATTTCTGTAAACCTTGACACAATATCTAGCATAGTAGGTAACCAAATAGAGACTTTTGTACATTTTATTTTCGATGTTAATTTCATTATTTCAAAAGTGGTTACAATACTTGACTTTTTAAGTCATTACATAGAGTCGAAATATCGGGTTGTCATAGACACGCGGCGGCTGGAGCGAGCTTCGGATGCGAGGAGTCATCGGCTTCAGATGCGTCATCGGCTGGGTCTCCAGCTCGGACAGGCGAAAAGGGCATGCGTCGGATGCCAATTGGACCGTGCTTCGGACGGCTCTCCGATTCGGAAACGCATCTGTTGACTCACTGAGATTGGACACGGGGTGGGTGACGTATACGAGATCCGACCTTATCCATACGAAAATTCTCGTACATTATGCCCAAAACTTCTAGAATCCATAACTTTCGCATACGACATCCGTTTTTGTCACTCTTTATATGCACGCGTAGGTAAAATTATGCTTTACAACTTTCGTTTAGACTTTGTTGGCAAATTTTGATTTTATTTTTAATATTATTATTTTTAACAGATCGGGATAGGAAAATCCGTTAAAATTCATAACTTCTTCATTCGACATCCGTTTTTGTCAGAATTTTTACCGTTCTACTACTATTGACGAGACCTTCGATTCTCGTTTAGGTTGTGTCGGATAAATATCACTCGATCTATATTTTGAGTTTTTAGCTTTCTACTCCTTTTTCCTAAACTTAGAAAAATCATAACTTCCTCATACGAAGTCAGATTTAAAAGTTCTTTATATGAAAGTTTATTATTTTAACGAGTACTACAACTTTCATTTAGATCACTAAGGCTAAAAATAGTTTATGGAAAACTCGCTTTTTACACGAAATAGTGTTTGTCGGATTTGTCACGGATCTTCGATTGGTCAAGGTCGCGAGCATGCTAGTGTTCCATTGGACTGCCTAGAATACTCTGTGGTTGTCATCCATTAACTACTAGATGACGGGGGCTAACATTTAGAAACAAGGTTTCTCACATCGTCCACCTCTCACCCTTACCTCATGGTCTATATCACCTCTCAACTCATCATCCAACTCATATTTCATCTACCCATGTTTTACCCAACATATTATGTAGATAAAAACACATATACAACTTAAATCATATAAAACTTGTATAAAATCATTCATCCAGCATAGATAGCAAGTATACAGATAATATATACATATAGAACATAGTTTATATAAAATACTTCATATTTATGTGTAAGATGAAAGCGACCATGCACTCACTTGAAAAGGTGGTGGCTCGGCACTCGGATAGCACTTCGTTACTCTTAACACAATTTTCCTTTGACAAAACCTAGTATAATTACCACTAGAGTTTAGTCTAATATTCACCGAGACTAATTAATAGTCTTGCTATTATTACTATTATATAAGCACAAAACAATATTTCTCGACCACTATATACAGACAGGGACCATATATAAAACACCGGAGCGCAAGACCATTTTGGCATATAGCACTTCTAACATCCAACCACCCTATGCGGCCCTTTAAACCGGATTCCCCGTACTGCGAGTGGTTAAAAGGGTATTATAACGAAACTTATATAACTCATAATAATAGCCCAAATACTTACTATACGGTCCTAATAACATTACTATATTGAAACATAAGATACACTAACGATAGGGTATGCGTAGCTCACTTACAATGGGTTTTTCGCAAAACCGGGCTTCACTGGAGCAGCGTTCCCGAGCCGAAAGGCTCTTTTCTCGGGGCTTCGGGAGCCTCAGGGATTCCTTCAGGTGCTAGGGGGTTTCCCTAGACTTTAGGGGTGGGTAGGGACGCTAGAGAGAGAAAGTGAAAGAGGAAAGGTGTAAGAATGAATGGAACCCGACACCTCTATTTATAGGCTAAATTCTTGATGGACTCGTCGAGTCACCCATTTTGCAACAACACCCTGCCGA
Organism: Lactuca saligna; assembly: GCF_052625555.1. Lineage (NCBI taxonomy): Eukaryota > Viridiplantae > Streptophyta > Magnoliopsida > Asterales > Asteraceae > Lactuca > Lactuca saligna. The sequence continues at coordinate 148,550,298 of NC_136425.1, read as the reverse complement.
CGTTTAAACCTCGTAACATTCACATAAGAGATCCTTTTTTATGTTCTTTATATCCACGCTTAGGTAAAAACAAGATCTACAACTTTCATTTTGACTTCGTCGGCTAATTCTCGACCGATCCTAAATTTAATAATAGGAGGAGATTAGACTGTTAAATGACCGAAAAAAATTCGCAACTCCTTCATACGGACTCCGTTTTCATCTATCTTTTTACTGTTGCGTTCCTCTTAATGAGATCTTCAACTTTCATTTAGGCCGCGTAATCCAAAAACCGATCGAACTAAAATTCGAGTTTCGGGTCGTGCACTGCTATGCCAAATCTTAGAAAATTCATAACTTCCTCATACGAAGTCAGATATGGGTGTTCTTTTTTTTGTATGTTCCTGGTTTAACGTATACTACAACTTTTGTTTAGATCACTAAGGTTAAAAAGTTCACTATCATAAATTCACTTTTTATGTCTCTCGGTGTCGTGCCGGTTTTGCCGTAAAACTTCGACGGGCCATAACTTCTTCGTTATAACTCGGATTTCGGCGTTCTTTATATGTACAGAACCCTTGTAACATATACTACAACTTGGTTAAGATTAATCTTTCTAAATAATCTTCCATAAAAAAACTCATTGTTGATGCTCATTGTCTCTCTAAATTAACTAGCACGGATATGTGGGCGTTACAATTATTTCGGCGTTCTTTATCTTGGACCCGCTCTCTATCTCATGTTAGACTTTCAATCATGATCCTCATGTCACGATCTCGATCATTATTGGAGACTCCTTCTTTAACAAACTTGAGATACGTTTCTTCCTTTGATTATCATCATAGACCGTTAGGTCATGTTCTAATGACCTCTCATCGTATGATGCATTGCTTGGACTCAGGTCTTTTAGATTCAAATTCCAGAACAGACTATATCTTCCTTCATGTTCTAATCACATCTTAAAAGGTAGCATTTCTAGCTACAAGAAACTATCATGATACCTCTATCGACCGCTTTGATTATCTTTTATTTCAATCTTCCGATTTAAGTCAGATGTTACATCAAACTTGGTTCTCCGAACCACATAACATACTCATCATAGTTGGACTCAATTTGATATGAACACTACGGTCGGAATATGTAATAGCTCAAATTTTCAAATAAATTTTTCATTTAAAATAAAACAATTCCATTCAAACAAAAGTATTTATTCCAAGTTTCATTTCAAAATACAATTAAAAGAATCCCCAAGATCTCCAACAATGGCAGTGTGTACGCATCACGCCGGCGCCTTCCCACGGTCCTCGCTAGTACCTGAAACACATACATACAACTTGTAAGCATAAATGCTTAGTGAGTTCCCCAGTATACGACTTACACACATACGCCTTTCCAGGCCCTGACCTTCCGGTCCACAATACATTGCCTTCCGGCCCGTAACATATTCGCCTTCCGGCCCATAACATATTGCCTTCCGGCCCGTATCATATTGCCTTCCGGCCCATAGTATATTGCCTTCCGGCCCTTAACATTTACAACACATAATACATTTAATATAACACACATAGCACATACATCATACATCATACCTGACCTTTCTGTCACACAATATATCGCCTTCCGGCCCGTACAAACATACATATCATGCATAGCATCTACCTTTCTATTTATAGCATAAACAACACATATCATATACGACCTTCCGGTCTCACAGTCAAACCCTTCCGGGTGAAGTATAGTGAGAAGACTCACCTCGTAGTATGTAAACTATAAACTCTTGAAACCACTCGCACTCGATCCGCCAATCTGCAGACTCCCTATAATACCATATACCCTTATTAATAATCTTATCAAACAAGACAACTGACCCTACGAAATTACATGCAGGTCAACTCTGGTCAACGGTCAACTTGACCGGACTCGTCGAGTGCAAAGGCGACTCGGCGAGTCTAGACGTCCTCCCCAACTTCCCTGTTGTTCCCCTTTCTACCCGTCGAGTATCCCTCCTGACTCGACGAGATCCTCGTGGAAGAATCGCGGGGCCACCCCGACTCCACTCACCGAGTCTAAAGAACAACTCGGCGAGTCCCAGTGAACCTTCAAGCTACTCGCCGAGTCTGAGGAACAACTCGGCGAGTCCCAGTGAACCTTCAAGCTACTTGCCGAGTCTGAAGAACAACTCGGCGAGTCCCAGCGGATCTTCAAGCTACTCGCCGAGTCTGATCATTGGACTCAGCGAGTCCATGCCATGCAGTCGATCAACTGCCTCCTGTAATCCGCATGGTTCCGAAATATATAAACATGGGACTTCCTGGACCTCTAAACATACTATTACTGGGATTTAAATGCTTGGTAACAACATTATAATCTATCTAATCACTAAATGGGTTTCATAAACCCTAGATTCGTGCTCACCACCAAAACAACAGAAATGGACCGAGTATTACCTGAAAAACGTGATCTCTGTGTCCCCAACCTTCAGAACTCAATCCTCTTGATCTTCCTTTGACTAAAACCTTGCCTCTTCTTGCCTAACAATCTCCTCAAAGTCCCAATAGCCTTCCCTTCTCCTCTAGTCGTCCACAGATGCTAGGTTCTTCACAATCGGCCAAAAAACGCACAGTGACGGCCTAAGAGGCATTATATACGCTCCAACTAAACGGCTAGGGTTTCTGCTGAACAGCGTCGACTCGCCGAGTCCATATCTGGACTCGGCGAGTCCAGTCACGCATCCGCGACCAAGCCTGTGGTCCTACTCGGCGAGTCAGGCACCAACTCGCCGAGTCCCTTCCTAAAATGTCCCAAAAATAGATATAAAACAATACCTGAAATTCCGGGCTGTTACAACTCTCCCCCACTAGAACTAGACTTCGCCCTCGAAGTCTCACTCTGCGAATAACTCCGGATGTTGCTCCCGCATTTCACGCTCCGGCTCCCAAGTCATCTCCGATCCCTTCCAATGTTGCCACTGAACCAGAGGTATCTCCTTGTTCCGCAGAACCTTGATCTTCCGATCCCTGATAGCTACTGGTCTCTCGGCGTAATTCAGGCTCGCATCCACCTGAATATCCTCTAACGGAACCACTGCCGATTCATCGGCTATACACTTCCTCAACTATGATACGTGAAAGGTATTGTGAATCTGACCCAACTCTGCTGGCAACTCCAACCGATAAGCTACCCGACCTACCCTTGCAATTACACGAAATGGACCTATGAACCGGGGCCCCAACTTGCCCCTCTTTCTGAACCAGATCACTCCTTTCCAAGGAGAAACCTTTAGGAGAACGAAGTCGCCAACCTGGAATTCGAGCTCGGACCGGCGTCTATCCGCATAACTCTTCTATCGGCTCTGGGCGGTCAATAACCTCTGCCTAACCTGCTGAATCTGCTCGGTCGTCTGAAGTACGATCTCTGTACTGCCCATCACTCTCTGTCCCACCTCTCCCCGGCAAATAGGAGTCCGACACCTCCTACCATACAACAACTCAAAAGGTGGCATACCAATGCTCGAATGATGGCTGTTGTTGTAGGAAAACTCAGCCAAGGGAAAATACGCATCCCAGCTACCCCCGAAGTCTAACACACACGCTCTAAGCATGTCTTCCAATGTCTGAATCGTCCGCTCGCTCTGACCGTCTGTCTGGGGATGGTATGCGGTACTAAAATGCAGTTTAGTACCCAGCTCCTCATGGAATTTCTTCCAGAACCTGGAAGTGAAACGTACATCGCGGTCCGAAACAATCGAGATCGGCACTCCATGCCGAGATACTATCTCTCTCACGTATAACTCCGCCAACTTCTCTGCTGATGAACTTTCGCTAATGGCAAGGAAGTGTGCACTCTTCGTCAACCTATCCACAATCACCCAAATTGCATCAACTCCTCTGGCAGTTCTCGGCAATTTGGTGATGAAATCCATCGTAATCTGTTCCCACTTCCACTCAGGAATCTCCAAGGGCTGTAACTTACCATGCGGTCTCTGGTGCTCGGCCTTAACCCTACGGCAGGTCAAACACCTCTCAACGAACCAAGCGACGTCTCTCTTCATGCAAGGCCACCAATATTCCTTTCTCAAATCCAAATACATCTTCGTAGCACCGGGATGGATCGAGAATTTCGATCTATGAGCCTCCTCCATCAAAGTAGCACGTGTACCGCCCACGAATGGTACCCAAATCCGACCCTGAAACGTCAGAAGTCCTCGTCCATCCTTAACGAACTCTGAAATTAACCCAACGACCCGCTCCTTCTTCTGCATCTCGGATCTCACAACCTCGGCTTGTGCCCCACGAATAGCATCTAATACCGGAGTCATCACCGTCAACCTCAGACATACGTCCCGCAATGGAGTGCTCTCCGCCCTACGACTCAATGCATCGGCTACCACATTAGCCTTGCCTGGGTGGTATAGGATCTCACAGTCATAATCCTTAACCACGTCCAACCATCTCCTCTGACGCATATTTAGGTTGGGTTGATCCATCAAATACTTCAAACTCTTATGGTCCGTGTATATAGTACAACGAACCCCGTACAGGTAGTGACGCCAAATTTTGAGAGCGAACACTACTGCCCCCAACTCTAAGTCATGCGTGGGATACCTTGCCTCGTGAGGCTTCAGCTGCCTCGATGCATAAGCTATCACATGGCCCCTCTGCATCAGCACTGCACCCAGTCCCGAAATCGATGCGTCGCAATATACGACAAAGTCCTCCATCCCTTCCGGGAGAGCTAATACCGGGGCTTCGCACAGTCTCTGACGAAGTGTCTCGAAGGAAGTCTGCTGCTCGGGTCCCCATGAGAATGTAACACCCTTTCGGGTCAATCTGGTGAGCGGTGCCGCGATCTTGGAGAAGTCTCTAATAAACCTCCGATAGTACCCCGCCAACCCAAGGAAACTCCTGATCTTGGAAGGTGACTTCGGTGCCTCCCAACTCATCACTGCTTCCACCTTGGCCGGATCAACCAATATCCCTGCCTGATTAACAACATGTCCCAGAAATTGGACCTCCCACAACCAGAAGTCACATTTGGAGAATTTTGCATATAGCTTCTCCGACCTTAGTACCTCAAGGACCTCCCTCAAATGTCCCTCATGCTGTTCTCTAGACCGCGAATACACCAGGATGTCGTTGATAAATACAATCACAGACCGATCCAGCATCGGCCTGCATACCCTGTTCATGAGGTCCATGAACACTGCCAAGGCATTGGTGAGCCCAAAATGCATCACCACGAACTCGTAATGCCCATACCGCGTCCTAAATGCTGTCTTCTGGACGTCCTCATCCCGCACTCTTACCTGATGGTACCCTGATCTCAAATCGATCTTGGAAAACCAAGATGCCCCTTGCAACTGATCGAATAGATCATCGATCCTCGGTAACGGATAGCGGTTCTTGACCGTCACCTTGTTCAACTCCCGGTAATCGATACACATCCGGTGTGAACCATCCTTCTTCTTGACGAACAGAATCGGTGCTCCCCACGGCAAGCTACTCGGCCGAATAAATCCCTTTCCCAGCAACTCCTGGAGTTGCGAGGACAACTCTTGCATCTCTGGAGGTGCAAGACGATAAGGCACCTTCGCAATAGGCGCAGCCCCCGGAACCAGATCGATACCAAACTCTACTTGCCTCGCAGGAGGTATTCCCGGCAAATCCTCGGGAAAAACATCTGGAAACTCGCGCACCACTGGAACCTCCTCCACTGTCTTCGGTCTCTCGGAAGTCTCCCGCGTATCCACTACATACGCCACAAAACCTTTACATCCCTGTTGTAGGCATTGCCTCGCCCTAGCGGCCGAACAAAAAGCTGATCCCGAACGAGTACCCTCGCCGTATACCGTAAGAACTCCCCCACTAGGGTCTCGTATAGTCACCAGCTAACGCTCGCAGTCGATGACGGCGCTAAATCGGCTCAACCAGTCCATGCCCACGATGACACAGACATCCCCCATCGCAATAGGAATTAGATCAATCGGAAATGCAACCCCGAAGATCTCTAGCATGCATCCCCGAAGAACCTCTGTGGCACAAACCACCCTCTCGGCCGCAATAGAAACGCTCAGAGGCCGACCTAACGGCTCACGACTAATGCCAATATGCTGACTAAAAGCTAACGATACAAAGGATCTACTCGCACCCGAATCAAATAACACTAGAGCAGGCATAGAGTTCACAAGAAAAGTACCTACACATACATTAACATAAGCATAACATTTCAACTTTAAAGTAAATACGTGAATGATAACATACCTGCCACAACATCGAGCGCAGCGCGGACCTCCTCCGCAGTCAGCTGAAAAGCTCTCCCGCGAGCCCTCGGGGCCTCGACCTTCGCCGGTCGGGTCTCAGTAGTCCTGGTAGTAGGTGTATCTCCCTGACGAAGCTGCGGGCACTCGGCCTTTCGATGGCCTGTCTGGTTGCAGTGAAAGCAAACCATAAACCCCTTAGGGCAATCCCTGGCAATGTGTCCCTCCTTGCCACACTTGTAGCAACCACCAGCTCGACACGCCCCCTCGTGACCCTTGCCGCACTTCACGCAAGTGCGGGCCTTCGGACCTCCCATCCTCGAATCAGCGGACTTGATCCGCTTGGCTGTCGGCTGAGACTGAGCCGGCCGCCGATCCACCTGCCGAGACTCGGCCTCCTCCCTCGCCTGAGTCTCCAACTCGATCTCGCGCTTCCTGGCGTTCGCATGAAGCTCGGTGAAAGTACGATAGGTGGAGTTTGACACAAACTCCCGGATATCCCTCCTCAGAACGCCCAAATACCGGCTCATCCATGACTGCTCTGTAGATACCAGCTCGGGGCAGAACATCGCCCTCTCATGAAACTTCCGTGTGACCACTGCAACGGAATCAGTACCCTGTTTAAGGGTCAAGAACTCCTGAATCAATCGTTCCCTCTCCACCGGGGGAACGTACTCGTCCCTGAACATCTCAGTAAACCTCTCCCACGTCACCGCTGTAATCTCCACCAGAGTAAAGTTCGCCGTCACGAACTTCCACCAATCCTTCGCTCCCAGTCGGAGCTGGTTCAAGGCGAACCGTACCCTCAGGTGCTCCGGGCATGAGCAAGTATAGAAGCACCCCTCAATGTCGGCGATCCACCTCATCGCCGCAATCAGATCCTGTGTCCCATCGAACTCAGGGGGTTTCGTGTTGCTGAATTCTCGGAACAGCAACGAATCGCCCCCTTGCAGCCTGGCAGCGGCCACGGCTGCGGTAGCGGCAGCAGCTGCAGCCTCAGTCAGTGCGGCGTACCGCTCCTCGAATGTCTCCATCAGCGTGGTCTTAATAGACCCAAACATCTCCTGGATCTCGGCCCGGATCGCTGCAGCCACCTCCTCCTGGATCATCTGACGAATATCCTCGTCACTCACAGTGCTCGAACTCACCCCATTGCGTGTGATAACCATGATGTCTCTGAAATACAACATAAAATTATCAGAGACTCCACCAAGTACAATTGTACTCGATAACGCACCCTACTCAGTCTCCGATATCCAGGGATTCTTACTTGGGTCTTCCACCGACCCGGTGTCTTCGGTAGTACGGGCCCAATACTACCGACCACACCGTATCAGTATTCGTCCCAAATCTTCCTCCCCAAACCAAGAATAATGAGTACTCTACCTCTAGTATGCACTATCTACTTGCACGCTACCAAATATCTCATATAAGCAATCTCCCTAGACTAAGGCATCACAAAACAGGCCATTCTAGTCCTATCATGTATACCTACTCTTCTAGCATGCATAACAATTCATAATTCAGTGCATAACATAACATTGTAAGGTATTCTGGGGATCTTTGCCGTTCGGGCGCTGGCTGATCGTACACACTGCTCCGTTCTTGTTTACCGCTTTACCATTTATAAAATTTTATGTCTTTATTATTTTTAAAAGATTTTTCCTCAAATCCTCGGTTTGAGTTCAGTTACACCCGAAGGTACACCCGAATCCCTCAAACCAAGGCTCTAATACCAATTGTAATAGCTCAAATTTTCAAATAAAATTTTCATTTAAAATAAAACAATTCCATTCAAACAAAAGTATTTATTCCAAGTTTCATTTCAAAATACAATTAAAAGAATCCCCAAGATCTCCAACAATGGCAGTGTGTACGCATCACGCCGACGCCTTCCCACGGTCCTCGCTAGTACCTGAAACACATACATACAACTTGTAAGCATAAATGCTTAGTGAGTTCCCCAGTATACGACTTACACACATACGCCTTTCCAGGCCCTGACCTTCCGGTCCACAATACATTGCCTTCCGGCCCGTAACATATTCGCCTTCCGGCCCATAACATATTGCCTTCCGGCCCGTATCATATTGCCTTCCGGCCCATAGTATATTGCCTTCCGGCCCTTAACATTTACAACACATAATACATTTAATATAACACACATAGCACATACATCATACATCATACCTGACCTTTCTGTCACATAATATATCGCCTTCCGGCCCGTACAAACATACATATCATGCATAGCATCTACCTTTCTATTTATAGCATAAACAACACATATCATATACGACCTTCCGGTCTCACAGTCAAACCCTTCCGGGTGAAGTATAGTGAGAAGACTCACCTCGTAGTATGTAAACTATAAACTCTTGAAACCACTCGCACTCGATCCGCCAATCTGCAGACTCCCTATAATACCATATACCCTTATTAATAATCTTATCAAACAAGACAACTGACCCTACGAAATTACATGCAGGTCAACTCTGGTCAACGGTCAACTTGACCGGACTCGTCGAGTGCAAAGGCGACTCGGCGAGTCTAGACGTCCTCCCCAACTTCCCTGTTGTTCCCCTTTCTACCCGTCGAGTATCCCTCCTGACTCGACGAGATCCTCGTGGAAGAATCGCGGGGCCACCCCGACTCCACTCGCCGAGTCTAAAGAACAACTCGGCGAGTCCCAGTGAACCTTCAAGCTACTCGCCGAGTCTGAGGAACAACTCGGCGAGTCCCAGTGAACCTTCAAGCTACTCGCCGAGTCTGAAGAACAACTCGGCGAGTCCCAGCGGATCTTCAAGCTACTCGCTGAGTCTGATCATTGGACTCGGCGAGTCCATGCCATGCAGTCGATCAACTGCCTCCTCTAATCCGCATGGTTCCGAAATATATAAACATGGGACTTCCTGGACCTCTAAACATACTATTACTGGGATTTAAACGCTTGGTAACAACATTATAATCTATCTAATCACTAAATGGGTTTCATAAACCCTAGATTCGTGCTCACCACCAAAACAACAGAAATGGACCGAGTATTACCTGAAAAACGTGATCTCTGTGTCCCCAACCTTCAGAACTCAATCCTCTTGATCTTCCTTTGACTAAAACCTTGCCTCTTCTTGCCTAACAATCTCCTCAAAGTCCCAATAGCCTTCCCTTCTCCTCTAGTCGTCCACAGATGCTAGGTTCATCACAATCGGCCAAAAAACACACAGTGACGGCCTAAGAGGCATTATATACATTCCAACTAAACGGCTAGGGTTTCTGCTGAACAGCGTCGACTCGCCGAGTCCATATCTGGACTCGTCGAGTCCAGTCGCGCATCCGCGACCAAGCCTGTGGTCCTACTCGGCGAGTCAGGCACCAACTCGCCGAGTCCCTTCCTAAAATGTCCCAAAAATAGATATAAAACAATACCTGAAATTCCGGGCTGTTACAGAATAACAATCATCTTCTTAGTCATTACCAAAACGATGCTAATGACATATTTGAATAAAACGGTATAAGTTACTAGTTTCTTGGTAACCTTGTGACTTTCCCTGATCCAAGCATGAGTCATGTGCTTCCGGTAGTATAGGCCTCAACTACCTTTCACACCTACTCATACTCCTCCGAAGTATTGTCTCGCAGTTCTCCAAGTCATTATCACATAAACAATTTTAACACATACAAATGTGTCCAAACAATCATATAATATTTCCTAGACTCTACTAGGACTTTTTCCATGCGTATCTTCAATCATCAATTCTGCTTCAATTGGTTGGTGATGGAAATGTCAGACGATGGGATAACTTCATGGATTATACGAAAAATCTTTTTTTCTGCTAATAGAACATGTACTTCTACCGTACTATATGTATTATTTATTAGACGCATTCTAAAGGCATGGTATCACTCTTATAATATCTTCTTATAGGTACCGTTCAATATCGTAAGCCATCTCAATTCTTCCATTCACTCCATTTACTATGAGTCTTCACCATGATGTTCTGCACACCAAAGTAGGTGTTCGGTGGATCGAGACGAGAATTAAGATAGGAAAGATTTTATCTGTGATTGACGTATAAATCCCTTTATCTCTTCGAAAAAGTTATATGCCCGTTCTAATACTGTAATTAAACGTTTAGAAACCTGAAAACATAAAGTTTCCAGATTTGGTCAGCAATAGACCATAGATCCGATCATATAATACATATCATAAATTATTTAGCACATAAAAGCATGATAGGCATTTTTCCCTAAATAAGATAGTGCTTATATCTATTCAGGTGTACTTCCGAAAATATATTAGACATACTCCTCACGATCACCACTTAGCATTCTAAGTTTAGGTCTAGAAATAAATCTTTATTCCTAGTTCGCTTAGACTAATGCTGTGATACCAACTGTGACATCCCTATTTTCACGGCCAGAAAAGACCGATTTTGTTTATGCTTTATAAAAATCAGAGTACCTCTTTTAATAAAAAATTTGCGAAATTTGTTCCTAGTAAAACATGATAAATAAGTTATCAAAGTATTTCCGAAGAAAAATATTTTTATTCATTTTAAAACATTTGGGATGTCATCGTCAATACAGAAGCATAAGTATAAACAGAACTTACATTCATTTTCACTAGTGATTTATATCTCCTTAATCTCTCAGTGTAATCTGACGTCATATCAACACCTGTGATATAAATAAACTGAGTGGGTCAGGTTGGGAAACCTGGTGAGTACATAGGGTTTTCATCCCACAATAATATAATTATTATGTTTAATCATCAAACAGTTAACCCAATTACCCGTCCCCATTATCTTCTTTACTCTTAAGGATCTACCCTAAGAATCAGCTATTCATCGTTCATTTATTCCTAAGGATTATCCTAAGGAATAGGTACGAAGTCTATTATTGTCAATGACAGAGCTGTCAAGCACAACTGCTAGTTCTATCATTTAGGCGCAACTACCAGAATTGTGACATTCTCTATGAGGCGCAGCTGTTGATATTGTCCTTCGGGCACAGCTGCTAGGGTTATCTCGTTTAGTAACAATATCATTTTCGAGAATCCACTCACAATACATGTCAATGGGTTTTTAGAGTACACTGGTGAACATATCATTCACAACACCTACAGGTTGAGAGTCTGCTAGTGTTCCACTAGACTGTCTAGAATTATCTGTGGTTGTCATCCATACTCTGCTAGATGATGGGGTCAGCATTTAGGAACAAGGCTTCTCACAGTGTCCACCTCTCAACCTTACCTCATGGTTTATATCACCTTTCACTCATCATCCAACACATATTTCATCTACACATGTTTTACCGAACATATTATGTAGATAAAAATACATATACAATTTAAATCATACAAAACTTGTATAAAATCATTCATCCAGCATAGATAGCAAGTATATAGATAATATGCACATATAGCACGTAGTTTATATAAAATACTTCATATCTATGTGTAAGATGAAAAGGACCATGCACTCACTAGAAAAGGTGGTGGTTGCGCACTCGGATAACACTTCGTTACTCTTAACACAATTTTCCTTTGACAAAAACTAGTATCATTACCACTAGTGTTTAGTCTAGTATTTACCAAGACTAATTAATAGTCTTGCTATTATTACGTAACAATATTTCTTAACCACTATATACAGACAGGGGCCAAACACAAAACATCGGAGCGCAAGACCATTTTGGCATATATCACTTCTGAAATCCAACAACCCTATGTGGCCCATTAAACCAAATTTCCCATACCGCGAGTGGTTAAAACAATATTATAACAAAACTTATATAACTCATAATAATAGCCCAAATACTTACTATAAGGTCCTAATAACATTACTATATTGAAACATAAGATACACTAACGATAGGGTAGGCGTAGCTGTGACATCCCTAATTTCACGGCCAGAAAAGACGGATTTGTTTATGCTTTGTTTTATAAAATCAGAGTAATCTTTTAAAGAAAACGGTTGCAGAATTTGTTCCCAAAACAAGATATGATAATAACTTATCAAAACATTTCTCAAAGAGAATGTATTTTCATTTAATAATAAAACCTCGGGATGTCATGTTCCGATACAGACGTATAAGCATAAACAGAACTTACATTCAATTACACTAATGATTTATATCTCCTTTAAATCTCTCTGTGAAATATGTCTTCGTATCGATACCTGTGATACAAAGAAAACTGAGTGGGTCAGGCTTGGGAGCCTGGTGAGCATATAGGGTTTTCATCCCACAATGTTATATCATATATTTATAAATATAGAACATTCAAACTTGTACAATTTCACCATATAAAGGCAACTCTTATCCCACCCCCATCGATCCTCACAACGACACGATCTAAACTCTCGTATCTAAAATTTTCCTCTTTACCCGATCCCTACTCACGGATCTAAAACTATTATCTTCACCCGATCTATACTCACGGATCTAAAACTAACCTTTTCACCTGATCCATACTCACAGATCTAAAACTAACCTTTTCCCCTGATCCATACTCACGGATCTAAAACTAACATCCTGATCTGATCCATACTCCCGGATAGATAATTGTACCCAATCCATACTCCCGGAATAAGGACAATTAACTATACCCTAATCCTGATCTGATCCATACTCCCGGATCAATAATTGTGCCCAATCCATACTCCCGGACTAGGGACAATTAACTTAGTCTTAATCCATACTCCCGGACCAATAACAAGTTTTATCTCTTTACTTGATCCATACTCCCGGATCTAAAACTAACCTCTTGGTCTAATCCATACTCGCTGAATAACTAGATCAACAACAACAACATCGGGACCTCTCATCTGTTTATCACACATCAACTATCTACCCATGTTTTACCCAACATATTAATAGATAAAAATATATATTTTTATACATAGTTTAAAACCTGTATAACATTCTCATTCAATACCTATTCAACATAACAGATGAGGCATACCCACATAACACGTATTTCATAGAGAATAAATCAGATCTATGAGATAGAAGAAAGTGAATATACATTCACGCATATAACAACAAAATATACACATAACACGTATTGTATACTAAATACTTAATAATTATGTGTTAGAAGAAAGTAACCACACACTCACTTGATTAGAAGATGATCGGGCAGCACTACGACTTGTAGAAGTAGTATTCTTCGGTAGATCTGGAAAATCTTCACAAAAACCGGACTCCTCGCGGGCAGAGCTTCGACTCGGGAATCACACTTCTCAGGATCTTCGGGGCCTCGGGACTTGCTTCGGGGCTCGGGAATGATACCGGGGCTTCGGAATATTTCTTGCACGAAAAACGATGCAAAAACGCAAGAAAATGGGAAGAAATGAGCAAGAAAGTCGGTTGCCCTCGACACCCTTTTATAGGGGGCTGAAACACGAATTACGCTGGGCGTAATTCTAAATTACGCTGGGCATAATGGCGATAAGATCACTGACTCTCCCCCCCCCCCCCTTCGGATAATATCGGAATATATATATATATATATATATATATATATATATATATATATATATATATATATATATATATATATATATATATATATATATATATATATATCAAAAATATTTAATAAACTTCAAAAATTCATATCTTCCTCATACCAACTCCATTTTCGACGTTCTTTATATCCACGTGTAGGTGAGACTACGCTCTACAACTTTTGTTTAGGCTTCGTCGGCTAATTTTGACTTTATTTTTATTATTTGTTTTTAGTAGGCCGGGACAGAAAAACTCCGTTATAAACTCATAACTTCTTTATCCGACGCCCGTTTTTGCCCATCTTTTTATCGTTTTACTCCTATTAAAGAGACCTTCGATTCTCATTTAGATTATTTCGGCTAAAAACCGCTCGGTCTCAAATCGAGTATTCGGACTGCATACCGCTAAGTCGAAACTTAGAAAAATCATAACTTCCTCATACGAAGTCAGATTTGGTCGTTCTTTTTATGCACGCTCTGGTTTAACGAACTCTACGACTTTCGTTTAGATTGCTAAGGCTGAATATCACTCTAACGTAAATTCACTTTTTACGTCATTCTGCGTCGTGCCGGTTCTGTCGCGAAACTTCGACAGGTCATAACTTCTTCGTTATAACTCGGATTTCGGCGTTCTTTATATGCACAGAAACCTTGTAACATATACTATAACTTAGTTAAGATTATTCATTCTAAATAATCTTTCATCAAAAATTCATTTTTGACGCCAATCGTCTCTAAATTGACTAGCCCGGATCTATGGGCGTTACAGTAGCTCACTTACAATGGGTTTTTCGCAAAATCGGGTTTCGCTGGAGGAGCGTTCCCGAGCTGAAATGCTCTTTTCTCGGGGCTTTGGGAGCCTCGGGGCTTCCTTCGAGTTCTAGGGGTTTACCTAGACTTTAGGGGGGTTAGAGAGTCTAGAGAGAGAAAGTAGAAAGAGAAAGTAAAGAGAGAAAGTGGAAGAGGAAAGGTGTGAGAATGAATGGAACCCGACACCTCTATTTAGAGGCTGAATTCCTGATGGAGTCGTCGAGTCGGTACACGGACTCACCGATTCGGTGCCACTTGTCAACTTTCTGCTCGGAAAACGTTTGTGGCCTACATTGTGCCACGTCACCCATTTTGCAGCAGCACCCTGCCGACTTCTAAACCCTGTAACATTCACATACGAGCTCCTTTTTGACATTATTTATATCCATGCGTAGGTAAAAACAAGATCTACAACTTTCATTTTGACTCCGTCAGCTAATTCTCAACCAATCTTAAATTTAACAGTAGGAGGAGATTAGACTGTTAAATGACCTCAAAAAATCCGTAACTCCTTCATAGGGACTCCGTTTTCGTCTGTATTTTTACCGTTGAGTTGATATTAATGAGATCTTCAACTCTCATTTAGGTCGTACAAGCCAAAAACCGCTTGAACTAAAATTCAAGTTTCGGGTCGTGCACTGCTCTGCCAAATCTTAGAAAATTCATAACTTCCTCATACAAAGTCAGATTTGGGCGTTCGTATTTTGTATGTTCTTGGTTTAATGTATACTACAAATTTTGTTTAGATCACTAAGGCTAGAAAGTCCTCTATCGTAAATTCACTTTTTACGTCTCCCGGTCTCGTGTCGATTTTGCCGTAAAACTTCGACGAGCCATTACTTCTTCGTTATAACTCAGATTCCGGCGTTCTTTATATGTACGAAACCCTTGTAACATATACTACGACTTGGTTAAGATTAATCCTTCTAAATAATCTTCCATTAAAAACTCATTTTTGACGCTCATTGTCTCTAAATTGACTAGCCCGGATCTGCGGACGTTACATCACCCATCACTAGATTGCTCTCACCCGGGCACGCTTTACTGCAGAGTTCTTATGGGATCTGCTGCCCTTACGGATTTAAAACGCGTTGTGACAAGAAATGTATCCACATCCCTTTTAAGGAAATGCTTCGTTCTCCATCCAAGCCGATGTGGCATCAGGTGCAACCCACATTCACCCCTTTAGGTGGGTTGCACCTGATCCCACATCGGCTTGGTAGGAAAACAAAGCATTTCCTTAAATGGGATGTGGATACTCTCCTTGACACAAAGCGTTTTAAAGTCATGAGGGTCAAATCGCATAAGAACTCTGCAGTTAAGCATGCCCGGGCGAGAGCAATCTAATGATGGGTGACCCCCTGGGAAATTTTCATGTTGGGAGCCCAAAGCAAACAATATTGTGATATGTGCCAAAGGGGAATGTTACAAATGGTATCAGAGCTGGGGCACGGGTCGATGTGTTCGACGGGGACGTCGAACCCTATAATGGGGGGTGAAGGTGGGTTACACCTGATCCCACATCGGCTTGGAAGGAAAACAAAGCATTTCATTAAAAGATGTCACACACTCGAACCAAACGGCGGAAACGTCCGAGGACTCGCGTGATTTAAATTGAATATCATCACAATGAATATACATGAATCATAACATAAACATCACCATGCATCAATATATTACAACTGGAATTGTTCACATCAAGTACATTGTTTTAACAATACAAATCCATACATAAATTGTTTGATAGATTCCATAAGCAAAACACCCTAACATACTTGGTACTTATTCCACGACTTACATGTTACCTGAGAATACAAGTTATTTTGAAAAACGGTCAACATATGAAATGTTGGTGAGTTCATAAGTATGTTGTGTTTAAAATGATTTGCGTAGTTTGTAAACCCATAAAATCCGATATTTTCTGAAAGACCATTATTAAAAAAAAATAAAAAAAAAAGTGTGAAGATCCATACAATATGCATGATGATTTCAAAACATGTATAATTGAAGAATTTAGTATTTAACGTGCAAGTGAAAATGTTGAACTTCCCTGGAAAACCCAATGTTTTCCAAATACATAAAATATAGTAATTTCTCAAATTGTTATACCACCACAATGAATGATTTTGATTACTCTGGTAGTGTTGGATTAATTAAGGTTTGTGAGTTGTTATAAGCATGCATTAGAAATGCCTAGTTTATAATTACAGTTTATGAACGATCCTTAGAGGCACCGCCCGTTATAAACCACTTAATCCAACCACCTTGATTACTCTCGATTATTGCCTAAATTTGTTTACACTGATTACTCATAATCCTAGCAAACGAGGAAAAGGAGGGGTACAATCCTACTACTACCGTAAGTTTACTTTAGGCCATCGGGGATGCGTAAGACTCGTTGGCTCATCTCGCATTTGACTACCTTGATCTTACTGGCAATAATATTTGATCACTAAGACCCAAAAGCATTTGAGACCCATATAAGGTCCCTTTATATGGAATTGGACCAAAGGAGGCCCAATAACACATAAGTGTTATCCCTTTGGGCCTAAAGATCATGTGAATGGACTTGCAAGGTCCAACAAGCATGATTTGAAACTTTTAAGCCCAAAGTTTGAATAATTACTCATCTTAGGTAACGCTTAAATTTTTGTAGGGTTTGATTCAACGGTTGGGGTTTTTGTATTGATTCGAGACCGATCGATTTGTTTATACGATATTTGGAGTTATACGTGTATTTGTCTTTTGAATTTTTGCTAACCGTAGATTAGTATTTTTTTTTTACTCAATATTGTATAAATAAGATAATTGACTAAAATATAATGGTTTGACCTTTTCAGCCCCTTTCTTTTGTAAAATGACAAATTTAGTCCTTAGTATAAAAGAAAAGACATTTTTAGTCCTTGAATCATTTTCTTGACACCTTTGTATCATAAATTTGTTGAAATGGTGGTTTTAACTCAAAATTTATTTTGTTAACTATTTAAGTCCTTTTAGAATAGTAATTTTCGGTTAAAACCCAACTTTTCACAATTTTTACAATTTTGGCCCGAAATCCAAAAACTTTTCATTTTTGATCCTTTTTGGAAATAAAAAAAGCAATTTTGACCCTTGAAATAGTTTTATTACCCTTTTTATCCAATGTCTTAAAGAATTTTCATTTCAGCCCCTTTAGTTGTCATTTTTCGCAATTTTTGGGCTTATTGGGCTAAAAGGCCAAAAATTAGCCCATCAAGCTAAAAATTTACATTTTGAGTCCCTTGAAAATTTTAATATTCAGAAAAACAATTATGGAAAATGTTTTGACTCTTTTGGCCCTTAACAAACCGTGACTTGGCAATTTTTAACCCAAGTTTTGTATTTTGACAATTTGAACCCAAAGATGGGTTTTCTGTTAGAAATATGTTCCTCAAAATCTTATAAGTTATTATTATTGACTTTTTTAGTGTAAAATAACTTAGATCATGTTTGTTTCCTTTCTCATGTCATAGATCTCGAGTATCACTCCTTTTTGGTTACATGTTCATCATAAAAACACATAAAATCATACATACATGCCTAAAATCACACATAGCATACACATACACATAGATCTACACATTTTCTTGTATTCTCCCCCATAAAGCATATGAAAACCGAAAAGAGAGGGGTATGAAACTCACCTTGAGTTGTGGGTTCAGTTTTGAAGAAGATTGGGAGAAGTTTGATGTTATTTTCGGCTTTAGCAACCTTTATTGGAAGATCTCAAACTTAAAGAGTTTTCTAGGAGTGTGATCACCAAAAACTTGTTTAGAAGGAATGATCTTACAAATGAGAAGAGTTGTATAAGTTAGACATGTAAAAACTTACCAAAGAATGATGATTATCTTGAGAAAATCTCTTGAAACATAAGCAAAAGTCTTGAGAATTTTTGGATGAAGAAGTGGATGAGTTTAGAGAGACTTAGAGAGAGTTGTTGTGATGTGTGTATGTGTGTTTTAGGAGGCTCTCGGCCAAGAGAAGAAGAGAAAGGGGAAGAGAGAGAGTGAGGTGACTTGTCTAGATACATGTTAGTCCATGCATGGATGCATGGTGTGCAATAAGGAGGTGGCACCTCCTAAAGTCAACCATTCCTCCTTTATTTGGTGGTTTGGTCCGAGAGAGAGGAGAAGGAGAAAGAAAAATTAGGCCTTGAATGCTTAAGCCCATATTATGACTTAATTTGATCATCTTTGGCCCAAAATAAATCAAGGAATGATTTTTATGATCCATTAGGGCTAATTAGATTTGTTATGGTCCAATAAGGCCCATTAAAGTATTTTATTTCATTTTAGGACCAATATGGCCCAAAATGTTAAAATAAATGAAATTGGGTCCAATTAGAGTCCATTTAAGAGTTCTAAGCCCAAGATAGTCAAATAGGAAGCTTATTGGCCCATTGGGCCCAATAAAGAAATCATAGTCCAAAATGGACTTAAACCGGGATTTCTAGGGTTTCCAATTCTTGTTGACTATTTGCAGTGCTTGAATGAGTGTTTGATGGAAGTTTTGTTGCTATTGAATAAGCATCATACATGCTTTCACATTGTTGGTTTACATTTGTTATCATTGTTTAATGTTTACAAGGCACCAAATTCCTAGTTGTGACAAAAAAGGTGTGGATACCTTCCTTGACACAACGCGTTTTAAAGTCGTGAGGGTAGCAAATTCCATAAGAAATATGTAGTTAAGCGTGCCCGGGCGAGAGCAATCCAGGGATGGGTGACCCCCTCGAAAGATTTCATGTCGGGAGCCTAAAGCAGACAATATTGTGATACGTGTTAAAAGGAGATATTACAGATAATCACGGATTTCAGGCAATCAAGTTTACTAGTTTTTGTTATGTCTGTCTACCTTTTTAAGACAATTCATCTACTATACTATTATCTATAATAATCATGTATTCAAACATCAAGATAAAATATAAATGTTGTTTTGTTTATTGTTGTAGTTGTGCTATATATTCAGTTTACCTGTGATTGATGAACTTAGTCGCACATCCCGGCATGTTTCGCCAACTCGGTCGGGGGTATGACTATAGGTAAGGAGAAGAAATTAATTGAAGCTTCTAAGTCTTTTGATGAATTTATATATAAATGTTTTTCAAGGAAAGAAAACGAGCTCACTAATGTTGAAAGAGTAGAGAAAGAGGGAGGGTTGTTAAAATAAATGATGACTAGTTTCCAAGGTCAGATCGGGGCTTCAGGGAATGCAAGAATATTTTTAAAGGACACCATACCGAATATAATGATTACCGAAAGTGACCACAAGCACAAGTCTTTCTTGTTTTCCCTATCTCCTCACCCAAAACTCTAACATAGAGAGCAAGATTTGGGAGGATATTAAGAAACAAATAGGAGGTTCAAAATGGAAATATCTTAGGGAAAAAGAGTTGGAGGGACTAGTTTATCTTCTTAGATGTTTATATGAAGCATTAAGGCTTTATCCTCTTGTTTCTTTGGAGTACAAGGCACCATCGGAGATAGACATACTCCCAAGTGGGCATGTAGTTAATGAGAACAGCAGGATAATTCTATAGTTCGACTCAATGGGGATAATGGAATAGATGTAGGGGAAGTTGCTTGCAGTTTCAACCATAAAGATGTTTTTCAAAAAAATGAGGGGTAAAGCACTAATCATCTAACATATTAAAGTGATTGGGTAAGGAAATGAGTTTAATTCAGATAAAAATGGTGCCGAATGCATTCATTTTTCATTACCATGTGGAGTTGGTTAAAGGTCAGGATGTTTGTCCGATTGATTGTCCCACTGAGTCTATCATACTCTAGACGATATATGGTTTGAAGGTTAGTCTCTTCCCTATTAGACAAATCAAAATTTTAGATTAAGAAACCTAACGGTAGGGTTTTTGGCCCTGCTTTTCAGGAATTAGGTTTTCTTTATTTTAAAACAATAATTAAATGCAAGCACTATTTCCCATAGCGTTACAGTGTTCATGTATAATTGTAAGTTCAAAAAAGTATAATGATTGATATTAATTGAATTAGATACCTAACATATCTATGAAATTTTGTAGTACATGTTTATCAAATTTGTGTGTGAGAGAGAGAGAGAGATGCAAATAAACCCATACTAATTACAAATGTTTATCTATGTTTGTATTTATTGGATAGATTTCTTCAATTCAATCAATGGTTTACTCAATCTTTAATAACATAAAACATGAAAACTTACTTGGATGAACTCAACCTATTTTTATATCTTTCTCTTTTTTCTATAATGATAACTTTATATCTAATCTAATTGATAGATTATACACTTAATTGGTGTTAATAATTTAATACTATACGGATGAGATGTGGTACCACTTAAACAAAACGTTATATGTATAAATCATTCACATTTTATACTAAACAATAAAGACCACACAAGTTTGGTCCTTTGTGTTTTCACGTTAGGTCATATATATACATCATACTGTTAAGGATAAATGTATATATATTCATGATCATTCACATTCTATATCATTCACATTCTATAGGAAACAATAAACACCACACAAGTTTGGTCCCTTATGTTGTCACATTAGGTAATATATATATATATATATATATATATATATATATATATATATATATATATATATATATATATATATATATATATATATATATATATATATATATGTTCAGTTTTATTTGAGACTATATTCTAATTTTGTAAGACCGTGAGACCAAATCTAAAAATAAATTTAAAATGCAAAATAAATGGAAAAATCAAAAAATTCTTTTTTTAAATATTATTTTCGGAACTTGAATTAACTAAAAAAAACCCCGTTTTTTTTTGAAAAATAAATGAAATATTCTAAATAGAATATTACACTGATATATTCTAAAAAATAATTTTAAAATGCAAAATAAATGGAAAAATCTAAAACTTCTTTTTTTAAATATTATTTTCGGAATTTGAATTAACTAAAAAATAAAAAAATAAAAAAAAAATCTTTTTTTTTTGAAAAATACGTGAAATATTCTAAATAGAATATTACACTGTACATATTCTAAAAATAATTTTAAAATGCAAAATAAATGGAAAAATTAAAAAATTCTTTTTTTAAATATTATTTTCGGAACTTGAATTAACTAAAAATAAAAAAAATAAAAAAATGTGTCTCACGGTCTCACAAAATTAGACCGTCTCACATGAACCTAACCATATATATATATATATATATATATATATATATATATATATATATATATATATATATATATATATATATATATATATATATATATATATATATATCAAGGTGTAAAAATCGCTCGACGTTCGCTAATCGGTGGAATGGGGTCAAGGGATTAATCGGCTAGGCGGACATTAATTGGGGGATTAATCGGATCCATTAATTGCTAATTTGTTAAACTTTAAAAAATCAAATATGACTAATATCATATAAAAGTTCATAAATACTACTAATATCATAACAAAATAGGTTAATATGATAAATACAATACTAATCATACCTCAAATAGTTTCTATTGAGATATAACTTCTTCAAAGTGTTAAAATTTCGTCGGATTTTACTGTTTCAGTCATTTTGTATGCATGGATTAATCGGTAGGCGTTCTTTAATCGGTTAAGTAGCGCGTAGAGATTAATCGGGACCTAATCCAGATTTTTACAACACTGATATATATATATATATATATATATATATATATATATATATATATATATATATATATATATATATATATATATATATATATATATATATATATATATATAGAGAGAGAGAGAGAGAGAGGATAAGGATAATGATATAGTTAAACCTCATAACTAAATAACAGTTGTTGTAACTAGTTTTAATATAGTTGTACCTATACTAGATTCAATATAATTGGTAATTATCATGTACCACAATGGAAAAAGATATATTACTTCTATACTACTATGTTTTTAAATGTATTAAAATAAATATCATGAGAGGATAATAGCATTTTGGCGTTTGAAATTGAAAGTAGTGGATGTCCAAATTAATAAAACAATATATAATTTAATTCAATTAGTATACAATATATACACAAATAATGATATGGAATACTAATAACGATATTGAATACATAAACATGGTTCATGGGAACTACTTTAACGAAAACTATAATAAATTTTAAATAATGAATTTATTTATTTATTTCTATAAATATGAAATAATTATTTTTGAAAAATAACGTTATATATATATATATATATATATATATATATATATATATATATATATATATATATATATATATATATATATATATATATATATAGAGTTAGGTTCATTTGAGACCACCTATATTTTGTGAGACCGTGAGATGCATTTTTTTATTTTTTTTTTATTTTTTTTTAGTTAATTCATTTTCCGAAAATAATATTTAAAATTTTTTTTTTTGATTTTTCCATTTATTTTGCATTTTAAAATTATTTTTAGAATATGTACAGTGTAATATTCTATTTAGAATGTTTCACGTATTTTTCAAAAAAAATAGAATTTTTTTTATTTTATTTTTTATTTTTTTAGTTAATTCAAGTTCCGAAAATAATATTTAAAAAAAGAATTTTTAGATTTTTCCATTTATTTTGCATTTTAAAATTATTTTTTAGAATATGTCAGTGTAATATTCTATTTAGAATATTTCACGTATTTTTAAAAAAAAACGGAATTTTTTTTATTTTTTTATATTTTTTTTAGTTAATTCAAGTTCCGAAAATAATATTTAAATTTTTTTTTGGATTTATCCATTTATTTTGCATTTTAAAATTATTTTTAGATTTGGTCTCACGTTCTCACAAAATTAAAATGGTCTCAAATGAACCTGAACCTATATATATATATATATATATATATATATATATATATATATATATATATATATATATATATATATATATATATATATATATATATATATATATATATATATATATATATAGGTTCAGGTTCATTTGAGACCATTCTAATTTTGTGAGACCGTGAGATCTAATCTAAAAATAATTTTAAAATGCAAAATAAATGGAAAAATCCAAAAATTCTTTTTTTAAATATTATTTTCGGAACTTGAATTAACTAAAAAAAATATAAAAAAAAATAAAAAAAATTCCGTTTTTTTTTTTAAAATACGTGAAATATTCTAAATAGAATATTACACTGACATATTCTAAAAAATAATTTTAAAATGCAAAATAAATTGAAAAATCTAAAAATTCTTTTTTTAAATATTATTTTCAGAACTTGAATTAACTAAAAAAAACAAAAAATAAATAAAAAAAATTCTATTTTTTTTGAAAAATACGTGAAATATTCTAAATAGAATATTACACTATACTTATTCTAAAAATAATTTTAAAATGCAAAATAAATGGAAAAATCAAAAATTTCTTTTTTTAAATATTATTTTCGGAACATGAATTAACTAAAAAAAATTAAAAATAAAATTAAAAAAAAATAAAAAAATGCATCTCACGGTCTCACAAAATATAGGTGGTCTCAAATGAACCTAACCCTATATATATATATATATATATATATATATATATATATATATATATATATATATATATATATATATATATATATATATATATATATATATATATATATGATTTTATGAAAATATGTTTTCCAAAATCGTAATTAAAATTTTTTCTTTTATGAAATATTCAATTATTTTATGATGTCTAGTAAAATATTGTCATGGACGGACGGTTAATACTTTTCATTTTAGTAATTTTAATTTAGCTTGTAAAATCAAATAACGAAAAAAATGATGAATAAGGAAATACAAACTAAATCTTAAATCATGTAAATACAACTTTTTTGTTTAATATGATGTTTATAAATAAATTAGTCGTTGTAAAAAGTCTAACCACCGAAGAAAGACTGTTTGTTAACAAGAAAAACGGTCTTCTACGACTAAACTATTAAAGACTGATTAATCAGTCTTGGATACCATATATCTGAGACTGTTGAATCAGTCTCAAATACTATCGAGGAGTGACTTTAATGTATGAATAACTTGGGACTGACTAGAACTATTCGAGACTAGAATTTTGTTTGTAATATGTTGGCATCAATTTAGGTTTGGAGAGAAACGTATTAGCGACTAAATTCCAATCTTAAATAGATTAGTGTTGATTTGACTTTTAAAAGAAACTTGTTAGGGATTAAATTTTAGTCACTAATACGTTTGTACCGGTTTAGGTTTTAAGGGAAACACATTAGGGACTAAAATTTAGTCTCGATAGATTAGCATTACATTTTACTTTAAAGGGAAACTTCTTAGGGATTTCAATTCCTAATAAACATGGGCCAATTTTGATTTATTAAGGTCTTATTAATGACTAAATTTCACTCTTTGACAAAATTACTCCAAATTGGATTTTGGAGGAAAAAATTTAAAGACTAGATTTCAAATTCTAATAGCCATATATTATTTTACATTCAAACTGATACTTGTAATAGACTATAAATTAATATCTAAGACATTGTTTACTCATACATAATGTATATCAGAGATCCATTAATTAGTCACATATACTATTTGGATGAAAAATATTAAGCACGGGAGTTTAGTTTCATATAGACTAGCCAAATTTTAACTTTGGATGAAAAACCATTAGGGACTTAATTTTCTCCGTATTGGTGTTGTTTGAGTACTTATTAGACTCTAAATATCCGTCAGTGAGATAGATTATTTAGTACTAGATAACATATATCAAATATCAATGAATCGGTAATGTATACAATTTTATTCGACATATAGTGATGACTGAATTTTAATCTCAAATATATGAGAAGTTAGAACCAATTTTATTTGTGTAGAAGCCTTATTAGGGACTAAATTCCCATCGACTCCACCACCTCCTCCAAGACCATCGTTTCCACCACCACCTCTACCATTACTATTATGGCCACCACCAATACCCTTGTCACTACCACCACTTTACCATTACAAACTCTGTCACCATCACTTCTACGACCTCTACCAACTACAATCCCTCCGCCACCATTACAATTATCACCTTCACAAGTAACACCTTTTCCGCTACAACCACCACCTCACTCATCACAACCACTACCACTACCATTACCATATTATGCCACCGCCACATCCTTCCTCTCCACTTCCACCACTACCTATGCCACTGCCGCCTTCATCCTCTCCACCTCCACTAATACCTTTCCCAACACCACCTGTACCTTATCCATTACCACTAACTCCGCAATACCAGCCACCACCACTACCACATTTGTCACTATCATTACCACCTCTGTGACCATCATCACCACCTAAGTCGTTTTCGTTGTTGGCGCCGTTAATAGCCACCTCTACTACCACCATCTCAACCTACATACCCACCACTCCACAACTACCTATATAATCGGCGACGACGACACCGGTTCAACTAGTCAATCCAATCCCAAAAAACTAGATGATATATATATATATATATATATATATATATATATATATATATATATATATATATATATATATATATATATATTGTTTAAGATTTAACATTTTTATGCAAATATAGATAAAATCGATTTTATATTTTAGCAAATTCTCGTTTACCTCCTCCAAACCCGCCATTTCACTCCCCAAAATTTCAAAAGAATTAAACCCTAACTATGAAAACCCTCCTTGACTCGTCAATTTCATTGTCTCACAAACCTTATTGTGTTGTCGTTTATCCCTTTTCTCTCATTCGTCCGCCAAGATGTTCCATCTTTGCCCTGTCGTGCTTGCTCCATCTCTACCCTGTTGTGCTTGCTCCGCCGACATAAAGGTACAATTATTTTAGGACGTCAACTTGTTTCACACTTCCTTTTATAATTGTATTAACATAAAATTTTATAACCACAAAATAGTTAACAGTATCCATATCGATTCCATTTTCCACCATCCCATTACAAGCATCAATTTCATCATCTAAATTGGTAGTGCATTAAAGATCGTCTATAAGGTGTTAAAAATTCACATATCGTCGACCTTTTGTTTTAATTATGAGGTTCTTTGAATGTTTCTGTCATGATTTGGTGAATTATGACCTATATAATGTTGATTCAAGTATAAGATATTTATTTTAGAAGCTTCTTTGATGAAAGTTGTATGAGAATGTGAGATCTTTATTTCAAAAGTTCATTGTTGAAAGATGTCGACATTCTACAAGACACTTTTTTCAAAAGGTTTGCATCTTTGACATTAAACCTCCCCAATTAACTATCTACCAACTAATACTAACAAGATTTTTCTTGATAGAAATCAAGTATGAGTTTGTTTCCATAGATTTTGTGTTTTAAAATTCTAAAGGTCATGTTGTACATATGATCTTGTTTATGTGGTTGTGTAGACTACTCATGTGGTCTTCTCAGTGTATATTCTCATATCCACCAATTTGTACTCATAAACACATTAAAGGACTTATGACATTCAATATTGGGTTAAGCTTCAAACGTTCCCTTTAACTTGTATTTACTTTGTTTCCTTCTCATGTTAATTTTTATGGTATGCATTGTTCCTTTTTATTATTAATTTTTTTTGTAGCTGATTACTTTTTTTTATTTGTTGCAACTTGGTCTGAGACCAACTATTTTACATGGTCAGATGGAATGTGACGGGTATGCCCTAGAATTTCTCAAAGCAGTATTTTTACTCTTAATGTTGATCCATAATGTAAAGTCACAAAATGCTATCAAGTTATATGAACTTTTAAACTCATTTACCACATAAAAGTTACAGATATAAGTAACCTTATTTGGTTGTATTTTCAGGTGTGTCATTTGGCTCATTCCTTACACTTGAAAAATATTGTTCGTAATTTCTTGAAGGGACTTGGTTAGAGATATTTCTCTCATAGTTAAATGGAGGTATTGCTCTCATAGTTAAATGGAGGTATACATTTATTTCCAATATTTCAATTTACGATCTTTAAGAATATCACAATATATCTTTGATACTCATCAACTTCGGCCTCACATGATAAGAAGGGGTATTATAGGAAAATCAGCAAATAAAGAGCATCTTGTTCAAATTTTATCTTATAAGCCCAGTTCATAAAAACTCTCTTAGTCAAGTTGACCAACATGTCGAAGTTGGAAACAACACCTATTTCACAAACATTTAAATGTAATACATTTACTCCATCCCTCATGTTATGTGTAGGATGTCGGCATACAAGTTCATTGAGAAGTAAAAAACTGATATTGCCATGAAGAAAGAGAATACAATGAAGTGATGGTTTTCATTTGGATGGTAATACATTCTCCTTCTTTTCTCTTCAATTACAGATAACATGGCAAGCTGCTTTTTGTATATTTAAGTGATTGTATTATATGATTTCAAGGGCAATGGATTAGTGGATTTTCTGAAGATGAAAATCAATTGTTGAAGATCATTGATGAAAACCGGAAACAATTATTTAGTTTGATAGTTATATATTGTAAGTGATACTAGCATAATATTTATGCTTATTAGACTTTAAAGACATTTATGTTTCAAATATTGAGAATATTGTTGTTAGAAAACCATTTTAAGGAATAACCACATGGTTCTTACCGGTTTGTGTTGGTACCTATTGGTTTGTTTTTAGGCATTTTTATATCATGCATATCTAGATGGTTAAGCGGTTCTTGGTTCAAATAGTTGAACTGAACAATTTGGTATGGCTTTCAAAGCTTTAGTCATTGATAAGGGACTGGATGACATTGTATTTAAGGTCAATATCGAGTCACTGAAAAAGTACGCTAGGGATCAAACAATGTTGTATTTGACATTGGTATTTAGTCACTTAAAAATCAGGTTAGGTACTACATGATATTCTATCTGAAACTAATATTCAGTCATTGAAAAAACATATTAAAGACTAAATAAGATAGTATCAAAGATTGATATTTAGTCCCTAAGTGATAGCATGGGGTCTAGATGGAAATACATTGGAGACTGAACATGATAGTATCAATGATTAATATATAGTCTTTGAAAGATACTATCATGGACCAATATAACGTAAAATATATATTTTAATGAAACATATTGGAGACTGAATAATATATTATAAATGACTATTATTCAGTCCTTAAGAGATAGCATTAGAGACTGATATGACCATCAAATCGGGGATTTTGAATAAAACAAATTAGAGACTGAATGAGAGATTATCAAATATTGATTTCCTGTCTTTGATTTTTTGATGTATTTAGGACTGATTTTCAGTCCCGGATACATAAAAAATCAACTATCTAAGACTGGGTCTCAGGGACTAGCTAAATCAGTCATTGATTCTCATTAGAGACTGATAATTAACTATCATAGACTGATTATGTCAGTCTCTGATACCCCTTTTTCTTGTAGTGTCATAAACCAACGTATTTTTAGTTTAACCCAAAATAAATTGTGAATATGATACTAATCGTTGTCGAAATGACCAAACGGTATAACCATACAATTTTCTATGACAACAAGAGTTGAATAATTGTCCTCTGCATAAATACATAGTTAAAATGTGACCAATCAAAAAATTAGTAAGTTGATCACAAAATAGTTGTAAAGTAAAAAACCAAAGCAATAAAGGATACATGAAATGAAACAATTTGGTGCTCGTAGCTATACACCTAGCTAGAAACTATTTGCCCGAAAATAACTATCCGACAAAAAACAATCAGTGAAAATGATGAAAGAAACTATCTGGCGTGAAAAGTAAACATATTCGCATGGAAACGGTTTATCGAAATGTACAATTATCTAGCACCACCGCATCACATAGGTACCCTACTAGTATATATATATATATATATATATATATATATATATATATATATATATATATATATATATATATATATAGGTATTTAAAATAATTATTGCGTTATTGTATGCACCAATCAGATTTTAGATAAATCAAATCATTTAATAAATAATATAAGGGTATTATAGTAATCTTATTATTAGTTAATTATGGTAAAATAGATATATAATTGGATATTAGTTGTATTCCTAGTAATCGCAAGAAGCACAAACATATTTATAACATTCAATCGGCATCAAGATTCAAAACCCTAAATTGAAGCCAGTATTGTTCCTGATCCACCATCTGATCCTAAATTGAACATTCAGTTGATTATCAAGATGTAAATCAAAGTCAATATCGTCTCTAGTCTACTGATTTTTCGTCTTCTTTAATCGATTGTCAACATTCAAAACCCATGACTAGGTGATGAATATCCATCTTGAATCAATCGGTAAGCTTTTTTTCCTTTTCGTTTTTTTTCTTTAATCGATCAGTCGAAATCTTAACTGACTTCCTGCTCGTGTCAGCTTCCACTTCTTCATCATATATGCCATTTCTTCTTCCCTCTTTTCTCTAAAATCACCAGCAAAATGAACATTCATCTCCACGCCTTCAGCCTTCTTTTTTCTGTCAAAAATTAAGGTTTATGTTTTCAAGTTGCCATGCCTGGACTCGATTTTCTTTCAGCAAACTAATTTACCATCTGCTTTTCATATCCGATAGGTTTTAATTTTGTCTATTTTCAGCCTCATTGGATGTTTATAGAGTGAATTTTGAGTTTTTATGAACCATTTATGCTACTTTGAGAGGAGTTTTTAATTTAATCATACAAGACTGAAATAATTGAATTGTGATTTTAGAACATATCCCGGTCAGATTCAATTCATTTGGATTTGCATTGGCTATTGTTTTTCTATTGAATTGCATATGTGAGGTTTGATTACATAAGCATAGTAGAGAAAAAGATTGAATTAACATAAACACTTTGATTTTCTTGTTCCTAAACTAGCATTGAGCTTCCAATTCAGAATGCATCTGATTTAGTGTTGGAATTAATGGAAAGCAGTTAAGTAAAATTTGTTTTGTGAGCTATCTTGGATTGGATCAGATTACGATAGCAGGTTAAGTGTGTATTTGTATGTGTAGTTTCTATATGTTTAATGTTTTTTTGTGTGTGTAGTTTAAATTCATCAACTATTTTCCTTTCTATGTTAGTACCTTCTTTATTTTCGTACACAGGGTTTGCTTTAACTCTTGATGTTATTTATCTACATTTAGAATATAAATGGCTATTTATCAGTTTGTTAATATTCTAGATATTTTTTTGTTTCAGGCTGTGATAAAGCAATTATGTGTGTGGGTTAGTGTGGGAAGCTGAAACCAAAAATTACATATTTTGCAAGGATGCATTTCTGCATTTCTGACAGCAATTCTGCCGGAATGGAATCTCGAATTCCAATTCCGTTAGAATGAGAGAACTATCCGTCGTTATATTCTGATAAAATAATTTACAATAGAATGATGAGACTATATGTAATAATATATTCTGCTAAAATATTCAGGTGGAATAATATACATGTTTTTGTTTGTTATTATTGAGTATTTCAATATCATAGAATGTTATATAAAGTTTTTATTTTTTAAGAAGGTAATGAAAATTTTAAGTTGTATCCAAAAAATTGTTATTAGTCGGTGACATTCGCATAGAAGTTCATCATAATAGACTAGAGAATATGATTCTAACAGAAAGTCATTTTAACAGAATAAAATCCAGGTTAAATAAAAAATAAAAAGTATGTTATAGTTAAAATTGAATTAATTAAAAAATTCAGAATTTTAAAATCAAGAGAATTAATTATCCTTAAAAATATGAAAATTTTCTTTTTTAAATTGATCTCAATTGTCTAAAATACTTTTATAGTGAAAGTACATTGTATTTTTTAATTATCTTTAATTTAAAAATATATATTAATCACTTTCTTAAAATAAGTAAAAATAATTGGCCCACAATCATTTGTATATTCACATAATAATCTACTATAATAAATGAAGTTTTTTTGTTACATGTCATCTTCTCATTCATTTGGACACATGGTATTTTCTAGAATTTTTAAAATTTCTATTTTCCACTTGTCATTTTATTAAATTAAAATTACACATTTAATGTGTAAGGTAATATATATGTAAAGTATTTATTAGAAAGAGTTTATATATATATATATATATATATATATATATATATATATATATATATATATATATATATATATATATATATATATATAATGTATCTAATACATTAAAGTCTTATTAATTTTAATAATTCAAATTTTTCTCATTTTTTTATAAATTCAAACTTTTCAAATTATTATAACTAACTAGGTGTGAGATTCATGTATTACATGGGTTTAATTAAAAATAAATAAATAAATATAAAATTTTAATAGTTTGAAAAGTTTGAATTTATAAAAGAAAATGAGAAAAAAATTGAATTATTAAAATTAATGAGACTTTAATGTATTAAATGCATTATATATATAAACTCTTTCTAATAAATACTTTACATATATATTACCTTACACATTAAATGTAGAATTTTTATTTAATAAAATAAAAATACAATAAAATGACAAGTGGAAAATAGAAATTTTAAAAACTCTAGAAAATGTCATGTGTCCAAATGAATAAGAATGGGATATGTGGCAAAAAAACCTTCATTTATTATAGTAGAAGCCTATATATATATATATATATATATATATATATATATATATATATATATATATATATATATATATATATATATGTGTGTGTGTGTGTGTAAAATGTATTTTTAAGATAGAAAGTATGGATAGGCCTTAATTGTATCAAGCTGCACTTAATTCACATTAGTACATATATTTTCCAAGGGTTAGAATATTTTTATTACGTACTTATGGAGAAAATACATTATGTTTATAAAATAAAGATAGGATAAGATTAAGAGCTAAAGGTTGAAATTGCTTTATTTCCTTCGTATACCAACTATCATCCATAGTAGGGGCCATCTGCTATAGTTTTTTTCCTTTAAAAGAGAGCTAACTATCTAATAGTAAACAGATTTCCCAGTACCGGCTTTCCTCCGTTACTTCGATATGCTTCTCCTTTCAGTTGTTTTGTTGGCTTCCATTGGCTTGTTTCTTTACCAAAGAAGGTCCTATCATGTCATCAATTGGGTCCTTTTTGGCATGACCCCCGATCTCATTCTAAATGCTTACCGTGTTCATGATTTCGTCACAGATCTCCTCAAACTGAGCCATGGCACTTTCATGCTTAAAGGTCCTTGGTTTACCAACATGGATATGCTCCTCACCTCCGACCCAGCCAACGTTCACCACATCTTAAGCAAGAACTTCCCCAACTATCCCAAAGGTCCCGAGTTTCGTAAGATCTTTGATATCCTTGGAGATGGAATCTTCAACGCCGATCATGATTTATGGGAATTCCATAGGAAAACAAGCATGTCTCTACTCAAACACCCCGACTTCAACTCTCACTTGGAAGAAAATATCAAAAACAAGATAGAGAAAGGGCTTCTTCCTCTCCTTGAATTCGTCTCCAATAATCAACAAGAGACGGATATCCAGGAGATATTTCAGAGGTTTACTTTTGACACTATCTGTCTATTGCTTTTAAATTATGATCCTGAAACCCTGTCTCTTCACTTACCATATAATGCATGCGAGAAGGCCTTCATGGAAGCAGAAGAATCTATTTTGTGGAGGCATTTGTTGCCGGAAAATGTTTGGAAGTTGCAACGCAGATTCAACATAGGCAAGGAGAAGAAATTAATCGAAGCTTCTAAGGCTTTTGATGAATTTATATATCAATGTTTGTCAAGGAAAGAAAATGATCTCACTGATGTTGAAAGAGTAGAGAAGGAGGTCGGGTTGTTAAAGTTCTTGATCACTAGTTTCCAAGGTCAGCATCACGGGACTTCAACGAACACAAGAACGTTTTTAAAGGACACCATACTTAATCTGATGATTGCTGGAAAAGACACCACAAGCACCGGTCTTTCTTGGTTTTTCTATCTCCTCGCTCAAAACCCTAGCACAGAGAGCAAGATCCGAGAGGAGATTGAGAAGCAAGTGGGAGGTTCAAAATGGAAATATCTTAATGCAAAAGAGTTGGATGGACTGGTTTATCTCCATGGAGGTTTATGTGAAGCATTAAGGCTCTATCCTCCAGTTGCTTTGGAGCACAAGGCACCATCAAAGGCAGACGTACTCCCGAGTGGGCATGCAGTTAATGAGCACAGTAAGATAATTCTATCGTTCTACTCAATGGGGAGAATGGAATGGATATGGGGGGAAGATTGCTTGGAGTTTAAACCGGAGAGATGGTTTTCAGAAAAAGGAGGTGTAAAACACGAACCATCTTATAAATTTACAGCGTTTCATGCGGGGCCACGAACGTGCTTGGGTAAGGAAATGGGTTTAATTCAGATGAAAATGGTGGCGACTGCAATCATTTTTCATTACCGTTTGGAGTTGGTTAAAGGTCATGAGGTTTGTCCAGCTGATTCTATTATACTCCAAATGAAATATGGTTTGAAGGTTAGGCTCTTTCCTATTAGAGAGATCAAAACTTGAGATTAAGAAACCTAACACGCAGGTTTTTGGGCATGCTTTTCATGAATTAAGTTTTTCTTTATTTAAAAGGAATAATTAAACGCAAGAATTATTTTCGATATCGTTACAATGTTCATGTATAATATTGTAAGTTTAAAAAATCTAGTGATTGGTATTAATTGAATTATGAGTTGATACCAAACATATGTTGAAATTTAGCGGTGCACGTTTATCAAATTCAAGAGGTGGGGGAGAGAGGATGACAAATGCTAATAATAATTACAAATGTTTATTTGTGTTTGTTTTAATAGATATATTTCTTCAATTCAATCAATGGTTAAATCAATCGTTAGTAATATAAAACATGAAAACTTACGTGGATGATCTCAACCTATTTTTATATCTTTCTCTTCTTTCTGTAATGATAACTTTATATCTAATCTAATGGATAGAATTAATATACACTTAATTTTTGTTAACATTTAAAGACTATAGGAATGAGATGTGGTACCCTCTCAAAAAAAATATATAAATCGTTCACATTTGATACGAAACAATGACCACACAAGTTTGGTCCCTTGTGTTTCCATGTTAGTTTATATATATATATATATATATATATATATATATATATATATATATATATATATATATATATATATATATATATATATATATAGAGTCAAGATCAAATAAGAAGGAAATTTTTGGTAGGAAGGTAAGAAGTTTTTTTTCTACATATTTTTTTGACGAACAAAATAAATGAATCACTAGATGATTCATTTCTAAGATGATTCACAAGAAAAAATTCTCAAAAAAACATCTTTATGATTCATTTATATAATGATTTTGTTGTTATTCACTAAAATTATCATAAAAATGAATTTTTTCTTAATTTACTTAAAAATGAATCATAAAGATGTTTTTTTGAGAATTTTTTCTTGTGAATCATCTTAGAAATGAATCATCTAGTGATTCATTTATTTTGTTCGTCAAAAAAATATGTAGAAAAAAAACTTCTTATCTTCCTACCAAAAAAAATTTCTTACCGGATCTATATCCTATATATATATATATATATATATATATATATATATATATATATATATATATATATATATATATATATATATATATATATATATATATATATATATAATCTTTCACATTCTATAGGAAACAATAAAGACCACACAAGTTCGGTCTTTTAGATTTTCACATTAGGATATATATATATATATATATATATATATATATATATATATATATATATATATATATATATATATATATATATATATATATATATATATATATATATATATATATATATATATCATAACTAGTCGTTTATCCGCGTAAAACAGCGGGCGGCAAATAGTTTAGTTCGGTGCAGAGATGGAAGAGAGAGGTGGTGTTGGTGATGACAGATAGTTGAAAAATTCAAGATCGGCAGATCGAACGTCGTGTTTACCTTACTTGTTAGTTCAACAATTTTTTTGAATGTATAGTTGGTTTATATTTAGTCTTTATACGGTTCAGATCAGTTTGGTTCAAGTTAATGCATGTGAGGAGCCCTCGCCGTGCTCATGGTTCACAATTTTTTTACTATCCGAACCGAACCACCTCATCAACACCCCTAATACACGTTTGATTCTTGTTTTAATAAAAAAGTAGTTATTTTATTGTAAACAATTATGTCAAAGTTAGTGAATTCCAAATTGTATAATAAGTTTGGTTTCAACCCATATTCCAACAAACGAATGAAAAATGTTAAAATAAAGTATATAGAAATAGGTTTGTGTGAGAATTATATTAATTGATCGTATTTACAGTGGGGTTTTTTAATTGAGTTTTGAACCTTTAGAAGTGCAAGTTTTTGTTAATGTAATAAAAATTGTACTAAATGTTTAGATTGATTAGATTGATGTATCTCTTAATTTTCAAAAAATATCTAATATGTTTTATAATATAGTAAAGATTAATTGTTCTATATAACAAACCAATTATTATTTATTTGGAATGTTAGTGGGGTTTTTTAATTAAGTTTTCATCTTTAGAAGTGCAAGTTTTTTTCTAATGCAATAGAAATTGTACCAAATGCTTAGAATAATGTACCTCTTAATTTTTAATATGTTTTACAATACGATAAAGATGTTAAGGATAAGCAAACCTCATAATTAATCAATAGTTGTTATAAACTAGTTGTTGTAATATAATTGTACCTATATCATATTCAATCAAATTAGTTTGTAATTATCATGTACCACAATAAAATATATATATATATATATATATATATATATATATATATATATATATATATATATATACTATTTCTATACTATTAAGTTTTTTAAAAGCATTAAAATAAATAATTGAAAGGATAATAGCATTTAGGTGTTTGAAATTGAAAGCATGGACGCCCCCAAACTAATACAAAATGTATTATTTAATTCAATGTGTGAGATCTATGTATTATATGAGTTAATTTAAAAATAAAAAAGTTAAATATAAAGATCAAAATATTTGAGAATTTTGAATTTATAAGAAAATAAGCAAAGTAATGGATTATCATAAAGAAACTGTTTTTTATCTTTTAAATTTAAACAAATAATTTAAATAAATAAAATAAATTAATGAGCTATAATTCTAGGAATTTTGAAATTAAAAGGTAGGTTTATTAATGAAATTGATATCTATTTATTATTACATTTATTGCAATTGTTATATTAAAACATTTTGTGAAATTTAGTAAAATAGAAAAACTCATAAAATGATATGTGTAGAAAAAAATTAATTCAAAATAACTACAAAAAGACATTTGGCAAATTGAATGAGAGTGTGACAAGTAGCAAAAAAATATACACTTATTAGAGAGGATAAATAATGATAACTAGTAAATAACCCGCGGCTACGCCGCTTTTGGGGTAATATGGAAAAAATCGACAAACTTTAAAACATATGTGCTGAAATTATAAATCACCACAAATTGGGGAGAAAGTCGAAAGCACTAAAATTAGATGTCAAAAGTGTACAACCAAAAGAAGGGATACAGGTAGACAAAATCCAAAAATATTGTGGCAATAATGTTAAAGTTGTCAAAGTTGGGAAAATATGGTGGCAAAATTCTAAAGGAAGTTTTTTGTGTTTTTTATGTCAAAATGTAAAAGTTTTGACTACAAGGACGAATAGTGTCAAATTCATTAAAGATTTGTGGCAAAAACACCAAAATGTAAAACCTTTGACAGTAAGGACTAAAAGTGTCAAAGTCACTAAAGATTTGTGGCAAAAACCTAAAGGCAGAAAAACTTAATCAAAAGGTAAAAATGTAAAGGCTTTGACCTTAGGGACAAAAAGTGTCAAATTCAGCAAACATTTGTGGCAAAATCCTAAAGCCTAAAAATATATTGTTCCTAAGCTCCTTTAGATTTAATATATACTATGGAAGATGCCCGTGCAACGCACGAGTCAGATGTTTTTGACTTTTGTTACCCATAGCAACAATGGACTTACATTTATAGACACATACCTGCAACAACTTTACAACAATTTTCTCATAATAGCAATGTACTTATATTTCTTTACATAAAAAATGAGTTATGCTATACAGCCATGATAATGGTTTCATATCATCCTATGACATGAATTGCTGAGGAACCCCCGAAGCATGTGTTATCACCCCAATGAAAGTCCTTAGACTAGGTCCCTTGTGTTAGATGTGTTTAGGGACGTAAAGTGAGAATAACGGGAATGGGTAAACGGGTTTGTTTGGTTTGATAAAGTTAATAAACTTATTTATTGTGGGTTGAAAACCCTATGTACTCACCAGGTTTCCCAACCTGACTCACTTAGTTTATTTATATCACAGGTGTTGATATGAAGTTACATTACACTGAGAGATTAAGGAGATATAAATCATTAGTGATAATGAATGTAAGTTCTGTTTATGCTTATGATTCTGTATTAACGATGACATCCCAAATGTTTTAAAAATAAATAGAAATACTTTTATTCGGAAATGCTTTGATAACGTATTTATCATGTTTTACTGGGAACAAATTCCGAAACATTTTTATTAAAAGAGGTACTTTGACTTTTATAAAGCATAAACAAAATCGGTCTTTTCTGGCCGTGAAAATGGGGATGTCACAACTTCACACATCGTCATGCCCGTTTTGTCGCAAAACTTCGACAAGTCATAACTTCTTCGTTATAACTCGGATTTCGGTATTCTTTATATATCCGAAATCCTTATTTTAACCGCTAAAACTTTCTTCATAGATATCAGGTTTGTATAACATTTATTTTCAAGGCTTATTTTTATCCTTAACTAGGTTACAACCCGTAGAACCCACGGGTAAGAAAGAAAACGAATATTGATGATTAAAAATGATAATAGAAAATTAAGGAATTATAAAATTTTATTAAAATAGTTTATTAAAAACATGATAGTAAAAAATTATTTTGTAAATAATAATGTATACAAAGATGAATTTAGATTCATATCCAAAAAAAAAAATCCGAATTGAATTGAATATTGAATGAAGGAGTGGTATAACTGGAAATTCACTTTGATGTAAAATGCTTGGTGGAAGTGACATGTGGACAAAAGATTTCATTTATTAAAATAGGAAGCTTCATTAAATTATAATAATTAAGCATAAAACGCATAATAATAAAATAATACATCTTATTATTTCAAAACAAGTTACAAATGTTGGCCTAGACTATTACATCATCACTAGTGTCTAGCCTAGAAACATGGGCGTTACAATAATTGTTATGCTAAGTGGTTTAAGTTGGCAATACTAATTGTAGGATACAAAGATTTCAAATATACAAAGTTTGGAAATTGTTTCGCTATACAAGGATTTAAGGGAGAGGACACTCGTACTTCCTTTCTAATCCAACAGTTTAGATTGCTTAGTTTAGTAAAACTTAGTCATGAACATATATGAATATCGTGTTGAAATGATTCAACATAGAAAATTCAATATATGGAAATACTATGGCAAGAAATTGATCAGATATCAAGTCTTTATGTAAGACAAAATGAATCAAGTCACATATTCAACAAGGAACCATTTTAAACGATCGAACCAAGGAACCATTATTTTTTAAAGTTTTAAATCTTATTATTTATCGAAAAAAATTCTAAAAATATAGAAATTCATAACTTTTTATCTTCTTTCCATTGATCGAACCAAGGAACCATTATTTTCCAAAGCCGCTGTCAACTCTGATCCTATCAGATACGCGAGTCCTTTAGATAAGGGATCATATATTCCTCCATTCTAGATATCGTACAAGACATGATTTCAAATCATTCTCTCTGTACTATTTCCCGACTTCCAATTTATGACTACTGACTAATTGAACAAATCAAATTAGCCCTAGCCCGGCCGAGCATTTACGTTTGTCATCACTAAATCATCGAGGGGCCCAAAGATATCGCTTTTATCCTACTTTGGATAAAAGGAACGGATAAACTTTGACTCAATGTTCGCTTGCACTCACTCACCGAATCACACACAATAATATGTTTTATGACACCAAGTTACTAGTGCGTTTGCATATTATCAATGTGCAACCGATTTGCAAGATACAACTCACACATCTTGGTTTCAAGAATATAAGATGTTATCATCTCACCAATCACTCGTGATAAAATCCATGGAGTTATCCAAGTGAGCGTGGGTTTAATCCAGTGCTCAAATCATATTCATAAGCGCTCATGAATGTTGCAGCAAACATTTGCTTATGTCTAATACTCTTTTAGACAATCCACACACTAATTCATGACAGTCTTCACTCATACCTACTTCCAACATATGAACGACTGTGGCTCGTTTGAATAATTTGACCGTTCTTAACCAATTAAATTATTCAGGAAGTCAAAACATGCAAAGTGAAGCACAAGAATAATACTAATCTCATATGGCCTCAAACCCTTGATTATAAATAAAACACCTTTTATTCATCACCATATCAATTACTCATTATTTGTTGTTTCGGGTAATCAGCTTCTTACTTGAATTACAACACTTGTCCCATGCTCTCAGCATGCACACAATGTTTACCTATGGTTCTTACTTTTGTGAAATAGATCAAATGAACACATTTCCAATCATACTCATTTCACAACTCTTAATCCTTTCCACAAGTGATAGAATATCAAATTCTTGCCACTTATAGAATATCTTAGATTCTAACATTTTATGCAATGATCCTTTCGTAATGTCACTGCACTAAAGTCACAATGACTATTGCTAATGAAATTACAAAGTCCTCTATCGGAGATTGTTACAATACAACTCCTTAGATATGATGTCTCTGACTCAAAGTACATTCCTTTGAATATCCTTTTGCATAAAAGTTTCTAATCTAGACATAGATTTTTAATATCTAACTCCCAATATGGAAACCTTTCCATGATTACCATATGACAACTTATTCTTAATAGAATCTTATCTACTCATAATAATGTCGATATACTCCATCCAATACTATACTTCCAACTACTCACAAGCGACCAATCCTAGGCGAACTTTGGATTGTCCTTTGATAGTTGTTTAATTATCTTAGTCAAAACCGATTCTTGTCCTTTTTCCCTCTAAATGCGCTAGACATTTGGAAAAATTTTAGAATGGTCAAATACCATAGCATTTGCAATCAATCCTATACCCGAAGTGTATGGTATACGATACGATACTTTATCAATCTTTTGTCATAATATTTTATGTGTCACGTTCTCACAATTCGAACTATGAAGAGGGATGCCACAACCATAATCGAAATTTTGAGAATGCACTATGTACTCTTCACTAAATCTCTTAACATTTCACAACCTAAGCCTTTAGATTTGAAAATGAAGCATAATATTCTCTCCCTTAATTATAGCAAAACAACTATTCAACCCTTACAACTTTGCAAAGTATGACTCTTGTTTTCTATAATTAATATTGCTAATCTTGCAATACTTGCCTTAATAATCATACAATCATAACATTTATGCTCCCACTATCATGATTATTATTATAAACATAACACTTATGCTCCCACTAGCTTTGACATGTATTCAGAAAACAGCTTAACTTCCAGAAAAACAATCCCTATTAAATCTCTTAAGTTCATGTTTCTAATACTTAATGCTTTGATAATCCTTTATCAAGGCTTCTTAATCTCATACACCTTTATCCAAGATAGCACATATGTGTCTTAAATAATTAAGACTAATTGCCAAATCTCACAATCCGAGTCATGGAAAGGGATACCGTAACCATAATTGAATTCGAGAATACAATTTCACAATCACTATCTTCTTAAAATCTCTATTAGTAAAAGCATTTCCTCACAGTCATTTTCATGAAAGAGGGAATCTTATGACACTTAGATTTAATGGTGTATGTGTTCCTATCCATGTGAACATGGACCGAACTTTCTTAATCTTGATTTCTTGTCTTATGGTAACACGGCTGCCCACCATGTCTTCCAAGCAGTTAAGCAGCTCACCCTTTCATGTCAATGTACTTTTCATTGATTAAGGTCCTTGCCTTTTATGCATAATGAGAACTCATAGGTCTCATATGCATAATTAACTTAATTGGAACGGCACATAAACAAAATAGTGTCAACACGATATGTTGTAAACCTCAACTCCTGTGCTAGTGATGATCAATTAGGTCAATTTGATTTGATTTTGAAACCTTTCAAGACCATTAAGACTTTCACTGACTCTTTGACATATAAGATTCTCTTGTCAATAAACATTTCTTGACAAATATTCAAGAGTTAGTGTAGTTTTTATCAAAACACTTCATAAATTGGTCCTAGTTGGTCTTTGTCTTATCCAAGACATCACAACTTTCCACATTTGATGAATGTTATAAACCTTCTTATCACTCAATGTCACAATCTTAACTTTAAGACTTGTTTTGGAATGAAGTATGATTGACTTCTTGATCTAACCATTTCTTCAATTCTTGATTCCTCTTCTTAGACATACAATTGTACTAAGACTTACTTAGAGGATCAATTGAGATATGGTTCTTAATCATTGAGACCTATCATAAGACATAATAAAAGGTACTATTCCTTCTTCTTAGAATAGAGAAACTTTATCTTTCTGCCTACTTGATTCTTCTTATTCGTTCTACTTATTGATTTAAACTTTTACAATCAATTCAGAATTACACTTAATCTTATAAGTGTAATCATATTTGCTAAACTTTTAGTTAATCATGACGAATATCTTTGTTACTCTTGTGGTGGACTTGATCAAGACATAACCTTGTGTACTCGATCTCCTAGTCCTTCACTTGACACTTTGTCAATGAATTAGTCTAATTTCTAAATGTGAAAGTTTATTCATTCATCATACAATTCTTGTTGTACGATTCCAAATTTCTATCCAATAGACACTTGGGCGATAAGAAACCTTCCCTATTTGGTAAATTCTCGACATTTCCACAAACAACATAATTGAGAATCACATCCATTTGTTGAACATCAATTTTTCATAACAATTTCATTGCAAGGAAATAAATAAATAAACACATCAAACAAAATTTATTTTAATTTATAAAAGCAGCGGAAAACATTTGTCCTTACAATGCAAAATCAACTGAAAAACTATGTAATAAATATTCCTAACAACTCTATCTAAGCTCAAAATCTAATCTTCGAATCCATGCGATCGAGATCTATTTCTTCATGATTAGACTCATCTTGCTCTATTTCGTCAAGCTTCCTCTCCTTTCATCGATCCTGCAAAACATTCAAATGCAATCTTATCACATTATGTATCAAGAATCAACGAATAGGAACTTAATCGAGTTAGATAGTGGATTTTACCTGAAGCATGGTCATACTCTTTGACTCTCCCATCTTCTGGACTCTTCAGGCTCTTAGGGCATACTTGTATCCAACGCCCTTTCTCTTGGCAGCAAACGCAGGTCGGTTCTCCTAGAACGTCCTCGGAAGCATGGTTGGTTGACTTTCCCAACAAATATGCTTCATTGCTTTGCCAAATCATTTCTGATTCAGCAGCAAGGAGCATGTAAGTTAGGTCAATGAGGCTTTCGTCATGATCATCATATAATACTTTCTTTTGAACTCATTATATGATTCAGGAAGTGACTGCAAAACCCAGTTCACAACCAACTTATCCGGAAATGACACACCTAACATTTTCAACCTATCAATGTGTGATTTCATTCCTAGAACGTGGGCACACACGACTTTACCATCTTCATGTTTCATTTCCAACAGGGCTTTAGTGACATTGAACCTTTCAATTGGTCGATGTTGTGGGTTAGGGAGAATAACGGGAGGAGGAGGAGGAAGTGAAGCATGCTTTCTTGTTCCTCAATCAAATTGTGGAGTATCATCTTCGTGTGGAATGCTTGTTCCACGGGATTTGGGAAGACCATAGTTGTCGAACTTTGACATCTACAAAACGGGAGAAAACGTAAATTCAAGTTAGTTGATCGATTAAGTCCTTAATAAATCACCCAAATGAGAT
Source organism: Lactuca saligna (assembly GCF_052625555.1). Classification (NCBI taxonomy): domain Eukaryota; kingdom Viridiplantae; phylum Streptophyta; class Magnoliopsida; order Asterales; family Asteraceae; genus Lactuca; species Lactuca saligna. Next base: position 148,506,780 of record NC_136425.1, on the reverse strand, counting down.
ATTAAGGCTAGGACCCAACATAATATGCTACAACCTAGAAAAGGGATGCCGTAATCTAGTTGCAGAATATTTGAAGGTAAGTGAAAGACGATTCACTAATTTTCCACTACGAAAAACGAAAAAGAAATTTAAGTTTTAAATCTATGAAAACTACTAGATCTTTTGAGATTCATTGAACTTTTCAATGGCATGTTTAAATCCCGATATGTCCTTCTTGTTTGTGACTGGGATGCCGAGGATCACAAAGCGGGTGTGAAGAACCATGCAAACTTACATGGTGCCCTCACATGTTACGGTCACCTATTCGATGTGCTGGTAAACCACACACGCTCCACCGAACTATGACAAACATTGAGTCACCCTTTGCTATCTTTACTTAGAACCATTTAGTGTGCCGGTAAACCAGACACGCTCCACTAACGTCTTCGCAAGGGCATAAAGTGTAATTTCATGGAATTGCATCAATTCACTTTTGCCTAAGTAACTAAGATTGGGAATTTTTTTTAAAAATTTTAGTTACTTTTGTACTTCATTATACTTATAATGGAAGGTTTTGTCCTATCCTACCCATTCGGCTAACAACCCTCCACTAGTCAAGAGTGCGGTGGGTAAGAGTGGATACCCATTCAATCGTCATTTTATAGGCAATTTCCTTAAACACCTCTTATAGAACATCTTCGTGAATGAGGCCTACTAACGGTAAGACTGACTTTTACTCATACATATATATAATGTTAGACTTTTAATATTATATATAGTATAGGGTGTATTTTACACTTTTAAAATACTAGGTGGTCAAATTTAACGATTATACTTTTAATTCAATTAAATATAAACCAAAACTTTTTATGGATTTATTAAACCTCTTTTAATTATACTCCTTAATTAATTAATAAAACCATAAGGGTGTGATTTGATGTTTTTCAAAACAATTCTAGGGTTTAAGAATTTAACATTTCTAAATTAACTTTTAATCAACATTTAAATTCAAAAACTTGAGGACAAGTTTTGAAACATTTCAAAACATTAGGGTTTGAAATTTAAATATATATCAAAATTAAACTTTTAATCAAACTTTAAATTCCAAAACTTGAAGGCAAGTTTTGAAACTATTCAAAACATTTGGGTTTTAACTATTTAAATTTCAAAAACAAAACTTTTAAGTTCAAATTTAAATTATAAAACCTAAAGGGGAAAATTTGATACTTTTCATAACACAATGATCAAATAACAAATAATATAAATTTAACAATTAATTTCATCATTATCTATATTTGACCTAATTTCAATTTCTTGCAAAATAAGTTATCCAATTAATATAAATAATTCAATCTTTATCATATAAGGAAGTTATTATCTAATCAATTGGTAATTATCTTGTGTTTTGGCAAGGATATTCATTAATAAACAATAAAATTCGTATTTTATAGGTTTAAAACGAATATGGTAATTATCCTTAAGCAAAACAGCAACAAAATCCGAAAATCCCTCTGTCTGACGCTCCGACTCGCCGAGTCACACTTTGGAACTCGCCGAGTAGGGCTGACTCGCCAAGTCCAGGTAGTGACTCGCCGAGTCAGGTCGAACAGAAGGCCACAAAACGATTTTCAACAACATATAGCATCAATACAATAGAAACCAATTTAGGCTCTGATACCACTGATGTGTTTTAGTCATAAGAACATCCTATGTGCTCATACAAACCCTAATGCTTGTATCTAGGTTTCTCTATTGTACATGCAATTTATCCAAGACTATAAACCCTAATACTAGCATGTGATAATCGATATTAGCACAATAATAGGTTTAAGATATTACCTTGATTGTTATGTAGTAATAACAATCACAATTCCTTCTTGTAATGACTTTAGAAAGCTTGGAGTCACAAATGTCACTCCTCTAATGGTTCACAAACACCAAGAGCAAGAGGATGAAGAGGAGAAGAGAAGGAGGCTGCCCAAAACCGTCCAAAACCCTAGAAGGAAGATTCTCCACGTTTTTGGGGCTTAAGGGTGCTATTTATACATGTAGGCTATTACGGATTTAAACTAGGAAACCCTAATATGACTGCTTAAGCCCTAAGTAGCCCATGGATTCGTTTCTTAAAGGCCTTGGACGATTTCTAATGGGTTTCCCCATAGAATTCATCCAACCTTATAATATAAGGTAATCCATAGCCCAATTGCAATTATCTTATAATTACAATTCCAATCCCTTAAGTTTAATTAATCTCTTTTAGCCACAAACTTACTTCTTATTAATTCTTGACTAATATTAATTAAAAAATGTGATTTCTCCTTTAATATATTATTCTCATAATATATTAATAAATCATATTTAATCATTTCTCTCCATAATTCATCCTATCAAGTTGCTTTGGTGAAGGCAACCCAAAAGGACCATGCATCATCGGATCAAGTACATACCAAAATAGTTATGGACTTAGACACTAATCCAACAAAATATATATATATATATATATATATATATATATATATATATATATATATATATATATATATATATATATATATTAGACGAATTGGAAACTAAAAGTGCAGGGAGTGGAATGCCGTTCCTATCATAAATGTAAAGGAAAACGAGTTTACGATGGTTTTTTAACGAACGCTGAAAGTTCAAGGGCCTTTGTTGTAAATTTGGTTTAAAAACACCAATGCGACCATTGTTTTATATGCATCTTATCTCCTTTTCTTTCAGTATCTATGTGTTTGACGTATGATCCCAAGTACGCACGATACCTTCTCCTTGAACCGTGGTCAAAAGCAAGGACGAATCTAGGATTTCGTGGTAGGTGTTGCTGGTGGTACGTAGGTGTTGCCGGTTGCATATTTTTCCTTTTAAGTAGTGGTACAAATGCAGAAAAAACGAAAAATTCGAAATTTTTTACACTGTATCCGAAAAAATAAGGGGTTGCCGGTGCCACTATGGGCACCATAGTGGAACCGTCCCTGGTCAGAAAAGAGACGAAGAAAGAAAGGGGAATTAGGGAGAGATAGACGTAAATGAGAGAAAAAAGGAAGTAGTGGTTGAATTTCTTGATTGTTGTGCGACTCTACCAGGTACTTATGCATTTTAAATTGTTTTATATGCATCCCATCTCCTTTTCGTTTACGTATCTATGTGATTGACATACGACCCTAAGTACGCACGATTACTTCTCCTTGAACTGTGGTCACAAGAGAAGAAAGAAAGGAGAATTAGGGAGAGAGAGACGTGAATGAGAGAAAAAAAAGGAGCAGTGGTTAAATTTCTTGATTGTTGTTTTTAAATGGTTACTAGAACCGATGTAAAGGGGTTGTTTGATTAAGTTTATTAAGGGCTTATTTTTCGAGCTTATTTTTTATAAACCTATTTTTTCTAGACTTATTTTACAACTTAAGAGTTTATTATGACTTACACTAAGAAAATAGACCGATCTCATGAAAAATAAGCTAGAAAAAATGAGTATAAAAAATAAGTTCGAAAGATAAGCCCTTAATAAACTTAGCCAAACACCCATAAATTTAACAAATTTGGTTATACTCTAGTCGAATATGATCCGGTTTTTCCAGTTTCATGGATGATTAGTGCACACCCCTTGATATCACATTATTAATCTAAAAGAGTAATTTACACTAGTGGTACCTATATTTTAAGTAATTTGCACGTTTGGTCCATAACTTGTTTTTTCAACTCGGAAAGGTCCTTACTATTTATTTTTGTTATGCGTTTGGTCCTTATTTTATCTAAAAAGACTATTTTCCCTTGATTTTTTAATTTATTTAAATAAACACCCTCAACTCCACTTCTTATCTTATCTTATCTTACCTACCTCACAATTTTTTCTTATTTAAATAATAATCTTTTTAGGTAAGATAGAGACCAAACGCGTAACAAAAACTAACAGTACCGACCAAACGCGTAACAAAAACAAATACTATGGACTTTCCGAGTTAAAAAAAAAAAGTTAAAGACCTAACATACAAATTACCCCAAACCATAAAGGACCATTCGTATAATTTAGAAATTTGTTAGATGTAAGGGATACTTTTTAATAAAGAAAAAGATATTATTCAAGGGGGTATATTGTAATTACTCTGTAGTTTGGCAGTTTTTTGTAACTATACGTAAGTTAAAGAGTATAATTGTAACAAACTTATAGTTAACGGGCATATATTTCCTGGTCATAACGTTGTCTGTTAAACCCAAAACCCCAATTCCTCCCTCCCTTTCGCTCTTATCTAATGACTTCATCACTCTCACTGCTCACTTTATTTCGTCTCCCGCCATCAAACGACTGCTCTCCTAGTAATCCGAGAATCAATCACCGGCGAGCCGTCGTATTTCCTTCCAAGAAATGGAGGTGTTCAATATCTCCCGGGCAGCCGCCTCCGCCTCCGCCGAAACAGCGGCAGCGGCAGTCCAAGAACTCAGAATCCGGCGAAAAAGGAATCGACCCTGTTGGGTTTCTCTCAAAATCTGGAATTACACACAAAGGTTTCGCACTTTACCTCCGTGAAAGGTATGTAAAGAATTACCCCTGAAAATTTCAAACTAATTTCGCTTCTTGATTGTGTGAAAACTTTAAAATGTTATGTAAAATTTCAGTCCTTTTCTTGTTTTTACCTATGCTTTCAGTTGAGGTTTTTCGTTAATTAGTGTAAAACAAGTCCGTTCTTAAGATTTTGTTCTTGATTTTTGGTCAATATTTTAATTTGGTTATATATGTTATGAATCACAGATACAAATCATATAAGGACCTAAAAGACGAGATCTTGAAACGCCACATTGATTTCAGAGACATGGCTTCTGGGTTACTCTTACATTGCTTAATCTTTGTTTTTCATCTTTCTATACATCGTATTGAGAAACCTACAAAATTACTTATCTTTCCTCAGTTATGGAAGATTTCTTTACTTCATTTTCTTAATTGATTCTCTTATATTCTTCCCACTAGATTCGAATTGTTAGGAATGCATCGCAACTTACAACATCGAGTGGATTTCATGGAATGGGCTCCAGGTTTTGCATCATATCAACACAATAATCCAAATTCAATCGTTTCTTCTTCTAATTTTTGAAATCAAATCAGGCGCACGCTACTGTGCAATTGTCGGAGATTTCAACGACTGGTCACCAACAGAAAACTCCGCACGCGAGGGGCATTTTGGTCACGATGATTACGGCTACTGGTTTGTCATCCTTGAAGACAAAGTAAGAGACGAAGAACAACCAGACGAACTCTACTTCCAACAATACAATTACACCGATGATTACGACAAAGGCGACACGGGTGTCACAGCCGAAGAAATTTTCCAAAAAGCAAACGACGAATACTGGGAACCCGGTGAAGATCGGTTCATAAAATCCCGATTCGAAATCATCGCAAAGTTATACGAAGAAATTTTTGGGCCAAATGGGCCTCAAACGGAAGAGGAATTAGAAGAAATACCAGATGCGGAAACTAGATACAAGAAGTGGAAGGAAGAACATAAAGATGATCCTCCTAGTAATTTGCCATGTTACGATGTGATCGATAGTGGAAAAGAGTATGATATCTTTAATGTGATTGATGATCCTGTTTCAAAAGCCAAATTTCGCGCTAAAAAACCACCTATTGCATATTGGATTGAGACACGTAAAGGAAGAAAATCTTGGGAGAAAAAGTATACTCCTGCTATACCTCATGGAAGCAAGTATAGGGTTTATCTTAATACCCCTAATGGGCCTTTAGAACGGATTCCAGCTTGGGCTACTTATGTTAATCCAGGTATTGTATACCTTTGGGCTAAATGCAAGAAATAGCAATTTGCTTTCCATTTCTTCCTTATTATAATATTGTTCCACTTTTTTGTGTGGGACAATAAATATTTTTTTGTCTTATCGACGTTACTGTCAGTCCTAGTCCAATGCATGTCAAACAGTACAACCTATTCTGTTCTGTTCTGTCGTGTCGTGTCCTGCATAACAAACTAGGAATAAATGGTTGTGTTTCTTGATATATTTAGAGGTGGAAGGAAATCAAGGTTACGCAATACATTGGGAACCTCCTCCTGAAGATGCATATAAATGGAAACATAAGAAACCAAAAGTTTCAAAGTCTTTGCGTATATATGAAACACATGTTGGTATTAGTGGTTCTGACTCAAAGATTGCCTCCTTCAATGAGTTCATTGAGAAGGTTCTCCCTTATGTTAAAGAAGCCGGATACAATGCAATACAATTAATTGGGATTCCCGAACATAAAGACTATTTCACAGTTGGATACAGAGTGAGTTTCATTTTCTACTTATCTTTTTTTTTTTTGTATTTCCATTTAACTTTTTAAAATTTTCAATTATATAAAGCTATCGAAATATTTCAACTACTAGTGTCAATATAGGTAACGAATATGTTTGCAGTCAGTAGTCGATATGGGACACCCGAAGATTTCAAGCGCCTTGTTGATGAAGCACATGGTGATAAAACATTAGAATTAATTCTAGACTTTTTTTTTTTTTTTTTTTTTTTTTTTTTTTTTTTTTTAAATTTAATTTTAATCTTTATTATGAACTAGGACTTGGATTGCTTGTGTTCATGGACATTGTTCATTCTTACTCGGCTGCTGATGAAATGGTTGGATTGTCTCTCTTTGATGGATCAAATGATTGCTATTTTCACACTGGTAACACGTGTAAACCTTTTGGATAATGGGAATTTATTACATACTCATCTTTATATATCGATATTTTGTTAATTCATTAGGTAAGCGAGGACAACATAAGTTTTGGGGTACAAGAATGTTCAAATATCAAGATCTTGATGTTCTTCATTTTCTGCTCTCGAATCTAAATTGGTAATAGTCAAGTATTAATGGATTTTAATTTGTACACGATTTCTTTTTTACTTAATACATAAACAACAAATGCCTTAACGTGTATATAAATTATAACATTTTGTAGGTGGGTTGTAGAGTACAATGTTGATGGTTTCAATTTTCATTCTCTTGCTTCAATGATGTATACACACAACGGTTTTGCCTCATTTACGGGTGATATGGAGGAGTAAGTATCCATTACCCTAATGTTTTTAACTTTTTTATTTTTTATAATGATATAAGTTTAGTGTTCTTATAATATTTATTTGGTTGGCTAATTTTTTGTTTCGATTGTTTTAGGTTTTATAATCAATATGTTGATAGGGACGCGATATTATACCTCATATTGGCAAACGAAATTTTGCATACTCTTCATCCTAAAATAATAACCATAGCGGAAGATGTAAGTAACACGTTTCATGTTTTATGGATATTGGTTACAAAAAAAAAAAACATAAATTTTTTGATCGATTTTTTAGGCTACGCTTTATCCTGGGTTATGTGAGCCTACTTCTCAAGGTGGATTAGGGTTCGATTACTTTGTAAACCCTCGTGCTTCAGAGATGTGGTTATCGTTTCTTGAAAATGTTAAAGACTCTAATTGGAGTATGAGTAAGGTTCGCATTTATAACCTATTTCTACCTTTTATAACTTCTAGAGATTTCGTTCACTTTTTTTATTAAATTTGAATCTCGTTTTCAGATTGTGAACACCCTTGTTGAGATTAGTAAAAATCCAGATAAGATGCTTTTATATGCTGAAAACCACAATCAGGTAAATTTATAACTTATAAATTTCCTTCAATTTCTTTGTCATTCGCCTTTTTTTTTTTTTTTTAAATTCTTATAATTTCTTTTTTTGCAGTCGATATCCGGAGGGCGATCTTTTGCTGAAATATTATATGGTCAATCATCGGTTATGAATAAGTCGTTACTTAGAGGCTGTTCTCTTCATAAGGTTAGTTTAGTAATTAGAAACTGTAAAAAAAAAAGAAAAGAAAAAAGAAAAAAGAAAAAAGAGGAAAATGGGGTAATTAATAATGTATGTTTTGATGGTTACACGTGTTGTTATTTAGATGATTAGGTTAATTACGTACACAATTGGTGGTCGTGCTTATCTAAACTTTATGGGGAATGAATTTGGGCATCCGAAGGTTAGATTATTTTATTTATTTATTTATTATTTTAAATCAGTTCAAAAACCCTAGAAAATGAAAATTTATAATAATGGTTGTGATTATATTTTGATAGAGGGTGGAATTTCCAATGTCGAGTAATGATTTTTCCTTCTCACTTGCTAATCGAAATTGGGATTTACTTGCTAAAGAAGGTGTTCATCAAGATTTGCTTTCTTTCGATAAGGTAACTTTTTCTCTTCAACTAAATTTTAAGGTAGTGTTTGGTAGTTTATTCCATTAGAATGTAATGGAATAAACAAGCCTATATTTTACAAATTATTTTTCTCGCTCATTTCTTTTATAGGACATGATGAACTTGGAAAATTCAGAAAGAATAGTTTCAAGATGGCTTCCAAATATTCATCATATCAATGACACTAATATGGTGAGGCGATTTTGTTTATGTTTTAATAATTTCAAGTTATATCACTATCAATAATTCAATATAGGATATTAAACCGTATTCTTACATTGAAAACAGGTGATATCATATTTACGTGGTCCATTTCTCTTTATTTTCAACTTTCATCCCACAAATTCGTATGAAAAATACAATGTAGGCGTTGAAGAAGCTGGAGAGTATCAGGTAAGCTACTTTTTTTTTTTTTTTTTTTTTTCACTGTTTGTTAATGTTATTGTGATTTTTTTTTTTTTATGTGACAGGTTATTCTGAATACTGATGAAAAAAAGTACAGTGGTCAAGGATCAATAGGGCCTGATGAGAACGTTCGGAAAACCATAAGTAGAAGGTAAGCGAATGACATTTTTTTGGCTATGTAAAATGACTATTTTGCCCTCAATTTGTCATGTGCTTAAATTCAAGGGAGCGTTTTTATAGCCTGGGATCAAACATGCAATAAAAATGCACTTTAGGGAGCATCTATGCAACAAACTAAACATATAGAGTAAATTACACGAATGGTCCCTATGGTTTAGTGTAATTTGCGCTTTTGGTCCCTAACTTATTTTTTTAACTCGAAAGGTCCCTATTGTTTGTTTTTGTTACGCGCTTGGTCCCTGTCTTACCTAAAAAGACTATTTTGCCTTTGATTTAATAAATTTATTTAAATAAACACAATCCTAACCCCACCCATTCACCTTACCTTACCTACCCTAACATTTTTTCCTATTTAAATAATAGTATTTTTAGTTAAGATAAGAACCAAGTACATAACAAAAATAAACAGTAGGGACCAAGCGCGTAACAAAAACAAACAATAGGGACCTTCCGAGTTAAAAAAAATAAGTTAGGGGTCAATCACGCAAATTACCCCAAACCATAGGGACCATTCGTGTAATTTATTCAAACATATAAGACTACATCTATAATTTTTGACATACCACAGGGGCTAATGTTGTATTTATGTTGTGTTGCAGGGTTGATGGAATGCGTAACTGCTTAGAAGTACCATTGCCAAGTAGAAGTGCTCAGGTTTACAAATTAACTCGGATATTAAGACTATGAACATCGCCACGTGGCATTATTTTTGCTGATTTTGAATGGAAACTTGTATTTAACATGTCTATAGTTCGTATTCATCTTGTACTTTTTTTTTTCAAATGTACATTTTAATGTAACATAAAACTTTAAGGTAATTAGTGTTGAGCTTGAGTTTATCGAGTATGAACCTAATCAAATCCGTGAGAATTTTTTGAGGGTTAATGTCACAAATGGGTAATGAAGTATTTGACATGATAAAAAACAACATTGTTTTACAAAAGATTATTAGAAGGTAAGCAAATGGAACATTTTGTTCACAAAATACTCTTATTTTAAAAGTTCAAACCGCTTACCTTCTCCTAGTACAATTGTTTAAAACATTGGTGTTTTGTAAAAAACAAAAAAACAAATAGTTTGTTATCTATTTATGATATTAACTCTTTTCTGATTGACACTGCTTAATTTTGTTCAGTTTGATTCGATCCATTTTTAGAGTAATCATCATATAAAGGAGGAATTATACACATGCAATGTGGATCTAGAGTTCTTATACATATACCCACGAAAGATTAGCATAAAATTAAGAAAAAAGAAATGAAAAAGAAAGGGGGAAGATTGCTTGAGCTGCAAACAAAACCATCCCTTTTCCTCTCCCCTTTCGTTTCTTTCTGGATTTGCCAATTTCTATTGAAATTTTTTACCTTAGGTAAAATTAACCATAAAAGTATAATCAAGTTTTATTTTTTGTTATAATCATTCGTTTTCCACTTCATTGATTTGTTTGTAATTACACTTAAAGCTGTAGTTAGGGAATGAGGTATTGATTCACTTTGTGAATTTACATTCCGTTATACAAATAACTCTATATAAGAATGTATAAATAACTATATATAAGATGAAAGTTTTATTATTTTTGTCTATTGAAATCTATCTATTAATTTATTGGAGTCAAAATTGGCTGTCAAAACACTTGAATAATTAAAATCTTGTAAAATTGTTGGACAACTCTCGCTACAATCACTTTCTTTGCCTCTTGTTAATTAAATAGATAGTAAATATTCCAACAATTACTATAAAACAATATATGATCTAGTTATTTAAACAAAAATAATTCAGAAGGTTGTAAACACCTACATACATTTTTGTTGACTTCTAAACCATTTGACCCATATCTTTTTACCTTTTTAATTTTTCCTTTCAATTTTTAGCATTTTGATTCCTTCAAATATGATATTAACCCAATTGACATATTTTCAACATAAATGTATTGAAATTGCTCTTTTATAAGTGGTGTACGTTTAACAATATGCTAAAGACACTTTAGTGTCGTTACATTTCTTTTGTTTTTTATTATGAAGAGAGATGAAACGTGATAAATGGAATTCTAGAATTTTCAATATATTGCGATTCACATGGATATGCAAAGAATTAATATTCATAAGAGTTAAAACTGTTATCAATTTTCAAAGCAACCTGCAAAATGGAAGCTTAACTCTTGAGGGTAGAATGTGATTCTTTCATTGAGATGTAAGTTTAGGATGAAGTTGGAACACTACAAGTTTACTATTTACAACAATGGAAGGTAACCCCATAACCATTTGTCCATTTTCTAGTCATTCTTTCTTTACTTCTTTAATTATATTACCTCAGATTTGATATCAAAAAATTGGTGAAAAACAAGAAAATGACTCCTCTATTGTGTGTGTTCTTAATAGCCGAAATGGGAGTGATCATGATCTTGTTATTTAGGACACCTCTAAGGAAACTAGTGATGATTGTTTTGGATTGTTTAAAGGAAAGTAGAGGTCCCGTGATATCAACCGTTGCAACAACCTTGTTTCTGATCTTGATATCTTGTTTGTATAGTATAATGAGGATTCAAAAACGTTCGATTGAGACTGGAGCCGTTAATCCAACAGATCAGGTTCTTTTGACAAATCATATTCTTGACGCATCGCTAATGGGTATGTTGTTCCTTTTTATTGGTTAAGACTTTTTTTTTTTTTTTTTTTTTTTTTTTTTTTTTTTTTTTTTTACCATTTAGTGTTGAATATATGATGTTATTTGGAAAAATGATGTTTTAAAATGTATTAAAGAAAATGACAACACGCTCGATGAAATTGAAGGAAAAATAAAACGAGGGAAATTTTTTCAAAAGTTGAGACTTAATGAGAAATTCTATTTACCCTTTCTTTTTATATTAAATCGATCATTTCTTTATTAAAAGTATGTTCTGCAACGAACTTTTGTGATCTTTCATGTGTTTTTGGCTTTCAGATTTTAAGAAAAAAAAAAACTTAAAATAAAGGAAAAATTACATTCGGATGTACGAACTTAAAGCTTTAAGTTTAAAAAAAAAGTCCAAACAACATTAAGATCCTTTAACTTTTATTTTTTATTGTACCTAATTTTATATTTTTTAAAAGCTTAAAACTATTTTTACCGAACATTTATATATACAAATTAAAGTTATAGCTTTTAGCTAAGGCTGATTTTATCAAAGATATCATAAATCAAAAGAAAACACACATATATAGGTTACCAATTAAAGTGTCATGTCCCCATTAAGTTTATAACGTAAAAAATGAAGCATCCCCAAGTTATTTGCTATACACACAAATTGATAATTATATGATTTATATAACGCAGGTTTCTGCTTATTTCTTGGATTGATGATAGACAGACTTCATTACTATGTTAAAAGGTTTGATGATGCTGAAAGTGTCAAACCTTTCGTCATAAACAAGAAACTTTTGGAAACAGACTCCGATTGAATCCACATTCATGTAACAAAGTTATACTACTTTCGATAATAGATTTCATTCTTTAAGTGGCAAATGTACCACACCTTTGTTAATTTATTATTAATGTATAGAAAAAATAAAAGGATGTTTCGGTCAACTTGACTATATCATCTCGATTCCTTTGGTGACCATAATTTTATCATATGATAAAATAGATTTCATGAGTTTGTATCTTATGTTTGTGATTAAGGTTATATTTAACAACAAGTTTTTGAAAGATGTTAGTTTTAGCTTTTGAGAAAAAAAAGGATTAAAAAAAATTCAATTGGATTTACGAGCTTAAATCTTTTAATTAAAACAAAAAACTTTAAATTCAAAAGTTACTTCAAGTAGATTTTAAGAAATTTTATCTTTTAAATTTTATAAATTATGTTATTTCATAAATTTCAAAAGTTTACAATTACTTTTGTCGAAAACACAAATAAAAACATATGTCTTACATTTAGGAAACCTAAATCTCATTTTAGGGATTAAGAAGTAGAAGCTAAGGATCCTAGGTGGTGTGGTTGAATTCATAGGAGGTTTTAACAGGTATAATTAAGTTAATGCACAAAGAGAGTCGTAAATAGGTCGAGTAAAAATTGATCTTAACTCGATTGTACTACATTAAGATTTAAAATTTACTACAAAACTATTCGAGTCATTTTGATAAATGCACAAATTAAGCGAATCCGAGATCGATTATAGAGCTTAAGTAGCAGGAAATTATACATGACTTCTTTACGAAATCTCAATTTAATGGGACAACATAAGTACAAGTTCAGAAATTCTACTTTTTATTACTAATATATATATATATATATATATATATATATATATATATATATATATATATATATATATATATATATAGAGAGAGAGAGAGAGAGAGAGAATAGTTTTATTCTCCTATTAACAAATGTTAGAGTATTACAATTCTTAATTAATATTATATGTCAACTATCATATCACTTGTCAACATATTAATTATCCATTTAAAATTTTAAATTTCTCACTCTAATTAAATTAAATTAATAATTGATTTTTTATTTTAAATTTCAAATTTTCTCACTCTGATTATATTAAATTAATAACATTAGATTAAAAATAAAATAAAATTAATACAGATTATAAGGTGATACAACTTTACGTATTTAATTAAATCAACGATTATAATTTTATATAACTAAAAAAAATATCCCTTAAGTAACCATTATTTAAAATATTGATTAATAATTTTGATTTTTCAACATGAAAGTTTAATTAATTTTATAACCGTGGTTTTCAGGGGTTATAACTACTATATATATATATATATATATATATATATATATATATATATATATATACATATATATCCCCTATTATAATAAAACAGTACCTTATTGACACGTGGCATCTCCTTAGCCCCCCTTCTCTCAAAGTGAATTTCCTAAAATGCCCCTACTTTTTACCCCTTGCCATTCATTACGTCCTATTGATTTAATTGCTTCAAATCAATTGTCTTCTCATCTCCATAAATCTCTCAAATTCTGGTGGTATAGATCCATAAAGCTCGCTAAATACATCTTTTTCTCTATTTTATCTCTTAAACCCTTAATCTTCTTCCCTCTCCATCAATCGATGCGATGTAGATTCCTGGAAATCTCCGTTGACTGAATCATATCGATTTCGAGTGTATTCGCTGAGAAAACCATTATCGATTGGGTAGGACTCCGATCACTGATGCACTACCGGTAGAAGATTTAAAAATCAAATAATTTCTCATATATTGATTCTCTCAAACGTGATGGTAAACATCATAAATAAGGGGAGATAGTCAAGAAATCAGAGATATGGAGGTTAACATCAGAGTTGATGGGTGTCAGTTGAGGCTCAACTCAAAGATTTCAAGATTTTCAGGTAAAATTGAGTTTCAATTTACATCATCTATAGGCCCTAGCTATAAAACAGGGTTTGTTGTTGATAAGCATCCGGGAAATATACTAAGTAAATGACATGTGGTTCTCTTCTATACAGTTGTGTGTTGATCTACAATCGGTGCTAATGGATGTGGCAAGTCGTATTTTGTAGTTCTCTTCTATACAATTAGTAATAATTATATGTTTAGAGTAACTCAATCTTTTTTGCTTTACTAATTTGGGCTGAATTCAAGAAATATGAATCTGCATTCATATATTTATGTATCATAACATCATATTTTCCTTTCTTCTAAAACATCCTTATACTTTTTTTTTCCTTAGAGTTGTTTAGGGAGGTTTAGTTTATATGTAATTTGACTTTTTTTTTGTTTTGATAGTTTTCATCTTCATTTATGAAGTAAATTACTTTTCGCTTACATGCATTTATGAAGAAATTGCTTTGGATTTATTGGATCTGATGGGATAATTATATGAACCGATATTGTTCCATGAATTTCTAGCTTTCTTGCAGTGAATATTTTGTTTTTGTTTTGGTATCTCTATTTTTAAAATTTTGTTTCTGTGTGTGTGTATATATATATATATATATATATATATATATATATATATATATATATATAAGCGAGCAACTCACTATTTATTACTCTTCTAATGACAACTGGTTGTCTTCGTCTTCGTGTTATATGTCATAATTATGCGCACACTTTGCAGTGAATTATGGAGCTCCACACAAAGAATGATAGAACATCATGGATGTGGGAGGTATGTAGTCAGCGTTTCCATTCCCATCTCATTTTATGTTTATGTTTTGTTAACTTGATTTAGATTTTGTTTGCTTTTTGTTTGTACGGATTTTATAGGGTTATATCTAATTTCCTTAAATTAATATATTTTTAGTTAGGTGCTCTCGTGGGAAAATGATGTTGCCAGAAAACATGGTAGTGGTTGTTTTGCTGCCACGTAAATGTTGGTGGGAGTTTTACAGGCTTACATTTATTTGTCAAGTTGTCTTTTCTTTTTTGGTTTGTTGTTCTTACGATTTACTAATTCCTCTATAAATAGATGTATATACACCGTAAAAATTTGAATAATGGTTTGTGCAAGTTTCTATTTGATTTTTTGAGTGCTTACAAAAAATTTAGTTGTAATCTACACATAAAAGAAATTTGTAATATACATTAGCTCTTGAATTTCTATAAAATGAAGAAGCAAATAGAGTTCTGGACATGGAAGCACCAAACAAGTAGAGCGAGTATTAAAAACGGACAAGAACATTACTGTGAATGGAAACTGAATTTGGTGAGTCTCTTCACTTGTATCTATCATTCTGATTTGAATTTGCATTGCTACTTATTTGTAACCCAGTTAGTCTATTACCAAAAACAAATGCAAAATGTATAAACATGTGTTAACTTTTCATGCAAGTTTTTTTTCAAAAAAAAAATCCGTCTTTTCAAACCACAGACACATATATGATGTTTAATGCAAGTTAGGTTTTCTTATATGATGTTTGTTATCCTTAGCTACTTATTTGTTATCCTTAGTTCCATGTTTTTTGCTTTTGTTTTCTCAGATCTTTTATCTATTGATAAAACGTAAAATGGATAGATTAGAATTTGGTTGTAAGATGTATTTGCATTAGACTCAATTATAAATTATTTCAATTCTATTTATTTTGTACGTCCAGATTAAAAATGATTGATGTTTAATGCAAGTTAGGTTTTCTTATAAGATGACATGGAGATGTATAATTGAGAAAAAATATATATATGAAATTTTGCGAGGGTATATAAGTGAATTGAGTGCTTGAAGGTCATTATTCTTTGTAATATTCTTTTTTGTTCGTGGTTTCTTTAAGCATAAGAGATTACGATAAAATATCAATGTATCATTCTCATTTTTTTTGTTTGACTTTTTATGATGCTCATTTTAAATGAGGTATCCGGAAGTAAGTGCAATAAAAACAATAAATCAATTCCATGTAAACTCAAATACGTAAATATTAAAAAAAAAACACTTGCAATGCAAGACTTTTCCGATAGGACTTAAAACTTTAGTAAAAATAGTTTATATATACCCTCTATCTCCCTAATAAAAAGACTCATAATTTAAAACAAAAGTTTAATAAAAGATATATTATTTTACTATATAATCAACTAGGTGTAAGACCCGTGTACTACACGGGTTTATTAAAAATTAAAAATTTAATATCAATATTTAAACATTAAATTTAATATCAATATCAATTTTAGAGCTCTCATTAATTATGTCATTTATTACATTATAAATATATCATTTCATTTTCAAGGAAGCATTTATTTCTCTAAATTATAACCGAAATAAGTTATGATATGTGAACAAATCAGAAAATTCCATGTGGAAATAAATAAATTCTAAAAATCTATTAAAATGCCATGTGTCCAAATTAATGAGGACATGACATGTGGCAGAAAATAGGTTTTATTTATTAGTATAGATTTTTTAATTATATTTCAAATTATTACTCGTGGGTTCCACGGGTTTTAACCTAGTATATATATATATATATATATATATATATATATATATATATATATATATATATATATATATATATATATATATATATATATATATATATATATATATATATATATATATATAAGTGTTGTAAAAATCGTTTTAGGCGGTCGATTAATTGCTAGACGGTCTTCAACCGAATAGGAATAACGCTAATCAGTTTTGATTAAGGGGGTCAAAGTCGGAGCTAGACGGTTCTAATCGGTCCTAGGCGGCCAAATTTACCAAATTTTCAAATTTTCAAATGTTTAAATATTAAACCAAAATTTTCAAAATTTCAAAAGTTCATAGTATTTCAATACTTAACTAATATATAAAAAAATTTAAAAATTAAATTTTAAAGTTTTTCTCTAAAATTTTCAAAATCTCTCCCTTCAAATATATAAATACTCAAATTTACTTCTTTTCTTAAGATAGATTAAAATTTGAATAACTTATCATATTAATTGGATGATAAATTGCTTTGCTTGTTAAACTTATTATTAAACTTTTAGGCTTATTTATTTATATTCTTACAATTAAAGTTAGATTTATAAATTTTTGAATAATTTTCTTAATAATTAATTGTCCCCGATTAATCGTTGTCTAGCTGATTAATCTCTAGACCCTAGTCCACCGACTATCTAACGTCTAATGTTTTCTGCAACCTTGATATATATATATATATATATATATATATATATATATATATATATATATATATATATATATATATATATATATATATAGAGAGAGAGAGAGAGAGAGAGAGAGAGAGAGGTTCAATTGAAAAAAAAAGTTGAGAATAGGGGAATCATCCTCAGGCGATCGTTTAATGAGCTTTAAAAACATAAAAACACGGTGACAAACTTGTAAATAATCCAAAAAATTAAACCATCCAAGGCACTTTTGTAATTTTATCGCACATCAAATCTCGGCAGCAAAACCATCATTTCCCTCTTCGAACACATCATCGTTTCCCCATAACACAAAAACCATTTGCAGAAAGATTCAATCACCGTTTTCGAATAAAAACCATATATTGGTATCACGAAGAACAAATCGAAGAAAATGTCTTCCGACGAAATCCTAAATGAAACCATTTCGTCACTGTTGACTATGAAAGGTAATCATCGGTTTTTTTCCCGATTTTTAACGATTTGTAATCATTTCTAAACTTATCACGTGATTACTTGAAATTTTTCGTAATCATCGTTCATTATTAGTTGATTTAGAACTAAAAATTTTGTATTTACACTGTTCATTCTTCTAACTAGGTTGTTTACTTCAATTTTGTAATCCTCGTTCATTATTAGTTGATTTACTTGAAGTTTTTTTAATAATCGTCCATTATTAGTTTATATATAAATGATTTTACATATTCTCTTCATTTTTCATACTTATTCACAAATTCTTTGTTAAAATATAAACGTTTCTTCACATTTCGCTTATGTTGTCCTAATATTAATCAGAAACAACACCAAGAGTCAAACATATACATAAACGAAAAACAAAAACAAATGAAAAAGATAAAATTTGTATTCTATTTAAATCTGATTAATTTTATTCATATGTGAATGCAATTAGATGCGATTTTACTTTAAAATACAACAAACAATGAAGATACCGAAGATAAATTTGTTTTGATATCATGACAAATAAAGTAACATTTAGTGGCACAGAAAAAATGCCATAAAAAACCGAAAAAATGTCAGTAAAGACCCCTCTGGCAATCAGTGGCACAAAAAAAAGTATCACTAAAAGCGCTGCCACTAAAGATCTTTAGTGACACTTTTTTATTGTGCTACTGCAGCCTATATGGGTTTTAGTGACACTTTTCGATTATGCTACTAATGCACTTGTAGGTTTTAGTGACATTATATTTATGTCACTATTTAACTGCAAAAATAAATATTATTTTCATGATTTTAGTAACACATTTTTAATACAAAAAATTTATATTAACAAATTAGATCCAATTTTTTTTATTTTAAATGGTATGTAAAATAATAATAGGAAAATTAAGATAATTAACAAAAATAAAATATCATTATATCCATTCAAACTTGTCTAAAAAAATTACTTTCAATATATATAAACAAAAACTAAATGTTGTCCAAGTACTCTAAACATAATATTATTAAACTAACTACAATATTATTAAACTAAATACTTGTTGGCAAGAAACATAAAACATCATTGACTTCAAACTTTGTATAATGACTTCTCTCGTTCATCCAACATAAAAGTAAACATTTAGTGGTTCTTGACTCATTAAGATGCACATGATACAAGTCTAACATTTATGGTTTAGTAAATCACCAACATTTCTTGTTCAACAAACAAGCAACACTTGCACTACGAGCTCCATCAGGTTGAGCAAATAAGAACTTGATGTTTTTTGTTCAGCAAACCAGTGAATCTGCTACATAAAGAGTGAAAATCCAAAAAAAAAAAAATACTAATCAACAAGGCATTATGTTGTCATGTCATATCCTTTGTGAAAATTGGAGCCTTAATATTCATGAAGAATTACCTCAACTAGCCCCATAATGATAAGCTGATGCCATTGAGTTACATCAATTTACCTGTCATGAACACGTGACACACAATAACGAAACTATGCATACCCGGGTTAACCAAATCCACAAAGAAATTACCCCAACATTCTAATTTTAATGAAAAATAATGGGATAAAAATTAACATGTCAAAACTTAAATCCTCAAATCTATTTAATAGTAAAGAAACATACAAATTAGAAGAAACATACAAATAATAATAAAAAAAATGTTAGACATTTTATTAAACTTTTTTTTTCTAATTATAGCTATGTACTTTGAAAGTACAATGCTATAAGATTGTTACCTACTTCAAGTAACATACAAATGATTTTATAGGTATAAACCCTTTCTTACATAACATAAAAGAAGTAAACACAAATACATAATATAAGAGAATGGAAGACACAAAAGTATGAATTACAATATAAAAGATTATGTGTAACATTCTTAAAAATCATGACAAAAAATTTCGTTTTAAAATCATCAATCAACCATAATCAAGTCATACATAGATCCTTATATAAAATCAAGTATCATTTCAAACACATTTATTTTATCAGAGTGAACATCCCAGGCTCAAAATTTCTTGGTGTGTGCCATGCGATCATCTCGAGCTCTTTTCTCCGCTACCGGAAGTACCTGAAACCAAAACTAAAAACTGTAAGCACGAAGCTTAGTAAGTTCCCCATACTACCACATACTAGACATATAACCACAAATTGGGCCCCCGCTCGCTGCATCGGGACTTACCCGACATCGGACTTGCTCCGACATCGGGCCCCGCCCGACATCAGGCCCCGGCTGGCATCGAGCCCCGCTCGGTATACAAATCTATTTCTCTTAGGCCCTGCCTGACTCTGGGCCTCGCCCGCCATACACATACAATCATATAACATGTTCACACATAAGGAAACATACCCTACTATATTCCTATCCTAAGGCCTTACCTAACTTGGGCCTCGCCCCTGACCTGCGACTGATGAGTCATGGGACCCCGTCCATACTCCTGCTGATAATGAGATACGGGCCCCGCCCACACTCACTTCTCCCCTATCTCGGGCCCAGCCCCTACTCTGCTACTAATGAGATATGGAACTGCGTTCATTACAAAGGTCCATTCTTGGGACCAAAATAACTCCAAAACCACACTACACTAGATCTAAGCATTCTTGAGTAAAGTTATGAACTTTATACCTCCAAAGAGTTCCAAATGACGATGCTAATCCATATCTATAAGCTCCAACTTCCCAAGTTCTTCCTTGCCAACTTCCTATTTTCTTCTTCCAAGCTTACACCACCAAAATGAGCTTCTTGAAGTCAAAATCACCCAAGGATGAAGAGATGAGGCGTTCTAGGGTTTCTTTGGGGTTGGGAGACACAGATAAGGAGACTAGGGTTTGAGCCATTATGTTCTTTATATAGTGGCTCACCCTAAAAGTTAGGGTTTCTAGACACTGAACGTATGCTGGGTGTATGCCAAAAAACACCTGCGACCTTATGACCTTATACGTTGGGCGTAACCCAGCCTTACACTGGGCGTACTCTTGCGCTGGCCACCTTGCATGCATGGTCCTTTCTTGCCATCTTTCTCCATTAAGGACCAATATTGCTAATAACTTCAAAGTGCTATAACTCCTGCGTTCTAAGTCCGTTTCCGACAAACTTTATATCCACAAAAAGGTGGCGAGAAGCCCTACGCTTCTAGAAACACACCCCGACCCCAAAATTGTTGAATAAAAACTTCAAAACCCATAAAAGACCGAAATGTCCCTGGCCCGGGCCTATGAAATCCATAAACAAACATTTTCAGAACAAAGTGTTACAACTCTCCCCCGCTTAAACTAGACTTCGTCCTCGAATGCTATCCTTACTAACACCCATCTCCCAAACAACTTATCTATGGAACACAACCGATGGTTCTACACGCGAAACAACATTCCCTAGACACTGAAAGAAAACTCGGTCTTCCCTTCTAAAGAAAACGAACTTTAAACTTTTGCAAACCCCAAGCTACTTCGCACACAGGACCCTCATGACAGACACTTCTGCCTGAACACAATACCGCCTCTTGCCTTCTTTCCAAAAGAAAGAGGACCTCCCAGGTCCGAACTTTTCTGTCCACCATCCGAAATACTGGATTCCCTCCGGTTACTTAACCCACGCTCCAAATCTCAGTCACTCCCAGCGACCTCCGAAGAAACTTCGGCTAGCTAAAACTTCTCTATCTACCTTGCCACTCTGGCTCCCTAAGTCCTAGGATCCTCGATCCTCTAACTTGGCCCTACGGTCTCAACCACATCCTACCGACACTGCTATAATCATATGGGCCTCGCCCATGGGTCTCACCCAACTACATCTTGGAGTGGCCTTTCCCACAGGTCTCACCTATCTTGGGCTATTCAGGCCCCACTCCATCCTAAAACTCAACGAAATACCCTCTCTACCGATCTTCATCATGCTAACTAGGAGATATGGGCCCTCGCCCACACTCCTCTAACTAGCTGCTAACAAAATGCTACGGTTATCCCGCAACCTTACTACTCTTCCTGCTCCGCCTAGCTGCTGGAGATTGCTACGACGACCCCGTAGTCTTACATCCTGACTAAACTTGCATCCCATCGAGAAAATCTCCCACCTGGTTCCCACCCAGGTATTAATAACCACAAAACCCGAACTTAATGTTGGGAAGTTTCCCAAACTCCCAACCCGCGCGCTCCTCTAATCCAACAACCACTGGGGCTGCTTTCCTTTCTAACAAAGTTGCGAACTCATCCCAATTTGCACTTACTCCTGCTCCTGACCTCTGGTATCTTTCTCCCCTACTTCGATTCGACTAAATCCCTATAGCTCCTAGCTTGGGAAGGATTCCCAATCCTTCTCTCCATTTAAAGGGTCGATCTACTGACATCCAACACTCACCACTGCTAACGCTCTAACCAACCAATACCAAATTTGAACCACTCTTGAAGACTAACATGATACTTCTCGAGCCCCACTCACACCTGCTACATCGACTACATCCCGAGAACCGGCTCAAAAAGGGGGGGGGTACTGTTATGAACTACCGCCCAAAAATCCATGGTGTGCAGATGGCATATGATCCAAACACGAACATAAATAAAGTTATAACATACATTCATTAACATAGATGCAGTGCCATAACAATATGATCATGAATAAAAGTTGGCAGGAAAGCAAAAGATACATACCTGCAACGTCCGGTGCTACTCACGTCTCCACTGTAGATAACTGAAAATCCATGCTCCTCACCGTAGGCGCCTCTGCTCATCCCTGACGGCCGTCGGTGATCCTCAAAGTCACAGGGGTAGGTGCCATCACCTGTCCTGCTGCAAGAAAACTTGGATAATGGGCCTTCTTGTGGCCCCTTTGACTGCATTGGAAACATATCAGGTCTGATCCCTGAGTGGTGGTAGAAGTACAATCCCTACTGAAATGACCAGTTCGTCCGCACTTGAAGCAGCCATAATCACCCCCACTACCACTCCTACACGCACCCTTGTGCGTCCTGCCACACTTGCCACAACGACTGTGGCCCTGATAATCCCTCGATCTCACATCCAACCCCTTGGGTCTCTTGCCTGAACCTGCGGCTACCTGTACCTCCTCCGACTTCCTCTCCCTGAGGTGCTCTAGATCGATCTCCCCCTCCCTAGCCCGAGCAATCATATCCTCCAGCATCTTGTAGCTGGACCTGCTCACAAACTACCTGATGTCACTCCTCAGCATCTCATGATATCGGGCTTTCTTCATCTCCTCGTCCGCAACATACTGCGGAACAAGAAGAGCCCTCTTCCTGAACTTGGCGGTGATTTCTGCCACTGTCTCTGTAGTCTGCCGTAAATCCTAAAACTCTCTGTCACACCCCTAAACCAAGGATGGCGGAAACGTCTGGGGGTGGAGGACTTCATGTACAGTATCACAACAACGTGTATAATAGTGCTCAAAGTAAAAAACAACCACCATATATGTAATTGCAAAAGTTACACCAAAGTATATGTTTACATGTTTCAAAAGCAATTACAGTATGATGACAAAATAAATTGTTGACGGTTTAACGTCCCATCCTCAAAGCGATGAAGTTTTCCTGTTTCACTGACTTCCTGAGAATACAAGTAGTTTTAAAAAGTGTCAACACAAAGGTTGGTGAGTTCATAAGAGTTTTGTTTGAAGTAGAAACCGCTTTTCCTTGTAAAATCGTTATAGTTTGATTTCCAGAAAATCCAATATTTTCTTAGTTAAGTATGAATAGAAATATTCCTATATGATGCATTAATGAACCCTAGAATGACCCGTAGAGTTCCTCTATAATCGTCCAGTGTATATAAGTTATATAAGATTTAAATTAGATAAAACGTTGAATATAGTGGGTCTGCCCTAGGTCCACAACCCAACGAGGAACAGGAGATGAGGCGGGCACCACCAATTCTAGGCCAATCAAGACTAAATTCTTATATGACTCAAACACATACGGTCAGCGATTATAGTTGAAGTCTAACAGTTCTAGATGAAAAATAGTTTGTTAATACATTATTTATATGTAGTCCTAAATTAGAGGACCGAGTAATAACAAGTATTGACCATACTTAAAAGTATAAATGTGGTTTCAAACGATGTGTAGTTGTAACTACCAAAACAAAAAGTGTACAGTAATATTTGTACTCATAGAGATAAAAAGGTGATTTTAAATCGACATAAAACTCATTTAGGTTTTAAAAATAAAATCCCGTAAACTTATGGGTTGTTATATCCCTATGTGAGTCGCTATAATCATACTATGACTATGTGAACCTGCCACGACGTTCTCAGTGTCGTGAAAAATAAAATGACATTTGTCACCCGTAGACCTGCAGGTCCAACTGTAGCTAGCAGCAAGGTGTGGGGTGTCAAACCCAATATAGATCTATATACAAGTATCACGTTCTCCCTCAAGGAGATTCTGATTATAACTACCAGGAATTATATCCCCCACTCGGACGTACGGGGAGAGAGAGAGAGAGAGTCTCACAATATAGGTTAACAAGTTTACGTGAAATGTGTGTGAATATAAATCTTTCTTGTATGAATGTACCCTTCTTGTACGAGTGCGTTGAGTGATGTATCATAAACTATACCTATTATAGTTTATCTAAAATGTATGTAATATGTATGAACTCTTTTATGGAAATGTATTAGTGTTGTAAATATATTCAAACTATACTTTTTATAGTTAAATAATACGTGTTCCAAAATGAATGAATAATATTTAATATGAATGTCTTAGTTTCAGTTCATAATGATAAACTAACAAGGAAACACATTCAAATATTAAAACTTATGATTATACACTTTGCTCAACATAATACAAAGTGTTATGATATTTACATGCTGTTGGCTAACTTTAGCCATTCTGCCCAGTTTTTGGAAAAATCATAGAAAAATCATACGAAGTCGAAAACTAGATCCGTAAATTCTGAGAGTTCAAAAAATGTGTCTAGTTTACTCATAATTTTTATCACGATTTTTAATGACCTCCAACTTGGGTGAAAAAGTCCAAAATCACAGACTGATCCGGATTGTTGTTTGAAATGATAGGCAGTTTTGTAAAAATCACCATAAATTGTAGAAAAATCGTATGGAGATGTGCAAGTAGCCATTTTAAAGCTAAAAACTTGAACTATTTGCACCTTGTACAGTTTTGAAAACAAAAATGTTTAAGATGCCCAAAACAGTCCGTGAATGGAGTTGAACTTTTCTGATGAAGGCTGTTAGAAAAATTTAGTTATGTTCTTAGTGTTTTAACTTGTATCCCCCCCCCCCCCCCCCACTGAAAACTTGAGAAAACATGAAAATGTAGGGGTATGAACTCACCTTGAGTGATTTCAGTAGATAAGTGTTGAAGAAGAGAAGTGTTCAACCCAAGAACACTCGAAGAATCACTTGAAGATTCGAAGCTCTAACGCAAATATGATGGAATTTGTGTAAGATATCCATGATTTGAGTAAAATGAAGTGAAATAATCATAAGGAGGATGAATTATACTTACTAAGAGTGGAAGAACACTTGAAAATCATCCTTGGATCTCGAAATTGGAGTGGAAAAAGTTTGAGAGAAAAGTGGTGTTTGATACTTAGTGAAATGAGAGAAAATGAGAGAAATGAGGAGAGAGGATGAATATTTCAGCTCTCAAAAACGTGGGAATGAGGGTAAATTGAGTGTGAGGGACATTGATGTGACCTAGGTAAGGTGGGGAGGTGTGGTTAGTCAAAGAGTGGGTGTGGGGTGGTTGCTTGTGACATTGGATAAGGCAAAGTCAACACTCCACCTTTAATAATTCACCCATTTGATTTTTATTATTTAAATAATGATTTTCATCAAAATATGTTTAAATTATGAATATTTAGAGTTTATTATGTTAAAATATAATTTCTGGAGAAAATCCCGCTTTAAAATCATGAAAAACGGGCTTAAAATGTTAAAAATATCAAAAATGGGCTAAAAGTGGCAAATATGCGAAATTCTGGCCGAGGCTCGGCCTTCAGGTGCTGAACCGAGAGAGAGAGGGAGGCAGAACCGAGAGGGAAGAAGAAGGAAGGAAGGAGCCGAGAGGGGAGAAGGGAACAGAGAGTGAGAAGCGGAGCAGAGAGTGAGAAGCGGAGATCAGAGACCGAGCGAGAGAATAGAGATCAGAGACCGAGGCTCGGTTCGGCGATAAAAGGCAAGAATGTCAGAACCGAGCGAACTGTAGTGAACAGTAGTGAACAGTACTTTCGGTTCGGGTGAACAGTACCTTCGGTTCGGGTGAACAGTACCTTCGGTTCGGGTGAACAGTACTTTCGGTTCGGGTGAACAGTACTTTCGGTTCGGGTGAACAGTACTTTCGGTTCCTCCTGCTCGGGTTCGGTCCTCTTACTTTCGGTCCCTAAGAAGACCTTTGGGTCCTAAGGAACTTTGCCTCTTATAAGAGGGTTTCGGTTCCTAAGGTACATTTTTCTCGTTTTCGCCCCGTTTTAAGCTGTTTTTGGCCCGGTTAAGGGTCGGAATGACCCGAATGATTCTAAAAAGTTACGGGAAGCTTTTGAGAGAGATTTGGGAGAGATTTCACATACTTGGAGAGATTTGGGAGAGATTTGACATTCTTGGAGAGATTTCTCATACAAAGAGATATTTGAGAGAGGTTTCACATACTTGGAGAGATTTGACATTCTTGGAGAGATTTGTCATACAGAGAGATATTCGAGAGAGATTTCACATACTTGGAGAGATTTGGGAGAGATTTCACATACTTAGAGAGATTTGGGAGAGATTTAACATACTTATAGAGATTTCTCATACAAAGAGAGTTTTGGGAGAAGTTTCACATACTTAGAGAGATTTCAAATAGAGAGAGGTAGAGTGAAAACGATTGAGAGAGGTTTCGAGTGTGGCATGTGTGAGTGTCCGGCTTCGCAATGCAAGGTCCGTAAACACTGTTAAGCCTTGTTTTAGGATCTTACACACTCCTGATGAGTATGCAACATTGTTTTATCGGTTTGGCTCGCCACGTACTACAGTTTCAGGTTAAGGAGATCTAGATGTTCGCACTTTTTGCTTTATTATTTCTTATTAGAATAGAGAGTTATGTAGAAGTTTCATAGTGTAAATTCTAGTACTCACGGGGAAATTGAGTCAAACGGTTTGATTTGCTGACTTTAGTTGACTTTGACTTGACCGAAATTTGATGGTTGTCACACTCTCGTGCTAACTATTGCACCTCGATCACTGGTGCAAACTCAACCCTGAACCTGATCAAGAAATCCCTCCATGTCATCGCGTCCAACGCGACATCATCCCCAATGGCATGACCAACCTCCTCCCACCAATCTCGTGCTCTGTCCTTCAGAAGACAGGAGGCAAGTCGGACCTTGTCCTCCTCGGGGCACCGGCTCGTATGGAAAGCGTTGGCGAAATCAGCCAACCACCTGCTGCTAGCAATGGGGTCCCTAGCCCCATGATAATCCGGAGCTCCACAAGCTCTGAACTCTCGGAATTTCAGCGAACGCGCTCCTATCAGGGTCATTATCTCAGTGTGGAAGGCCCTAGCCTCTCATCCAAAATCTCCAGTATGCCCTCCTTGATCGTACCAAATATCACAGGAGTCTGGTCTAGAATGTTGCGCGCAATCTCAGTTGATACAAACTCCCTCATCCGCTCCTCGAGCTGCCCGATCCCTGAAACCGAGCCCGATCTCTCTCCGGCGCCTGATCCGCCCACCGGTCTCTCACGCATCATC
The DNA here is from genome assembly GCF_052625555.1 of Lactuca saligna. Taxonomy (NCBI): domain Eukaryota; kingdom Viridiplantae; phylum Streptophyta; class Magnoliopsida; order Asterales; family Asteraceae; genus Lactuca; species Lactuca saligna. Next base: position 148,479,232 of record NC_136425.1, on the reverse strand, counting down.
ACCATGCTGAAAACATGCCAAAACAATCATCATAATACACATCACTATTGAGGGATCACATACGCATTACAAGTTCCCTGGTTTTATCTTGGCCCTTCTTGAATCGAGTACAGATCACTTGCTTTCAGTAGTATGGGCCCCTACTACCTTCCACATTTATCCATACTTTCCTTAATAATTGCCTCGACTACAACAAGTCCCTTTCACTGCTACTAACACTGCTCCCAGCACTACTCTCATCCTAGGCTTGCCCTAGGGTATCCTCTAACTCATTCCGTCCTCAGCTGCTAAAGGACTTCCCAGTAGTTTCAACGAGCTACCTCATGAATATATCCACATACAACAGAGATCAGATAATCCTTCGAGTAAAAGAATCATCCCTAGAATGGTTGGAGTAAAATAAGAGCTGCACAATATGGTCAAATCTTGTCACTCTGAGATTATCCAGCCTGTGCCACATGTGACTTAACATATTCACTTAATAGCTAGCTCGCATTACTGAAAGTCCCACAAGCACAAAGTAAGCAACATTCAGACAACGGGGAAAAACTAACCTCATAACCCAATCAAACTGTTCAGGAATCTGTACTAGCATGCAATTCATAAAGCTCATATAATCAGGCATAACCTAGACAGGCTGTCCTACCACTGACTAATCAATACTAGCATGCAACTCAATAAACGCATATAAAAGGCATACAAGGCATCCTTCCTAGATCCTTAGCCCTAAACTATCATGCTGATCACATAATCATATCATAACATAAACTTGTATGCGTAATTTGGGAGAACTTACTTGAGCTTGGCTGATTGCATGCACCACACCCTTTTCTCTTTTCAAAACTCTTTTCCTTTTCTCAGAACGCATTTTTATAAAAATGATTTTCTTTTGAAAATTTTCATACCATGCCCTCAATTTGAGTTCAGTCACACCCGAGAGTATGCCCGAATCCCTTAAACCAAGGCTCTGATACCAACTTGTAACATCACCAAAAATCATGACCAAATATTTTGTTTTAAATCATCAATCAACCATAATCAATCCATAAATAGATCCTTATATAAAATCAAGTATCATTTCAAACTCATTTATTTTATCAGAGTAAACATCCCAGACTCAAAACTTCTTGGTGTGTGCCATGCGATCATCCCGAGCTCTTTTCCGCTACCGGAAGTACCTGAAATCAAAACTGAAAACCGTAAGCTCGAAGCTTAGTGAATTCCCCATACTACCACATACCAAACATATAACCACAAACTAGGCCCATGCTCGTTGCATCGGGACTTGCACGACATCGGACTTACTCCGGCATTGGCCTGGCATCGAGCCCCGCTCGGTATACATATGTATTTCTCTTAAGCCCCGCCTGAATCTGGGCCTCGCCCGCCATACACATACAATCATATAACATGTTCACACATAAGGAATCATACTCTACTGTATTCCTGTCCTAAGGCCTCACTTAACTTGGGCCTCACCCCTGACCTGCTACTGATGAGTCATGGGACCCTATCTATACTCCTGCTGATAGTGAGATACCCCCCCCCCCCCCCCCCCCGCCCACACTCACTTCTCCCCTATCTTGGGCCCCACCCCTGATCTGCTACTAATGAGATATGGAACCCCGTCCATACTCAGCTAGTGATGAGATACGGGACCTCTCCCACACTCACCTCCCTACCAGGCACATACATGTATCCCACAAACAACAACTATAACGAGCATACTAACATTCCTCGGGCTTACCCCGACATCAGACCTTGGTCCGTAAACATACTACTAACACATGCAAGAATCTCAAAGACCACTAGCATACTAACATACCTCAGGCCTCGTCCGACATCGAATCATAATCCAGAACATATATCATAATAATGCCTAGGGCTAACCCCCGGGTCTTCCTACTATACAACAACATAATGGGCCAGAATTGTAGCCGTAGACCCATGCACACAATGAGGATACTCACCTTGCACTGCTGAAGTCCTACTAAAAGCTCATCTGGCTGCCAACTGGAACTTCCCAAACTGTTGATCCTTCGGATCCCCAAGCTATCAATACAAAAATAACACTTAGTCCAAATCAATAACCCTTCATAGGGTAGAATGAGCATTTTACCCCTAGGCCAACTTGGTCCATAACTAAGGCCCAAACCATAATGAAAGAAAAACAACACTAAGTGAGCTTCCTAAGCCCACTAGTGGCCCACTAATGGCCTAATTTGCTAAATTGGGCCCAATCCCTCTGATGGGCCTTACCCTAAGCCCAAACATCTTCTTGGCCCACATAATTTGGCTTCATCTAGCCTACTAAGGCCCAAAGTCCAAAGCATGGCCTAATCTGAGGCCCAAAACACAAAGCCCAAACCGACAGAGTACGCGGGGCGTACATTCACGTATGCTAAGCGTACTAGCCAAAGGTGTGTATGCTGGGCGGCCTGCATGTACGCTCAGCGTACTCCCCCTGTTAAGTCACTTTCCCATTAAGTGCTTAATACTCTACTCCAGGAGCTACAAACACAGATCCAAGTCCTTTTCCGTATCTTAATCCATAAAGTCACTGACTTGGTGACTTAACTTGGCCCAAACAAGCCCAAAATCCCAAAAATGATATTCCTCTTCCATAAAGAGGGCTATATCTCATGTATAAACCCATTAAGTCATTCAATATGGAGACTTTACTACTTAAGACACCCTTTTGGCTCTGAGGGTGGCAACCCTAAGCTCACAAACGGGATTTCATCTCAAAGGTCCATTCTTGGGACCAAAATAACTCCAAAACCACACTACACTAGATCTAAGCATTCATGAGTAAAGTTATGAACTTTATACCTCCAAAGAGTTACAAATAATGATATTAATCTAGATCTATAAGCTCCAACTTCCCAAGTTCTTCCTTGCCAACTTCCTTTTTTCTTCTTCCAAGCTTACACCACCAAAATGAGCTTATTGAAGTCAAAATCACCCAAGGATGAAGAGATGAGGCATTCTAGGGTTTCTATGGGGTTGGGAGACAGATAAAGAGGCTAGGGTTTGAGCCATTATATTCTTTATATAGTGGCTTACCCTAAAAGTTAGAGTTTCTGGACATTAGTGGTATGCTGGGCGTACGCCAAAAACACCCGCGACCTTATGGCTTTATACACTGGGTGTAACGATCAAAAATTTCAACAAAATTTAAACTTTTCAAAAACAACCCATTTTAATAATGTTATTACAAAAAGGTTTTCAATACATTTATTATCAGAGTATTCCCAGAACCATGTCATAAACATAAACACGAGGAACGGTACGATCACGCCTTCGCCTTGCTACGGTCTCCTGAAGAACCTGAAAAACTTTAAACCACTACTGTAAGCCTGAAAGCTTAGTGAGATACCTACAAAATACCAACCACATATACCATACACATATAACATGTCATATCATAACCGAATCACAGAACAACCATGCATATCGGGTGTACTGTGTAACTGGCCCGCCGTATCGGGCCTTCAGTCCACCGGATCCACCCTCCGAGTCTAGTCATGTCCCTCGAGTCTATAGTGAGGTTGGTCCGCCCGCACCAAGCCTTCAACCCACCTGGTCCGCTCTCTGAGTCTACAGTATGACTGTCCGCCCGCATCGGGCCTTCAGTCGGCCTGGTCCACTCTCCGAGCATCGGCACGTGTGGTCCGCCCTCGTGGGACCTACAACCTATCCGGACCGTTCGTTGGGCCTTCGGAACAACCGATCCGCCCTGGGTATCTTGGCCTACAGCACAAAGCAGGACCCGCCTCAACCCAACTCCAGTCCAAACAACCATGTGCACATAAACATACAATCATATAACAGTTCACAGTCAACAAGCCGATCAAACAGATCACATAACATATCATCATCCTAACCAGGATACCGACCTAACCGGTCACTATCATATACCATCCTAACTACCAGGATGCAAACATATCAAAGCAATAACATAACAACAAATACCCGGATCTCAATCCAATAAAGGGCCGGCCTTGGTGCCTTAGACCCTGTTGATATAGTGAGGATAACTCACATCGCGAATACCGATACTCTAAACTGAAGAAGCAGACTCTCGAATCACCAACTCGCCGCAAATCCCGAACTAGCCCACATAGCAAAAATACACATTAGGCCAAGCATACATCCACTTATCGAGCCAAGTCCAAAGTCCAAATCTTATATAAAGTCCAATATTAGCCCAATTTACCAAATTGGGCCCACCTCACCAAATGGGCCTAGATCCAATGTCCATAACAATAATTGGGCCCAAAATACTCTATCCACACCTTCCAGGTATGGCCCATAAACCAACAACCCACAAACGGCCCAAAATCTAAGGCCCAAAATTAAAGTCCAATCAGGGGAGTACGTTGGGCGTACCCTCCTTGGTACGCGGGGCGTACACTCTTATTCGCAACTGGGGATCGGGGCTCTGGCCCGCTACGCGGGGCATACTCTTGTGTTACGCGGGGCGTAACTGCGCTACTCATTAAGTCATTATAACTTCTTAATGGCTTAAGATATTAAGCCCAAACTTTAGATCTCTAGGCCAAATATGATTAGAATTCTAAAAGTCTCAAACTTTATCACTTGGGATATCCATAAGCTCTTAATCCATGAACTTAATCCATTAAGACCTATATATCTCACACATGGAACAACTACAGCCCTTGGGACCTCATTTTTCTCACTCAAGACCTCTCCAAAGGTTTGAAAGGACAGATAATCTCGGACAACACAAAGCATGAATCAAGATGAGGACTTTTGGGACAAGAAAGATGCTAAAACTTCACAACACTTAGATCTATGCAAAATAAATGGCAAGCAAGAAGCTTTATACCTCAAATAAGCTCCAAAGGATGATATCTCTTCAGATCTACAAGCTCCAATCGTTCCTCTTCTTCTTTGGCAATTTCTCCTTTCTCCTTCTAGCTTTTCTTTTGCCAAAATGAGCTTCCAAAGGCTAAACACACCCAACAATGTAGGGAATACGGGTTTCTAGGGTTTCTGAGGTTAAGGGTGAGCTTATGGAGGCTAGGGTATGAACCAACATGTTCCTTATATAGTGGTGGCCCTTAAATTAGGGTTTGGGGTTTCTGAGAGTACGTTGGGCGTACCTCTAGTACGCTGGGCGTACTCACCTAAACACCCGCGTATTACTCCCCTCACTATGCTGGGCGTACGTCCAGCTTACGCTGGGCGTACCCAGCCAACTTCAAGCATACATGCCATGCATGCATGGGACCTTTTCCACTTTTTCCATAAAGGGCTATAATCAATTATCATCTTCAAAACACCGCAACTCCTCTACTCTAAACCCGCTCCCAATAAACTTTACATTCATATGAGGGTGACGAGAAGCCCGATGCTTCTAACAACATACACCAGCCCGAAACCTTCTCGGATGAAAGCTATTTCCCGTAAAAGGACCAAAATTACCCTTCCTCTTAAATCTCAGGGACTCATAATTAAACACTTTAAGAACGGGGTGTTACAATTCTCCCCCACTTAAATTAGGCTTCGTCCTCGAAGCCTGTGACAACTCTACTCCAGAACTACCCCCGCAATGCACCGCCTGGCATTCACCAGACCAGGTTCCTCAAGACTCGACCATCGAAATCCGAAACCCAACTTTACCAACTTTACCTTTCTTGCTGACGGGATGACACATGATTCAGCCTCAGAGCAACTCCCACGAGTTCTCCACCGCAATCTCATATCCACACTGAACTGGCCCTAGCATCCTCGAGTTGGGAAAACCCGTCACACTGACGACACCTCCAAACATCCCCCAGGATGAACCACCACTACACACACAAATCCTTGATCAGAATCAAACTGGGAGTCTAAGACTCCATCCCTACATCCCTTCCGAGCCTCTTGGCTCAGTAGACATCCAATCCGGAAGTGATCCCATACCACTGCCGCAATCACGCTACTCAATAACCATAATTGGACCACTCCAATCATAACTCTACGTTGCTGCTTTCACTTCCATGAATTTACACTCCCTCTCGGAGCTACATTCCTCTCTCTTTCCTTACCAAGGAAATCCACTTGGCCGCCTTGTCACTACGACAAATGCCACGGTGCTCGCCCAACGCTACACCACTCCCTTATAGCATAACCGCTATCCATGCAACACACATGCTCTGAATCTGTTCGCAAGGACTCTCGAGTCCATGCACCATCTCCACTAATCAAGATCAATACTCGGAGCCGGACCTTCTAATGCTAACACATCGTGACATACTCGACCCATTTCCTTGAACCGGTCTAACAATACCTGCAGAGTCTTCGGCATGACCGGGCTGCCTTACCAGGCCTTCAGCCAATCTGGACCACTCTCAAAACCTTCAGCTAATCTAGACCGCCCTCTAGGGCCTTCAGTCTGGTTGGACCATTCCCCTGAGCCTTCGACCTGACTGGTACGCCTTCAGTCTATCCGGACTGCTCGACTAGCATTCATCACTCCGAGTTATCTCTCCGAGAAATCCTCCCATGCATACTTTTCTAGCCCTCTAGGGATTCCGAACTCTATCTCCATCATACATACTCGATCCCGGCCTGATCCCAGGCCCTCCATAATCAATGCCATAGGTCTGTATCCTGCCCCGCACGCCTGCCACTCACTCATACCAGCCTGCTCTAGGCTAACAGAAGCACTGTTGAATCCCAAGCAGCTAAACAATCTCTCAAGCCTATCGACCATCCGGAGAATTTCCAATTCTCCCCCACTTAGGGCACTGACTATCAACCACCGGTCGCTATCACCGACCTCCCAAAACAACCTTGCACAAAACCCAACACTTACACGCAGACTGATTCCCACTAGCACTAGCAACCTTCACAAAATCACATTTCCACATTGATCATCCCGCTCGAAAGAAACTCAATCTTTAGCTAACCACTCCTCAGACTACAGATGCTACCCGATATTCAGACCAACGCCATATTTCCACTAATAACCCTCATGAATGATAACCAATGAAAACCCAAACACTAACCCATAACCATACCAAACCCTCAAGGAACAACGGATACCAAAACGAAAACCACACAACGAGACTAGCAGATAATAATACTCCACAATAATCACAAGATAACAAGATATCAAGAAAGGAACATACCCGCATCTGCATCCGAAACTGCTCTGACCTCCTCTGTTGTAAGCTGAAAAGCATGACCCTAAGCCCTTGGGGGCTCCGCTCCACCCTGACCTCCACCCGTGATCCTCAATGTGGCCGATACTGGAGCATGCATCGGTCCCGCAGCAAGCTGTGGACAGTTGACCCTCAAGTGCCCAACCTGATGACAATGATAACAGATTCTCAAATCCCGACCCTGGGCTACCTGCCGACAATCCCACGTATAGTGCCCCTCCTTTCCGCACTTGCGGCATGCACCACCGGACCTACAAACTCCGGTGTGACCCCTCCCACACTTCCCACAAATGTGGCTGCTCTGATCTCCCACCCTGAAATCAACGGTCTTGGACCGTTTCGGTGCCGGCTGCGACTGCACCGGAGCCTGCCTCAGCTCACGCAAGTGCAACTCAATCTCTAACTCACACCACCTGACGGCCTCCTGTAACTCCAACAAAGTCTCGCACCTCTACGTAGACACAAACTGTCTGATATCTCTCTTAAGCATACTTAGATATCGGGACATCTGAGCCTGCTCCGAAGCAAACTCGGGGCAAAACATCGCCCTCTCAGTGAACATCCAGGTGATCTTAGTCACCGACTCCGAACCCTGCTTCAGCTCAAGGAACTCTTGAGCCAATCTCTCTTTCTCAACCTGCGAAACATAACGAGTGCTGAACATCTCTCTAAACTGATCACATGAAACCGCAGCCCTCTGCGCATCCGAATATGACCCCGTGGTCAATCTCCACCAATCCTTTGCCCCGAGCCTTAACAGGTTCAGAGCACACCTCACCCTCTGATCAGCAGGGCATGAACACGTGAATAAACACCCGCCACGTCCGATAACCATCTCATAGCCACGATCAAGTCCTGAACTCCATCAAAGGTGGGAGGCTTCGTATTATCGAAGTCCCGATACTGAAAACCTCTACCAGCTCCTCCCCCTGCCGCTGCTACAGCCGCTGTAGCCACGGCGGCAGCCGTCTCAGTGAGAGCCGCATAACGCTCATCAAAATACTCCACCATGGCGGTCTTGATCGACCCAAACAGTTCCGACAGCTCGGTCCAGAACAATGCAACAACCTCATCATGCAGGATCTCACGAATCCTCGCATCCAACTCGCACATGCTCATCTGAACGATAACCTCGGGTGGTACTGACCCGCCCGAAACTCCCTCTCCTGCTCCCGATCCTGACCCGGATCCGCTCCCAGCATGCGTCGAAATCTCCATACTGAAAATAAAATTACAAAATCTCAGACACTTCCCACTATCCCGGGAACCAACTCTCATCCCAACCCTAGAGGTCATGGTTTCCCTGATACGCGTATGGGTCCTGTGCTTTCAGTAGTACGGGCCCATACTACCTTCCACACCTACCCATATTTGTATGAAGTACTACCACAACACCCTAGTGACAAATATACATAACAAGCGCTAAATCCTCACTGCTAGAGGAACATTGGATATCTCATACAGAAGGAAACCTAGGCTAGCAGGCATCATAAAACAGACAACATTATCATGAAATCCTGAAGATCCCTAGCCTAGCACTAGCATGCTGTTCTATCAGAGCTCGAAAATAAATATCATGTATGGTATTTTGGGGTTACTTACTGGCTCCAGCTGATCGTACCTCCGCGTCCTCTTTTTACTTAATTTCAAAACCAATTTAAATTCTCTTTTAAAAACTCTCCTTGATTTGAGACTGGATTCACATGAATATTCCTCTAATTCACTCAAACCAAGGCTCTGATACCAACTTGTAACGACCAAAAATTTCAACAAAATAAAAACTTTTCAAAAACAACCCATTTTAATAATGTTATTACAAAAATGTTTTCAATACATTTATTATCAGAGTATTCCCAGAACCATGTCATAAACATAAACACGAGGAATGGTACGATCACGCATTCGCCTTGCTACGGTCTCCTGAAGAACCTAAAAAACATTAAACCACAACTGTAAGCCTGAAAGCTTAGTGAGATACCCCTAAAATACCAACCACATATACCATACACATATAACATGTCATATCATAACCGAATCACAAAACAACCATGCATATCGGGTCTACTGTGTGACTGGTCCACCGTATCGGGTCTTCAGTCCACCGGATCCACCCTCCGAGTCTAGTCATGTCCCTCAAGTCTACAGTGTGGCTGGTCCGCCTGCACCGGGCCTTCAACCCACCTGGTCCACTCTCTGAGTCTACAGTATGACTGGTCTGCCCGCATCGGGCCTTCAGTCGGCCTGGTCCACTCTCCGAGCCTCGGCACGTCTGGTCCGCCCTCGTGGGGCCTACAGCCTATCCGGACCGCTCGCTGGGCCTTCGGAACAACTGGTCCACCCTGGGTATCTTGGCCTACAAAACAAAGCAGGACACACCTCAACCCAACTCCAGTCCAAAGAACCATGTGCACATAAACATACAATCATATAACAGTTCACAGTCAACAAGCTGATCAAACAGATCACATAACATATCATCATCCTAACCAGGATACCGACCTAACCGGTCACTAGCATATACCATCCTAACTACCAGGATGCAAACATATCAAAGCAATAACATAACAACAAATACCCGGATCTCAATCCGATAAAGGGCTGGCCTTGGTGCCTTAGACCCTGTTGATATAGTGTGGATAACTCACCTCGCGAATGCCGATACTCTGAATTGAAGAAGTAGACTCTCGAATCACCAACTCGCTGCAAATACCGAACTAGCCCACATAGCACAAATACACATTAGGCCAAGCATACATCCACTTATCGGGCTAAGTCCAAAGTCCAAATCTTATACAAGGTCTAATATTAGCCCAATTTACCAAATTGGGCCCACCTCACCAAATGGGCCTAGATCCAATGTCCATAACAATAATTGGGCCCAAAATACTCTATCCACAATTTCCAGGTATGGCCCATAAACCAACAACCCACAAACGGCCCAAACTCTAAGGCCCAAAATTAAAGTCCAATCAGGGGAGTACGCTGGGCGTACCCTCCTTGGTATGCGGGGCGTACTCATGTGTTACGCAGGGCGTAACTGCGCTACTCATTAAGTCATTATAACTTCTTAATGGCTTAAGATAGTAAGCCCAAACTTTAGATCCCTAGGCCTAATATGATTAGAATTCAAAAAGTCTCAAACTTTATCACTTGGGATGTCCATAAGCTCTTAATCCATGAACTTAATCCATTAAGACCTATATATCTCACACATGGAACAACTACAGCCCTTGGGACCTCATTTTTCTCACTTAAGACCTCTCCAAAGATCTGAAAGGACAGATAATCTCAGCCAACACAAAGCATGAATCAAGATGAGGACTTTTGGGACAAGAAAGATGCTAAAACTTCACAACACTTATATCTATGCAAAATAAATGGCAAGCAAGAAGCTTTATACCTCAAATAAGCTCCAAAGGATGATATCTCTTGAGATCTACAAGCTCCAATCGTTCCTCTTCTTCTTTGACAATTTCTCCTTTCTCCTTCTAGCTTTTCTTTTGCCAAAATGAGCTTCCAAAGGCCAAACACACCCAACAATGTAGGGAATACGGGTTTCTAGGGTTTCTGAGGTTAAGGGTGAGCTTATGCAGGCTAGGGTATGAACCAACATGTTCCTTATATAGTGGTGGCCCTTAAATTAGGGTTTGGGGTTTCTGAGAGTACGTTGGGCGTACTTACCTAAACACCCATGTATTACTCCCCTCACTACACTGGGTGTACGTCCAGCTTACGCTGTACCCAGCCAACTTCAAGCATACATGCCATGTATGCATGGGACCTTTTCCACTATTTCCATAAAAGGCTATAATCAATTATCATCTTCAAAACACCACAACTCCTCTACTCTAAACTCGCTCCCAATAAACTTTACATTCATACGAGGGTGACGAGAAGCCCGATGCTTCTAACAACATACACCAGCCCGAAACCTTCTCGGATGAAACCCATTTCCTGTAAAAGGACCAGAATTACCCTTCCTCTTAAATCTCAGGGACTCATAATTAAACACTTTAAGAACGGGGTGTTACACTGGGCGTACTCTTGCGCTGGCCACCTTGCATGCATGGTCCCTTCTTGCCTTCTTTCTCCATTAAGGACCAATATTGCCAATAACTTCAAAGTGCTATAACTCCTTCGTTCTAAGTCCGTTTCTGTCGAACTTTATATCAACGAAAAGGCGGCGAGAATCCATACGCTTCTAGTAACACAACCCGGCCCCAAACCTCTCGAATAAAAACTTCAAGACCCATAAAAGACCGAAATTCCCCTAGCCTGGGCCTCTGAAATCCATAAACAAACATTTTTAGAACAAGGTGTTACATTATGCAACAAAGAAGCTACACAAATCATCTCCACCAAATCCCTCTGAATTTAACTATATATGAATATACCCCAAAAAAGTATTAGCGAGAACACGAAATAAATATACATTTTCAAAATTTGTCCTTAATTACTCATCTTTGAATAAGCATGCATGTCTAGTGATAAAAACTTAACATAGATGTGAAACATTATATCACCATACCTCTAACTTGTTCATGATCTTATCATGCCCTTTTAATTGCACATGCGCATGAATATAACACGAAAGGAATATTAGCCAATCAATTGTAAGAATTAAAACCTTGCAAAATGAACAAGAAGGACAAAATGGTCATTATCTAACTTGATATTTTAAATTCATGTGAAATGTTATAAAGTGGTAGAAATACTAACCTTACTGGAAAAATGATGTTAAACTATAGGTTGATATCTTGTAAACTATGGTGATAAATTGATGTCCAATGTGAATTGAAGATTCAATTTTAATCTGACACACTTTTTCTCTATATGACACATAGATGGGGTCAATAGATTAAATTTTAAATCTATATAATGGAATGACCAGGGAATATACGAGATCCACAAGATTATGTCAACATAATAAAATTATATGAGATGAAGCTCATGAAATTCAAATGATGAACAAAATATAATCAATTACTACATCCAAACCATCTAATCCATCATATGATTTTGATGGAAATTACTTTTCGGTTTATGAACATTCTTAGAAGTTATAATCTGTATAGAATGATCGAATGAGAGATTGAGAAACATGGCTTACCGGAGATGGAAGCCGACGATGGAAGGATTGATGATGGACGATGGAAACAACCACGTTTGATTTTGACAGAGCGATAGAAATCACGATTGCGATATCGTCCAATCTCAAAATTTTTGACGATTATGGTGGCAGAAGACTTGACGATAGACAATATCAATTATGGAAGGGTGGGTTGATGATGCAGGATGGTCGATTATGTAAGGGTGAGTGTCTAGACGATCTTGTTCCTTCTGATTTAGAGATAATGAGAGTTCAGTCTTAACTCTTAAGTATCGGCGCCTTGCTACCATCAATAGCAAACCCTAGTTGGCCGAACTTTTAATCTCTAAAGGATGTATTCAGGCCGATTGTACCAATCTAGCTTATTTCAACGACATCATTGACATAAGTGTTGACGCCAGTTGTAAAAGCTAAAGTGTATGAGCGATATTGAATCTAGACGGGAATATTATCCAGTCACACAAGTGTTTACAATACAGGGTGGGGCCATGGGGGTGGAAGGGTTAACGACGAACGATGGAGGCAAGAAAAGCGCGGGGGGGGGGGGGGAGTGAGGGTGGACGATTTCCGGTGGTAGAAGGGCGAGTATTGAGATGTCAGTTACCATCTTCTAGTTTTGATAGAAAAATAGGTGAGTCTTGAGTGTCTAGCGTCTTTTATAAATCAACATCAAACCCTAGTTGGATTGAACTTCTAATTCGGGGAACCAAGAGCGGGAGTATGAAAATCGAACCTTTAATCGGGGGGAAATAACAGCGGGAATGTAAAATTTCGAAATTGTATTCATAAATGATATAATAGCACAAAAACAATAATAAATGCCACTAAAAGTATAATATAGTGGCACAAAAAATATATGCCAATAAAAGATTATGCCACTAAATGTAATTTTATTTGTATTGTATGTTTTGTTTACTTCTGGACACAAACAAAACTAAGTTATATATGTTATATTCACATATGAATAGAACATAATTTCGTGTGATATAAATTATTCAAATATGAATAAAAAAAACTGAGTAATATATGTTCTATTCACATATGAATATAACATATATATTCATATGTAAATAGAATATATATATATATATATATATATATATATATATATATATATATATATATATATAATATGTTTTATTCAATTATTAATTTATGAACATAAAATAGTTTCTTTGTAAAATATATATCAAATTCATTAATCTTCTACTCACTAATGAATAAAGGTAAGAAGATTGACATTTCTGATAAAGACCCACCAACAATGAAAGATACACGTTCCATATAGAAAAATTATAAAGGTATAAAATTCCTATCATATCTGTTATATCCATTTATGAATAACTTGTATATCCCTGGTATATTTTGGTTCTATTAACATATAAATACTTCAATCTTGATATGTTTTATATTAAAAAAAAACTATTGAATTCCTATGTTCATATATGAATAAATATATATGGCTTAGTTTTGTTTGAATTCCTTTTTGTTTTTATATGCTTTATTGAGTTATTCATTCATCTTTAAGCATTGAGGACAATGTATCATTTGAAGCTTGGGGAGGGGGTTAGTGAAAAATTTTGCATTTTTAGTTTTAAATTTTAAAATTTTTAGTGTTTTTTAGGCTAAATTTTTCAAATTTTATTTTTCTTCTTGCATTTTTTTAGGGGTGAGCATAATAACCAAAAAATCGAACCATAACCAAATTAACCATAATAACCGAACTGTTTTAAAAATCGTTGGTTCGATTTCTAATTTTTGTTAACCGATAACAAACGATTCGGTAATGGTTTTATAGGTTAACCGAATCATTATTAACCAAACCGCTAACTTTATATTTTAATACATAAAAATTATGGATTACATATAAAATAATATAGTCAAATTTATTTAAGACCTAATAATATTTCAAAATATAATTCATTAATCCTCACTTATCAGGAGACGAATGTGCAATCAAACCATCAAAAGATGATCATGCAGATCATGCAGTCACATACAATTTTCCAAGTATGCATTGAGTGAGATTATTTATTAATGTTGTAATTCCTAATCGGCTAATTCTATAATTTGTAAACATTATTTACAATTAGTTTAATCTTCACACTCATAATCCTAATCGGAGGTTTCTAACACCGTTAATCCTAATCAAAGATTGTTTTGATTTTATATTTTTATTCGAATGATTTTTTTAATTTATAATCAAAACTTCTAGGTAAGTTAAGTTTTGGTTCTTCTCCACTTCGTAATATTATAAGAATGTATTTTTTTTTAAATTGTCTTTTTTTTATTTTTTTTTATTTACTGTTTTTGACTTAATCACATTGAATGTATATAAGTGATTGTTTTTTTTAATCCAGATAACACGTAATATAAATGTTTAGCTATTTTATTTTGTAGTATTTGATTTAATCGCTTTGAACGTGTATGAATGTTTGATTTTATTTTAATGTTAATATCAATTATCAATATATGAAGTTATTAATGTTAATTTTTTTTTAATGTTTTATACTTTTTATTTAATGTTTTTGATTTTGAATGTGACTATGTGTTATCTCACTTTGAGTATTAAGGTACACACTTTATTCTATTACTATAAGCTAGGTTACAAACATTGGTGTCGATAACTTTTTGTATTCTCTTTTCATTTTTTATGCAACTATACTTTCGCCATTTATATTATTTTGAACATTATGGTTAACCAATATTAACCATTAACCAAAACCATTAACCGACAAAAACCATTAACCATAACCAATATTAACCATACCTAATGGTTATCAAAATGCATTAACCAATCATAATGGTTATGGTTCGGTTTTGACCAATAACCGAACCGAACCACCCCATACACACCTCTAATTTTTTTTGCATTGCATTTGCATATAATTTTTTTTTTGAAAAATCCAAAAATAAATTATTTTATGTTTTTATTTTTCTAAATTCATAAAAAAAACCAAAAAGATTATTTCTAGTTATTTTTTTTTCTTCATATTAAAAATTCCAAAAAAATCAGAAAAATTCAAAAAATACGAGATGAAGATATTCTTTACATTTGATAACCCCACGAAGTTGAAAAGTGAAAATCAAAATGAAAGTCCGAAGCAACCAGATTGGTATTGGAAGTGTAGAATCAGTTGTCATAACTAGGGGACCCAAACACTGTAAGTTGAGACCCCAACCTTAGAAAATAAAAAAATGGCATACTGAAACGTTTTTTTGGGCTGTAATAACAACTTTGGGATGATTTGCTTTTGAATGTTGAAAAAGAATCTTTATCTACAATTATTGACCCACAAAACACGGACCTATTTGTTGACACGTGTTACCCTCGTGGTAACAGGGAGCCCTTATGTAACATCCAAAAATTTACAACCAATTTAAGCTTTTAAAAAACAACCCATATTCATTAAGTTATTACAAAAAGGTTTTCAATTCATTTATTATCAGAGTATCCCAGAACATCAACATAAAACTGAGGAGCGGTACGATCACGCCTTCGTCTTGCCACGATCTCCTAAAGTACCTGAAACAATACACTGAAACTATAAGCCCGAAAGCTTAGTGAGTTACCCCAAAATACCAACCACAATACCATACACATATCATATCATAAACAGAACATCCATGCATATCGAGTCTACAGTGTGACTGGTCTGCTTGTACCAGGCCTTCATTCGACCCGATCCACACACACACACACTCTCTCTCTCTCTCTCTGAGTCTACAGTGTGACTTGTCCGCCCTCACCGGGCCTTCAGTCTACCTGGTCCACTCTCTGAGTCTACAATATGACTGGTCCGACCGCACCGGGCCTTTAGTCTGTCTGGTCCACTCTCCGAGCCTTGGCACGTCTGGTTTGCCCTCTTGGGGCCTTCAGCCTACCCGAACCGCTCGTCGGGCCTTCGGTCTAACCGGTCCGCCCTGGGTATGTTGGCCTACATCACAAAGCAGGATCCGTCTCAACCCAACCCCAGTCCAACAACCATGTGCACATAAACATATAATCATATAGCAATTCATAACTAATCAACCGATCTAGCAGATCACATAACATAGCAACATCCTAACCAGGATACTGACCTAACCGGTCAAAAACATAACATCATCCTATATACCAGGATACCGACCTTAACCATGTCTCTAACATATACCATCCTAACTACCAGGATGCAGACATAGCAAAGCAATAACATAACAAACAACTACCCGGATTCCCATCCGATAAAGGGCCAACCTTGGTGCCTTAGACCATGTCGATATAGTGAGGATAACTCACTTGCAATTGCCGACTGAAGAATAAGATCACGCTGCTCCACCACTGAACATTACCAAATAACCAATCCAATAAATACCAATAATTACCAAAATACCCCTGGAAGACAACTGGTCAACCCTTGGTCAAAGTCAATGTCCTCAGTCAAAGTCAACCTTCCTGGTTGACCCTACTCGCCGAGTCAACCCGTTGACTCGTCGAGTTCCTATGCTTAGAAACTCCCATGCCACGACTCAACTCGCCGAGTCACCCCAAGACTCGTCGAGTCCAACAGGCTCTGAGTCCCTTCCTGCTCAACTCACCGAGTCATCCCTCGACTCTCCGATTCACAACTCAACCAGAAAAGGTTAGAGTTCCACGACCAAACTCACCAAGTCCAAGATAATCTTCAACAGACTCGCTGAGTTGTTCTTCTAACTCGCGGAGTTCATGCACATATTCATACAACTCGTCGAGTGCACCCATGTGACTCGCCGAGTCTCTTTAGTTCTCATTCCAAACAAAGGCTTTTCAAGCCATGCAGGGACTCCAATCCATAGATCCATTCCTCTATAGCCTAACCCCCAAATAAAGTTTCAAACTTTACGTGAAAGCAAGAAGATATAAGCCCAAAACACTTCTAGGGCTAGGGTTCAAGACAAAGGGCTTCACCAATGACTCTTAGATAGGAACTTTAGGACCTTTTGGGCCATCACACGTCTAGATCTGAAGTAGCAACTTCAGATCCAAGCCTCAAACTCGAGATAGCTCCCCAATAAGCAAATGAATCCCAAATCAACCACCATTCATGAATCAATAATAAAATAGCATAAGGAAGAGGTTCCTTACCCCTGAAATGTGCCCAAACAGAAGTAGATTCCAGATCTACCCAAGCCCCTTGATGATGGCCTCCAAATCCCCAAGCTTCTTACACCAAATTTCTCTTCTAAGCTCTAATTCTTCATTAATGGAGTCACACACACGAGATGAGGGTTTTTGGATCTCAAATGGGTAGCTAAGAGGCTGAAGGTGGCTATAATGTGCTTTATATATGGCATAATCCCCAGATTAGGGTTTTCTCCTTTCAAAACCATCTCGCCGAGTCCAGCCGCCGACTCGCCGAGTTGGTCACTTAACACTTGACCAAAATCGCGACTCGACTCGCCGAGTCTATCCATTGACTCGGCGAGTCGACCTTCCTTATTTACACTAAGAACCTTGAACTTGAACCTCGGAACTCTGGGTGTTACACCTTATATCAGATCCACATAGCCAAGAAGGAAGAAATCGTAAAACAGTCATATCTAGTACCCAAATAAAAATTCCAAGCACTTAATCGAAGGAATATTAAGAAATTCAAAAGTTGATTGAAGAACTCAAGCCAAAAACAAAAATACAAATTAAAGTTCAATCAAATCAGAAGTCATCTCAAAGTTAAATTTGGTGAATGAAGAACTATGTGATATGATATTTGTGGCTCTCGAAAAAGTGAAAGCATAGGAGCTGGGCCCCTATGGGAGAGGTCCACTGCTTCAGCAAAAGCTGATTTACCGTGACGGGTTCTTAAGGATGCGTCGATTCTGGTTCTTTACTATCTAGTCTTAAGGACATGAGATCCTGGACTGTGTTATTTTCACTCACAAAGCTAATTCAGGTGTAAAGATTAAATAAAACTATGGCTGGACTATTGAGTTACACCGTTTCGTGATCTTCCTCACTTTGGGAGTCTATGACACATGGAAGGTAGCAAGATGGTCATCTAGGTAGTAGTGATTGGAATTCCCTCAATGTAAAGTGTAGTTGTTTATATATAGTAATGATATATATATATATATATATATATATATATATATATATATATATATATATATATGAAAACACTAATTTTTTTCGTGCCTTCTAAATTAAATTCACCCGGTTCTTTGGATGCCACGTAACCAATCTTCTGGAACGGCGCTGTGGACATTAACGTCGATTCAAATTGCCTTATGATCCACTGTGACGTATCTTCCTCACATTCAACCTTTGAAGGATGCGTTGGTTCCGTCGGATCGCCTGCACAATCCATCAAATCGTTTAGTACCCATTCTCCCGGAACCAAAAACATCCACTGCATTCATCTGCATACTCTGTCTTTTCTAATTTCTAGAGCAACTCCAACTTTCTCTTCAGCAAAAAAACGATCAATTTAACCCACTTATTTAAGGCCTATTTATCTGGTGCTTTGTAAATCAGTTGAACCCGCTTATTTTAACGCCACGTCACCCACTTCCCTGAACGGTGCCATCGATATTGTTCTGTTTGCCGTATCCTCTTTATATCACGGAATTATAGAGTCGTACGCTATTTCCCTCCTGCCGATGTATTGTCACCCTTCTCCATTCATCCATCAACTCCTCGCTCTCCATTGACCACAACTCCAGGGCGCGTATAAGGTTCAGAATAAGCACCGTTGACATTCGATTATGGAAAACCCTAACTTCAAATCGGGTTTATTAGTTTATCTATTGGAAATAAATTTGCAGGATATACGTCTCTGTTTAAGAGAAAACAGACAGGTGGTTTTTCCAACGGCGAAAACATTTATTCTTGAAGAAATTTTATGCATCCAACGTTTCACCTACATCCAAAAATTATATGAACGGTTCCTCTTCCTTCTCCCGCTTATCATGTACGTTTTCTAAATATGTTATAGTCCTTGTATTTCACTGTTTATTTATTCTCTATTTGTATGGGGTTTGAAGATTAATCAATTTGGACTGTAGGTTTTGGATTCAATTTAAATGTTATTTCTTATTATATGCTTTCTGATGAACGTTCATGATTTCATTCTAATCTTCTCTTTAAATGTGCTAAGAATCTAATATCATCCTAATCTTTGTTTATTCTTGGTTTTGAAGATTAATCAATTGTGGAATTATGTTTCAGATTTTAACTAAAAGTTCTTTCTTACTATCAGTGTGGTTAACGCAAGTATTTTTTTCATATATTTTTATTATTTTCGATTTTGGCTTTGGTTTCTGGATTGTTTCACTCTTAGTTACTAGAATTATGGCGAAAATTCAATGCTTTTATGTTTATTTTAGTTTTTGACAGTATGTGGTTTTCCAACTTTCCAATTAAACAAATTTGAATTTGGTTTCAATTTTTTTTTTCTGCGATGTGCATAAATTTCAATATAATTGTTGTTTTTTGTTTTGATTTTTTAGAAGGACAAAAAATTTCAAGGGGTGGTGGTTGAAATTTCAACAGCACATAAGACAGTGAGGAACGATTTTTTTTCTTGTGAATTGATATGGGATATAAATGAGTTGTTCTTGTGAAATCCTAGGGCGAATGGAGGAATGAAATGAAGAGCTGTTTAAAAAAAGATATTAAATCAAAAGGAAAATAGTAGAACCAGAATAAACCAACTAACTTAGACTGTATGCTTCTTTAGTTTCTTAATACTCTACAATAGAGTTATATCCCCATTAGCATATATTTATTGGACTCTTACTGATAGTTAGCAACTTCTCATTTGACTTGTGAACATTTTCTTAATAGGTTTGCAAAACTTCCTTGATGCATTGATAAAAAAGCAATGCAGTTAGTTTTGGCTTTGTTCGAATGGTTATAAAGAGTTTGTTTTCCCGATCCAATCACATATAAAGGTTATTTTTAATCTCTGATCTGAATTTTTAAATAGTTTTAGCCATGGATAATCGTTCTCCAAGTGTTTAAGCACCTAAGACTTGTGAACATAATTCTACGATACAAGTGTTGGTATCCGTGACTATTATATTTTGACAATTTGTTTGTTTGTTTAAGAGATATTAGCTTGGAGCACTATTAGTCATAGTCTTATTATATATTGAAAAAGGAGTGGCTTATGATTCATGATTGGAACACATTCGGTTGTAATTAGACTGATTATTGGGAAAAATGAATGGAAATTAGTTTATATCTTTTTACTTTTCTAGAAACTTTTCAAACACCTTTCTTTTACAGATAATATACCACACTAAAATCAAGTAAGCAACATTAATTTTTTTTTTTTTAAATTCAGCCAAAAGCTTATAGTCCTATCACCAAATTCAATAAAAAATATGGAGTCCTAACCACATTTTCAGAAAAAGGTGCATACCTAAGAAACGGACCTTCTACTGATGCCTTGTTGGGTAGAATTTGACTTGAATCTTATTGAGTGGCATTTTAATTTGGTAGTAAGGAACAAAAAATAATTTTTATTTATAATCGAAGAGAATATATTTTTGTTGACTTGTCAATAATGATTTTGTAGCGTAAGTGTTGTATATATTTGATTTTTTAGAATGTATTTACTGGACATGGTTTGTCTGTTTGCATTTGAAAGAGATTTTTGAACAAGTTGAAAACAGAAATGAATCAGATCTACCAAATATGTTCGGTATGAGTTATCTGTCTAACCTCACTAATAGTTTTATACATCTATTGAATTTCAAGAGAAATACAATCACTTTGTTTTCTCTTATGAAGTTTTAATGTTTGGTAATAATTAATTTTTTGTGAAAAAAATATCAAACAAATGAGATAGTTGAGCTTTTAATTCAACAACTTAAGGTGGTCCAGTGACTCGGACAAGAAATATAGCAAACCGAATCAAATTTTCGGTTTCTGGTTTAGTTGTTTGTTTGGATAATTCTTATGTGCATGATATGGCTTAATTTTCATTTTCCTGGCAGCTTACAGTATTGGCAATAGCTTCCATATCGAACCTTCTACTTCAGGATCTGAAAACTAGGGGTGCTGAAGTTTCAGATGCTACAACTTTTCAAAGAAACTCATAAATCTTTGGGCTAAATGCAAAAAATAGCAAAATATTTTCATTTGTTTATGTACTATTATGTCATTCTATTTTTATTCTTCTTATTCTTAGATATAGTATCTGACAATATTGATACTTTTGGAAGATGTTCTATTTTGAAAACTAATGGAAACATCCAACTCACTCTTGTCCAAACCATTCTTGAGAAAAATACCAAAATTACCCATCATGGGCCGTGATTATCACGACCCTCAAAAACTACCTAGTATATATATATATATATATATATATATATATATATATATATATATATATATATATATATATATATATATATATATATATATAAAGAGTGAAGTATTTTTATTTTTTTATTTTATTCTAATTTTTTTAGGTTATCTACATCTTTCTATTTGTTTATAATGTTTAATCTTTTTCTTACTTGAGGGCAAGTAAGGTTTAAGCTTTGAGAGAATTGTTAGATTTCATATTATGCATATTTAATGGTAGTTTTCATTAGAATTTAGCATCATATTTTGTACATTTGGATGTCATTTAATTAAATAACTAGTGTAAGAGCCCGTGGTGAACCACGGGTCACGTTTAAGGTGGATGTTTGGTAGTAGTTTAGAAGATAATTAGGTGTTGATGGTGGAAATTGAAATATCGAATTTGGACGAGAAAATGTGTAAAACATCGAACGACAGAGTCAAGAGACATTATTCTAAATATAAATGGTGAATATATGTAAAGTTATATGGTAAAAGTCTAAGAGTCATAAAGTTTTATATTGTCCGGTTTTGATATATGTATATAGTTGAAGAAAAAAAAGTTTTGCATGAAAATCTTTAAACTAAGAAATAACTTTGTTTATGTAGGTGCAATTTTAAAGGATTCAAAATCGAAGTAGGTCGTAAATGTACTGGTTTTACAACGTAGAATAGACTTGTATTTTATATGAGATGAACAATAATGAAACAATATTTACCTACACTTGTTACACACACGTCTATAAACATGAACAATAAACTCTTAAATACTACAAATTTACAAATTGAAAAGTAAATGTCAATAGATATCATTCTAATTCATAGATACAACAAAAGATCACAACAATTGTCTGTTTTTTATTATTATTATTAATTTAACAGTTTTAATGAATATTTACAGATTATTTTTGTTAACATTATATGACAGTTCTTATTGAATATGGACGAAAAGCAATATTATATAGAGAGTATAGGGTAACTGTAAGTATGTTATGAAAAGATCACATAGATTCACTGCTTTTTGGGATGTGTTCCTTCGTCTGCTTCACCATGGCATTTGTATTTCTCTCGTTTTGAACGTGGTTTTTTTGGTGTTTCTGTGGAATGTAAGATGTTTGTTACGTGTCAGCTATTAAGATAAACCGCTTTAATTTGTTTTTACCTGTATGTTCCATTTGTAGGCGTTTTCCAGTTTCACATGATTTAGTAGGGGTGAGGGACTCCATAGTTGCTGTTTGTTGTTTGATTGGTGTTGAAGGTGTTGTTTGTTGTTCTATTGGTTGTAGAGTCTTTATGTCAGTGATTGTGGTGACTGTGAAACGGATATTTTTAGTGGATGAAAGTTTTGTGCATTCTACATAGACATTTTTTGTCAACCCTTTGCAACGTTCGAGTGGTTGAGGTAAAGTTTTTCTATCTTGACTGGGAAAGCGGTCTATGATTTCTTGTGCACTCGCATTTACCAAAGTTTGGGTTGCTTCATTAGACATGAAAACTGTTGTGGTATCTGTATTGTCTTCGAGTACTGCTGAGATTTTATAACTGTGGAAAAAGAGGTAATGTTGTGTGTGTTTTTAATAGATATTTAAGGTAATCATGGGAGAGCGAGAACTTACAAAAGTTTTGGTTCATTTATGGGCCCATGGGAAACACAAAACCATCCATCACCTTTTTTGTGGGTTGATTTACCACATGTGGTACATGGTACATGGTACCATTCATCTTTGAATGTGAAATCAGATAGTGTGGTCTTTAAAACATATATTTTGTCCTTGAATAGTTGTAGATGTATATTAGTGACTGTTATGTATGAAATAGTAGTAATTGTCAAAAGAAAACTACTTACCACTATTTGAGAGAAATTTGAGGTTTTTAAACGTTGTAATGTAGTATTTATCACAGTTGCTGTTGATTTTGAATGAAATTGGGTACCATATCTGTATTTATGGAAACTTTGTTAGTGAATATATAGTATATAGTTTGGTTCAGTATGGTTGAGACTTGGTAGAAGAAGTATAGGATACCTTGTAATGAGTTTGTCCGTTTCTGGTATTTTAGGATTGACGTACATGTGTGTGGCGCTGGTGCTTGTCAATGTTAATCTTCCTGTGTAGTTAAGATGGTATTTTAGGTTAGTTTGAAGTGAATAGTATAACAAAAAGGTCTTTATTACTTACCATTGTACATAGTGGACTTGACATTGGTGAAAGCTAGTACAACCGTGTTAGAGTTTGATGTAAGGGCATTTCGGTTGAATTTGCCTGGCATATCTATGCATTCCTTCCATAAGAGTATGGTAATCTCTTCCGCACTTGAATCGGTGTTGACATCAATATTAATCAAGTATATAAAGTAGGTAATACATTTTGGTTTGAATATATGTACTTACTTTTCATCAGTTAGAGTGATAACTATGAATGGTTCCTTGTTTTTTTTTGTGCGATCTTTCATGTCGATGAGTACGCCTATGAAATCTGATGTAATTGTAAGTTTAATATTAGTAACAAATTTAGAACATAAGAAATTGTTTCGTAGAAGTAATGATGCTGGGTGGATGTTATAAATGTACCTGGATGCTCCAAGTTTTTGTCTGCTATTATTTGAAAGTGTGATCTCGGACTGAAGGAGAACCATGTTAGAGGAAGGGCATTATGGTTTGGAATTTCCTCAATTGTTGATGCTTCACCAATATTCATGTGTACTGGGTAATTTAACACCTTTTGATATTTGTCTGGCTCAGTGCATGTATAGTCCTTAATACGATAACATCGAGAGACTACTAATGAAGTTTCTATGCACCCTTGATTTGTCTTTTGTGCAAGTAGTTGAATTGTATCTCCCTACTCAAATAAATGTGTTAGGGTGGTTTTATATATGAATACTTTGTATAGGAGTGTGTGTGTATGTGTGTATATATATATATATATATATATATATATTTACACACACACACACACACATATATATATATATACACACACACACACAGACACACACACACACACACACATATATATATATATATATGCTTACATGCTTGTCAATCACGATAAACCATGTCTCGTCCTTTCTAAATTGTAGTGTCCATTTTCGCAAGACACGAATTTCAAGTGAATTCCCTGGTGAACCAAATTGAAGGTTTGATATTCTATCCATGTATGAGGAGATTGCTTTGCAAATAAGAAAAAAAATATTGTTAATGTTACATGTTATCTTAAAAGAATGTACGAATATTTCCATAACAATATGATGGTTATTTGTAGCATGTATTTTAGGTATTAGATGTTTAAATAAGTATAATTGCAAAACAGGTAGAAAAGATGATATTGGGTGATAATATTATCTTAGTTATTAGATGGATTTAAAAATAAAATGTGGTGTAATAACCTCTTGCATATTAACTTTTGCTAATAAATCCTTGAAGACGACATTTCTGGTACAGTTGAATGGTAATGCCTCTTCTTGTTGTAGCAGAATCTTTATTGAATCTGGCGAGGTAGCTCTAGACAAAGCCACATATAGTTGTCCGTGTGTGAAAACAGAGTTTGTGAGGTATAAACCTACCTTTTTAAGAGATTGTCCTTGACTTTTGTTTATAGTCATTGCGTAACATACTTTAATAGGAAATTGTTTTCTGATAAATATGAAAGGTAGGTCAGAGGTATTATGTACAAATTTTATTCTTGGAATGTACACCCTTTTCCCAACAGATATTCCTGTTATTATGGAAGCTTCAATCACAGATGGTAATAGTTGTGTAACGATTAAACGTGTTCCATTACAAAGACCTTCTCTTTGATTGATATTCCTCATTAGCATAACTGGGGTATTAACTTTCAAAATTAATCTATGTGAAGGAATACCAGAAAAGTGAAGATTGTTTAAATAATCTTGAGGATATAAGGTATCTAATTCTAAGCTATCATGGGTTTGTGATTTAATAGAATCACAGCTGTTGTATACCACTTCTTGACTATTAGTTTTTGATAGAATTAAATCATTGACTTGATCAGCTGTTTCATTTTTCGGACAAATTATGGCTCTAACTGATAACTCTTCAGGCGATGGATTGGAAATTATATCTTTGCCATATACGAAATGTATTAGTGATTCTAATCCTTTGTCTCCTGATTCGATAAGGAAACAATGAGGTATTTGTATAATGTTTGTGTTTTCTAGATCATTCTTGTCCGGTGTTCTAATATTTCCATTTCCAATATCGAGAAGCCATGAAGCAAATTGTGATATTCGATTAACATCCATATTTGAATTAACTGGTTGGGCTAAACGCATATTTTGATGCAATTTGAATACCGTAAAATGTGACCATAGATAGGAATTAGGTAGAGTCAAGCTAATTATCTGTGATTTTCTACTTTTAGGTTGAACGGGAAGAGTTTGTCGAAAGTCACCTCCTAGGAGAATTGACATCCCACCAAAAAGATGGTTATCATCTTCAAGGACATCTTTTAGTGATCTATCCAGAAACTCAAAGCAACGACGATCACTCATTGGAGCTTCATCCCATATGATCATAGAAGTCCTCTTTAGGAGTTCCGCTAATTGTGTTTTTTTTTTAATGTTACAGGAAGACTTGTCTGTAAAGTCAATTGGAATAACAAATCTAGAATGAGCAGTACGACCTAAAGGCAACAAAAGGGATGCAATACCTGAGGCGGCAACAGCTAGTATTATCTTTCCCTTAGATCTAAAATATGAAAGTATAGTCGTCCATAAAAAAGTTTTTCCTGTACCACCAGATCCGTATACAAATAATAGAAGTTGGTTTTTGTTTCGTTCAGCATCCACAACTCTTTCATAAATTGTAAGTTGATCTGGATTTAATTGTGATACCATGGATGAATTTTGAGAAATCAAGAGATTTGTATCATAATTAGTCTCTTCAAGAAGAAGACGATTTTTTAGAATGGAAAGGAGGGATGGACATGGCATTGGCAATCCAAAATCAGCAAGTGATTTGGAAGGTGTTGAAGCTAGTAGTGTTTTTTGAATTTCGAGAAGTATTTGTTGTTCTAGTGTATCAACACGTAGAATTACATTGGGATCTGTAGAATTGGTTGTTAATGTATAGGCTATGTCATCGCCCATTTTAGGTTTTGCGACTTCCCATAACAAAAGAGGGTTTCCTACTTCACAATACAAAAGTAGATGACAGAAGAGAGAACGAAGTTCAGATGAGGTTGCCCAAGACGATGCTTCCTCAAATGCTGTTAGCCATTCCTTATCGTCACCAGTTAACCCTAATGCTTCACATGCATCACGAAAAGTTGAGTATATGTTTTCACGAACGGTTCTAATGTCATAGAATGATTTACATCCTTTTTGATGGAATAGTAAAATTCGTAGATAAAATAACTCCCCAGCTGTTGGATGTACATATGCAAGTCTACCAATAGTAGTATTTGTTGTGGTAGTCCTATGAATCCATCTTTTATCATTGGTGTCCCAAATATATTTAGAAGGGTAATCATTGTATGTCAAGTCAATTCCTCGAACATCATGTTGATTATTGTGCAACCATTCCGTTAAAGTCGTAACACCAAAACCGGGGGTATCAATTAAAGAGCCTAATTGACTATTTTCTTTGAAAACGGTAGTTTGCATCCCCTCCAAATGGACGGCTAAGACTTGTACAGGTGGATCTCGTTCATGAATGGGAAAATTGAGAATGCGCCATGTTGCTTCGTGTGGACATATATATCGACCATCAAGAAACGACTTGATTTCATTTACAACAACAGGTATGGTAGAGGAAGAAGCAGTTGTATTTGCCTCTAATGTTTGAAGAGTGAAACGAACACGATCAACCCCTTTTGAAATGTACTTAAATAAGTACTTAATCATCATATTCCAACCACAATATTCCACATTGATGTGAGCATCAAATCGACTACACAAACGTTTATTATACGGCACTACAAAGCCGTTATCAGTTCTAACCCCACTTTGTAAGACATGATATGATCCATCACGTCTTCTATAATGCATGTAACCATTTTCATCAAAAGTTGTTAATGGGTTGAATGGTTTAGGAAATCGTTTCATACATTTACCATCTACCATACATGGGGCACCAATATTCAGTGAACCACAAGGACCATGTATCATGCATGTAGTAACAGTCCTATATAGTGCTGGTTCAAGTATAGGATCAGGAAGCTCAGCGGTTATGTATTTATCAATATCTGCACCTTCTTGAACTCTAAAGGGTGATGTAACCCATAATAATGTATGGCAATGTGGTAAACCCCTTTTTTGGAATTCAATGGTGTATAGATCTGTGAACAAAAATATTTTCTAATTGAGTTTATATAAGACATAAAAGGAATAAAAGGAAAAATATAAGAAGAATGAAATAAGAGAATATATACTTACATGCGTTGACATCTCCAAAAGTTTTGTCCTCTTTAAGGAAGTTAATGAAAGCATGAACTTTGATTTTAAAGATGCGTGCAATGATATCTGGTCTGTTTTGAATATCTCGTTGACCAATATCATCCATGTATCTTCTATACTCAGGCCATTTAACATTGCAAGTGAAAGTGATGAAATATTGTGGCTTACCATGAACCTTACAAATGGCAAGAGCGTCCTGATAGTGTTTATACATATACCTAGGTCCCCCAACGAAAGTTGCAGGTAGAAATACACGCTTTCCAATGACACGACTGTCTGTATCACCTTTGGACAAAGCATCGTAAACACCGTTGATGTACTCTATACGTAATTGTTGCTGATGGTGTTCAATAAAGTCAAGCCTAGATTGTTCAATGCAAGTATATGCATCCACTAAATATTGGTGGAAAAGACGGCGTGAACGTAAAATAAGAGAGTAAGTGTGTCGATCATGAATTTGATAACTGTAATACATATTATTTGTTAAACTTCTGTTAGAGTTAATACGTAGATTCAAGGCAGGAGACCATCCTTCTTCGCCGTACGGGAATAGTAATGGATATTGCAAAGGCATGTAAGTTGGATGAAGCTTACTAACACGTTGAGGTGACCCAATTTTTGAATAGACAACAATGTCATACATAGCCCCAGTAACATCATCACCACAAACAATACAACCTAAACTTCCAGGGGCGGGTGGCCCATATCTTCTGTCAGGTACTACATTAAATAAACGTACACCATATGAATCTAAATTCATTGACTGAGCTATTTCTTTTGCAGTCTTAAATGTACGAACATACTCATTATGTGTATGTAACATATGACTTAAGGAATCTACAACATCTGCAGACAAAAGTACTTTGCCCTCACCATGAAAAGAATGAAGTCTATTAGCAACCTCATTTTCAGTATCACACATGTACAATTGGAGAAAACGGGGTGGATGAACGTCTTGAGGATAAAAAGATCCTATCCAATGGTAAATCTGACCACTAACCTTAAACACATATGGTGCACGACCTTTATTGATTGAGTCGTCTTCGTTTGCACCAAAAGACGTCATAGAGAACATGGAATTATATGCTCTTATGTTATTCATGAAGTGATCATCTTCGTAGAATTGCATAAGCACATTAGGTGGACGAAGAGGGTAGGGAAGAACTACATTACCCGACTTACAACATTTGGTATAGCGTGGATGATTGGCTCGAGATAGATACAATACTCTCTCCTGATACCAAAAAAAAGCCCCACAATACTCACATACGCAGGTACAATTCCCACAGTCATAATAAAAAGGCAATGCTGGTATGTCGTCTAAAAGTGAACTCCTGCGTGATCGACGTGAACGACAGGACACTATTGTATTGGAAGTAGAAGCCATATGTCGTCGTTTTGGAGGCATGTGAAGAAAGCAGTTACTGAAATGGAAATCTAAAAAAAAGTTATTGACTTTTAACATACTTTATATGTAATTGAAATGGAAATTTAGACTCTAAAAATGTATTTTTGAATATTATTTCATTAAGAACTAATTATTGGAGTATTTTTAACACAATTGAGATGAGATAAGCAAATTAACATTAGAACTTCTCAAGTATTAATCTAAAATTGTAAACAAAGTTTTTTTATATTACTATACTTATATAACCGTTTAGTTTAGTGGAAGCAGTTATCATATATTTTATAATAGTGCTAATTAAATGCATTTACCGTTTATAAACGATTGTAAAAAATCAATAGTTATAGGACCGTGGTTGACCACGGGTTCAACACTATTTTTTTTAGATACACTACTTAGATAACCATTTAGCATTACAATATATGGTCTAGTGCATTATTTCGTTATGTGAAAATGCAATATTAAATGATTGAATGAACTTGGAATGACAGGATCCACAAAATATCAATATACTTTATATCATTCCATATTACAACTACTTACTTTTTTTTATTGAGTAATGGTTATGGCTAATACGTAAGTAATGAGAAACTAACCTTTTACTGAATTTCTTTATTCATAAATTTCCATTGTGTGTGATTTATGTTTTAGCTAAATTGTTTTAAAAGGTATTGAAACTTTGTGATAAAAAAGTTATTTCGAAAATTTCCGTCTAGCAATTCTAAATACGGTTAAGGGCATTATTGTCTTTGGTGAAAATGTAATATAATTTATTTTTTCAAAATAAACTACTTGTAATGTCCATTCACAAAAGTATGTTCAATTGTCAATTTAGTCTTTCCCTTTTCCAATATTGTAATATTTCGATACTTTTCAACATTGTTCTTTTTTAATATTTTTTTTGCATTGTATAATTAAATTAATGAATGTTTCTTTTAGAATTAATATGTATTTACCGTTTTACCCTTTTTTTTTTCTTCTCGAATATGTTGTATCAAGTCATGTGAAGCAGGGCCTTAGAACCTTTTTTTTTTCTTTTGGAAACTGTTGTATCAAGTCATGAGAAGTCTAAATTGTAGTCTAATTGCATAATATAGCAATTATCAATTTATTAATGCTGAGTAGCACACCCCAACACATACATATGTAAACAATAAATACTTATTAAAAGTGTAAGAGTTGGTAACCTACATAATTTTGAAATTCTGGAAAGCTATATGTTATGGTTGTTTCATTTTTACTTACTACATATTTACCATTTTACCCTTCCTTTGTTCTTCCAATTCCTTTTATGTTCTTTCCTGGGTTTAAGAATGGTATAATAGAATTATTAATATAACTATAATTAATAATTACTTTTAATTGAACATTTAGTTTATATATTATTTTTAACAATCCAAATAAGTAAACATTAAAACAAATCAATAACTTTTATGTTTTCTTTAGATTGTTATGTGCTGTTATATATATATATATATATATATATATATATATATATATATATATATATATATATATATATATATATATATATATATATCAAGCTTAGTTTAAGTTACTAAATGATATTATGGTTAAATATGATTACATTTGTATTGTATATTTATAATTTAATGGCTGTTTCTTTTAGTATTAATATGTGTTTACCGTTTTACCCTTTCTTTTTTCTTCTATAAACTGTTGTTTTTAGTCATGTGAAACAGAGCCTTAGAACCTTTTTTAATTTATTTGAATTTTTCTAATTAAGAATGTTGTTATTATTAGTGTTGGATTTTATCAAATGGCTAAGATTGCAGTAACCCCAACAATTATTTTAGCATAATTCATGCTCTACAACAAAAGAGCATATTTGGAGGATTCATTTAAGAAAAACAGAACCAACATCAATTCAATTATACAGAAGTTAAAAATCACTTACACATACCGAGTTGTGAAGAATAACGTAGAAAAGCGTTTGGTGGCTGACGTTTGGTGGTGGTAATTGACGGCAGGTGTTGTTGTTGACAGAAACCTGATCTTGATTCTTGGACTGGATGTTGATACTCAAACCCAAAAAGTCGAAAACATCGCTCAAAAACACAAAAGTATTAGAAAGAGGAGCAATTGGACCACAATTATAAGGAAATTGAAAGAATCAACCACTCACCGAAATTGCTCACATGGTTGGTGGCGGTGATTGACGGTAGACTTGTTGGTGACAGAAGTCGATTCGAAGGCTGATTCGTTGGGAATCGTTATCCCCTCTTAACTTCCTTCGATGAAGATACAATATACAGATTCAAATCATTCGATTATAGCAATGAAATCAACCAAAACAAAGCAAAGTCTCCTGATCCTATATCCATATACAGACTTAAATCATTCGATTATAGCAATGAAATCAAACAAAAGCAAAACAATCGGAATTCAAATCAAAGTGGTTAGGCACTTCGGAAAGAGAATTTCACCGGTACGTCTTGAATTCTCAAGAACGAAATTCCCAACACTACAGGGTTGCAGGCATTTTTTGGCGGCAATAGAGCGGTAGGAGGTTGTCACTGAGGATTCGGTACTACAGGGTTGCAGGCATTTTTTGGCGGCAATAGAGCGGTAGGAGGTTGTCACTGAGGATTCGGTTTTCTTTCTTGTTGGATGAGATCGTAATCCTTTTTTTTCGGATGAGAATCGATGGGAGAAGCAAACGGTTAGAGTCTCGTATTCCTTTATTTGGATGAAACGATCAGAAGGATGAAATTGTATTTTTGTAGAAAATCATGTGGTGGAGTTGTAAAACTTGAGAATGTTACTGTTGATAGACGTCTTAGGATTTAATATTATATATAAATGTTCAGCTCATGTCTTTCGTTAGAATTTCCATACTAGTCAGGTTTTTTATGTCAGTTTTAGATAGTTCGAGTGGAGTAACGCTTTGAGAGCAGTTGGATGTGCGTTCAGAGCTTAAAATGGAGCTTGGAACTTATGAAGAATTCTGAGGAATGCTTGGAAGATGTTTTGGTTAAGAAACATTCAGTCGAATTGATCACACGAAGATAGATTCTACAATCTGAAGTTAAATGATGTTGTTGGCAGCTTTGACACCCTGTCAGTATTTTGACCATATCTCATGAGCCGTAACTCTGATTGACGAGATTCAAAATGTTCTGAAAACTAGACAAAATTTCGAACGAGTTAGGAAAAACATGTGATCGCAAATCTGGTCCATGCGATCACATGGAGCCTTTATGCATTCGAATTTATGCTCGCAACATGTCTTCGAGGTTTTTTAGTGCTAAAATTCATCTGGGAGAAGAAAATGAATAAATGCGATCGCAACCTATGTACATGCCATCACAACTTTTTCCTATGTGATTGCAACTTTGCCAAAAAGTTCCAAAATAACATCCTACTTCATTATAAAGGCTCGAGACGCGTTTTCTTCAAAACATGCGATCGCAACTTGAATACATGTGATCACATGCATGTCGTTTCTTGCTGTTGGACGTATAAATAGACACACATAACCTTCCAATAAGGAGATTTGGTGCCCTAGTCGACTCCTAAGGCTCTAGGCAACGAAAAAGACGATTTTGGAGGTATTTCTTCTCTGATTTCAACGATTTCTGAAGATCTGAAGACTGTAGATCACCTCCTTCAATTAGATTAGTAAGATTAGTTGTTTGATGTCTGTGTTCATCAAATTTTAGCTATGTTTGGCTAAACCTTAGTTTTCAGTTATGTATTAGTCTAGTACTTTTCATGTGATTGATCATTAGATTTGTTTTTTTGACTTGTGCTTCTATTTAGATTCTTCAATTTTGTTCTTAATGAATGTTGGTTTTAAATTCTTGTTAGTTTGATCACGTAATTAGGGTTTAATCATTCCAATTAACCAGTTAATAGAATCCGTAATTGTTCTAGTTAATTGGTAATAAGTAACAAGTAATAAATTAGTTCCGTGTTTGGGATTTGACTTTATTATAAATTGAAAAATCGTATATTTACGCTTCCGAGCTTGTGAGAAGTATTGGATATTACTGGAAACTTTACAAAGAACTTAATGCAATTTTTCTGATTTAATTAAGAGTTTGTTTAATTGAACAATAAAAAGTTAAGGTTAATTTAAAGAGCTTGTTTTGATTAACTAGTTTAGGTAAAAGAGATTATACTAGGGATTGTTAGTTTTTCTTACTACCAGCTTAAATAGAACACATCTCGAATAATTAGATCTGGGTTAGTTGCATGATTAGGAAAATCGTAGAAGAGTTGAAACCGTTTTTATTATTGATTTTCGTTTTATTTTAATATCATTGCATTTTTTAGTTTTTTTAGTTTAATTTAAAAAATCCCCCTTTTATATTTTTGTTTCTTGACTAGATTGTGCCTGATGCAAAAAGACATTGACTTTTAGACTGTGTCCCTGAGGATTCGACCCTGCTTCCCTGTGCTACCAGCAGTGATAAAATTTATTTGTTTAATACGCATGCGACAACGTGTTAATAGTGACACATGTTTTCTACATATGACCTTCTTTTAGGTTATCATCAAATGAGAGTGAGTAAAAGGGTGTTTAGTGGGCAATCTTCAAGGTGGGTTTTGATCATCAAGGGTATGTTGTGATGCCGTTTAGGGCTCACCAATGCACCGCCAATATTTATGAGATTTATGGGTTTAGAGTGTTTACCTCATGTTCGATCGGATTGTTATAGTGTTCATCGTCAACAACTGAGGTTATTTGAGGGTCTTTAGCTTGAAGTATTGAAGGGTCGGGTAAAGTGGAAACTTTTTGTCAAGATCTAAACATGTGACTTTGGTTGCGATAAACTTAGTTTCAGGACACCTTGTCAACCAGGATGGTAATTTGGTCGATCCATCCAACACTTAGTCGACATTGCAATAAAAGGTTCTTAAAACTACTAGGAGTTTTAGTAAATTCAACGATGTATTGCCGATAATCTATTCGGGTTTCTAAGTTTGTGCGCCCTTGATTTGTTTGGTTGTGGAATATGTTGTTTCTAGCAGGTTAGTGTTCGACAGTCGTTTTGAAGTTCTTAAGTTTGGGATTAAGTAAAACTCCAGTTTTATAGTACTAGAGAAATTGAAGATGTTAGTGTTGGTGTGTGCATTGAAATAATCGAATAGACTTTGTTCAAGGATTATGAGGAAAATTTATTTTCTTGTTCTTGTCTTATAAAGACTT
This sequence comes from Lactuca saligna, assembly GCF_052625555.1. Taxonomy (NCBI): domain Eukaryota; kingdom Viridiplantae; phylum Streptophyta; class Magnoliopsida; order Asterales; family Asteraceae; genus Lactuca; species Lactuca saligna. Next base: position 148,444,639 of record NC_136425.1, on the reverse strand, counting down.
AGGGATTTGAGGCATGGTCTAAACACTTGATGAAGTTTATCTAAGTTTCCTAGGTTCGAGTTGCATTCTGGCTAGAGTGGTCTTTTGTTTGGTAGTTGTGCAATTATGTGTTGATGTAAGATTATGGTTGCCCTATAGCATTTGTTTGGTTGATGTAAGACTATGGTTGCCCTATAGCATTTGTTTGGTTGATGTAAGACTATGGTTGCCCCATAGTATTCGTTTGGTTGATCTAAGACTATTGTTGCCCCATAACATTCCTTTGGTTGATGTAAGACTATGGTTGCTTCATAGCATTGGTTTGCTTGATGTAATACTATGATCAACAACAATTTGGAGTATTTCTCAGTTTCAACCCCTAGAATACGATCATCTATTTCTTTTTAGTATCTCAAATCCAGAGTAACACCCACCCCATGCACAATCTTATTCAGGTTATGATCGCGGTCCTTCCTTTTGAGTTTAGTTACATCAAAAAATAAAGACATATTCAGATATAATGAAAAAAGTAAACACATATTTATTCTTCTAAAGAGGGTCTCATCCGAAAGAGAAATCAAATATAATTCTATATTTTGTTTCTATTCATTTTTTTCCTTACCAGATCAAGACAAATGTTAAAATTAAAAAAGATGATTAAGAAAGAACTAATGAATTCTACGTTTATTATTTTATATGAATAAAAAGATTAAATGTAAAATGTAAAAGAATATTTAATTTATTCCTTGAAAACTATATATAAATTTTAAGTATGAAATATTTAACTATAAGATACTGACTATGATCAAAAACAATTCCATGCATTTCCTAAAAGAATTTAAAATAATCAAGCGTTGGAGACATCAATTCGACGTCCAACAATTCTCAACGCTTCAACAAGTGTCTCTCTAAACCTATCAAGATCTATTCTCAAATCTTGTTTATCTAAATACATTTCTCGTGCAGCTTCATATCCTCCTTTTGCCGCTACAGACGCAGTATCTCTAAGCACCGGATGATCCAGACCGTACACGTCAGCCAACGAGCTCTCCTCCGGTTCAATCCTGTACTCCAAATACTTCAATCCCATCTCTGGACCCGGTTCACTGTAAAAAGAATCGACGTCCCACTGGAACCCCAGTGGTCTCACCTGTACCATAACACCCCCATCTGGCAGAAAGATCTCATTAGCTAACCCAGCTCCATGCGCCCCCACCATAACAGAACAAGAGTTTATCACCCGCGAAAACTTCTCCACGTTCGACATTTCTTTTGCTGAACTAGCGATGATCACTCGAAACCCTAGTTCTTCCATCATCTTCACCATTTCTGCTTGATTTAGGAATTTTCTTGTTGTTTGGCGAGAAATTAGAAGTAGAACAGGAGGATTCTGTGTCTCGAAAACGCTTCGTGTTTTTAATCTGAATGTTTGTCTGATGAATTCTCTGAAATCTGGCATTGAATAGTAGCCTTGTGGATTGTCTGATGTGTTTACGCCAAGGAATTTGTGAAATTTTAAACCGGTTACAGCTCCAGGAAAGCAATGCACGCTTGAATCCACCGCTGGATCTATGATTTCATGATCCGATAGGCGCGAAAACACACGTCTGTATTTTTGAATGAATGAAGGTTTGTAATCGACAACGATGAAGTGCACTTTAGATCTGAAAAGTCGAGAAGTGATGAATAAAGGTATAATGTTCTCGTTGAATTCGTGGAATATGTTTCCGGTGTATCCACCAGATGAGAAGATCACAGCTGGATGTTGGTGGTTATGATCACAAGTGGGTGGTTCTGGCTCGGAGCTCGTGATCGTTACCGGAGTTATGTCGTTGATAACGTACGGATTTCCTTGCATTGCATATGGCCGGACAACGGTGGTGGTGTTTTCACCGGCCGGTGTGAATCTCAGATCCGACGGCTGAAGGTGGACTCGCATTGTGCTCATGTCAATTTTTACAGGTTTGTCTGCAACACATACTAGTGACCATGAACCCTTATCACACGCAAATCCTGTTGAATCAAACTTGGTTCGATCTTCACCTGTTTTCAAATATAAAATTCAGTAAAATTTCCCAAGTAAATATGACTCATTAATCATTATGTCTCCAATCATCATTCATAGAATATTTTATTTGTTTGACATTAATACCTCGTCTTCACAAGAACGTGGCTCGTAGCAGATGGTGTCCATTGTGTAATAAGATTAAAATAACAAGAAAAGTCGACATCTGTAAGCTGATGCGCATAAAGCCAGACACAAATTCTAATACAAGCTTTTTTTTTTATAATGAGCATGTCACTGACATGATACATTGATGACCTAATCGATTGAATTTTATGTAAGTAACAATCCATTGATGTTGTGAAAAGAGAGACAAATTATATGTCATTTATTAAAGATTATGCACTAAAAAAAAACATAAACATAACATGCAAAGGAAAAGATAAATGCAGGTGTGTGTGTGTGTGAGAGAGAGAGAGAGAGAGAGAGAGAGAGAGAGAGAGAGAGAGAGAGAGAGAGAGAGAGAGAGAGAGAGAGAGACCTTCAAGTAGTCTTGATAAAAGATATTGCAGAGATTGGTGTTGATCATCGTTGCTAACGACATTGATCAAATGATCAGCCTTCGATTCTGATAAGATTTGTCTCCCTGTAACTACAATTCACATTGATAGATATGATTCAACTTTAATTACTGTAAATCATTAACATCGAAATTAATTATCCACAAAATAGTAGGAAGAATTGAAAACGATGAATATATTAGTGAAAGAAAACGTACATTTTATTTGTTTAGATGGTGTAACCTTATAGGCCAAAAATTGGACATACATAAAATGAAGAAGAATAAACCCACAGAGTGCCTGAGTTGCAAACAAAATCAACCTCTCTCCTCTTCCCTTCTCCATTTTTCCAAGACTTCTCTCTTTCTCAACCATTTTTTGCTTTGTGTTATGCTTACACGACTCCCTTCATATAGACAATATTGCATATGCCACAGTTGACCTCACATATATGAAGACTTTTTTTTTTTTTTTTTTTTCTTTCATTATTTATTCTTTTGCCCTCACATGGGATTACAACTCAACTAATTGGTTTTGTCCTAGAAATAACTTAGATATGATATATGGTTAAGACTTAGCTAGTGTAGATTTTTTAGCAACTACAACAAAGTTAGAAATGATGGTTAAATTTCAGAGGAGAAAATTAGAAATGGGGTAATCTTTTGACTTTTAAGGTATTTCAGTGATAGTTTTTGGATTTTTTGTTTACAAAATTATCATCTCAAGTGGTTTCAAAAACAATTCATATGTTATTTCTTTCGTAAAATAATATGTATCTTTTTCAATATATAAAGCTTAAAAAATTGCAAATGTATTTCTTATTTTAAAAATATGTATCCTTATTTAAAAAAATATTTATATCTTTAGAAACTATTAATAATTTTATAAAATAATAATAGTTCGCAAAACCCATTATGTAAAAGGAGAAATAAACCCTTATTAAACATTAAAATATTATATTTATCAGTCTTAATTTTTAAATATTATATTATAACCTTTCATAAAATTTCAAAATGATTATATTTTTATCCAAAATTTGTTTTATATTTTTTTAAATATATTTGTAATAAATTCTAATAATTATTTAATCAATTGACTATTATATCCTCTTATAACCTAAGTTTAAAATATCAATGCTAACCACCATTAATTCCCTCAACTAGAGAAAAAAACTAAAATTTATCCATAATTTAGGGTTTTTTAATCGCAAGTTGTGGTTATATGGAAAAACAAATACACAATGGACATTAATGTTAGATTAGGGTTCTTGCAATTGCCTCCAAACTCTAAAAAATCACAGTTGTCAATAAATAAGATCAAAGAAAATTCCGCGTTTCATGAATTTTGATTAAGACCAATATAATTAGATTGGTATAGAAAGCTTTACTTTCTTTATCCTTTATTCTTTAATTTATTTATAATATATTTTCTTTTTCTTCTTTTCTTCTTTTTATTTTTTATTTTTAAAGTCAAATGCTCCCTTCTCTATCTCTAATCATTTCATCGACTAAAGTTCAGAATTTGTAAATGGGTTTTCAATTGTTTGAAGCTTTTATGATCTGGTTGTATTTATAATAAGGGTACTAATGGACTAATAAAAATATGCATCTAAAAATAAATATAGAATATTAAAACTAAATGTTTTTTGTGAAAGTTTATAAAGATTAAATATGATATTTACAAAATTATAAATTGGATAAATATAATATTTTATATATAATAATTGTATATAATAAGAGCATATACATAATTCTTTCTAAATTTGTTTGTTTATAAAATTAATTATCATTTGTTATAAAACCCTTCTATTTTGGTGATTTTAGTGATACGTCAAATTAGAAGTATATAATTTTTTAAAACTTTAATCTGAATTAATTTGCTTAGGATATCATAAATGTTATGTGTAATTGAAAATTTTATTCCATTCCAAATTATCAAATTAACGTCAGTCGACCATAGACATTTTGTGGCCACCAGTTTACTTACCTACCATCTATGAGTTTTCCACTCACCGTTTAATTTGAAAAATCTAAATTCAACCATTATTTGATGTATGCATGTATATAGTCAACTTTTGTAACGTGAAGCAACCTGATTACATGCCTCCTCTAATGGAAAAAAAAAAAAAAAAAAGATTTAATTTGATGTTCAACCCAACATTGATACAAGTTTGATCACCAAGTATTTGACTAATTCCTAGATCTTTAATAATGTATACCAGTTGTCTTTCTGTAAGAACACAAGTATGAAAACCCAAAATTAAGTATTCAAGATTTTAAGAGACTTTATAATGGGAAAGTGGATTCATATGATATAAACGTCTTCATAGTGTCATGTTCTAGTTAAACGCCGTGTATTAACAGTTGTACATATAATATCCATAGTATATATATATATTGAAATACTTAACCTTTTTTAACGCACCGATAGAATTATTTTCTTTAAATGTTTTCGTGTGAACAGCTTAATTCCGTTAGTATTTTTATATCGTAATCTCAGGTACGTACATTAGTACATTACTAAGTCAGACATTGTCCATTTAACCGACCACATGTACTTCATGCTTACACCGAACCCAAATTCAGGGAATACTAATTAAATAGTAATCATCAACTCAACATTCAAATTTATAGGATTAAAGAATGGAGTTGCATGTGGTAGTCCCATGAATCTATGAACAGCATGAGACCGATGAAGAGGTCCATACCATATTAATATAGTAATGTAAAAAAACGAATTATCACCATTTATTATTGTCGTCATCTCATATACGGACAAATATGGTTTTGAGTAAGTTAAATTTGCCTTTTTTTTTTTTTTTTTTTTGTTAAGTATTTATTTTGACATCTATATTGGTAAGGGTGGTTTGATAAGTCGCGCTGAGTGTTGAACCTAATGGTTCAAACCTTTTAATGGTAAAGAGAATGTAAATTGTTTAACAATTAAGAGACAGTTCTAGGTCAATTTAGTCATTAATCAAATATGACCTATGAATAATTATATTCATATGTTACCACAGCCATTTAATTACTTCAACTTATACCTTTTAATTTTCACTTTTAGCATAAAATGGAAGTTGAGACAAGTTTGTCTTCAACATAATAATGTAAGACAAATATATTTTTGATCGGTGGCGGGCCTGGGGTGTACGGACAACACAGTCGTACGGGACTTCTGATTTTAATGGGCCTCCGAATTTTGGAACAAATCTATAATTATTTTTGTAAAAGACATTTTTATGTGTTATCATCAATGAAAATTAGTCGTGTCACTTACTTATATACACAAGATAACATTCATTTGCAATATTAAAGTCATTTAATTATGAAAAAAAATAAAAAAATCTAAATCTAATAATAAAATCTAAAATTTATCACTAATTTAAGAAAAAATGTCTATATCTAAAGAAACATACAAATATTTTTAATGTAAACTCTAGAAAACAATTTCATATTTTACAAAAAAACACTTTTCCCAAAAAATCTAATAAAAAATCAAAATCTAATCATAAATTCTAAAAGATATTTTTCCGAAACAAAGTTTCACTTTAAGATCTTTAGCAACTATAATGTGGGAAATTAGGATTGAAAGTTTAAAAGCAATAGAGACTCAAACTCCTAAAATAATAGAAGTTTTGTATAAACTTGTTGATAAACAGACATACAAAAATAAAAAATGAAGCTATTTGTCTAAGATAATATAAACTTGATAGATTTGAATTTATAACTATTATTTTTATATGATATCATATATTGCATAAAGTAAATAACCTGAGACAACAACTTCAATCTATGATTATGCATAGAACTATAATTTCTTTTTTAGGAATGGATTCAGTATTTGTTGAGAAAAATAATTAAAAAAGAATTTAAAAGAAAGATGAGAGTAAAGTTGGGTCATCAGAACCAGTACATAAACTTTCATCTTAATAGTCATTCATGATTGGGTATTTTGTGTACACAGTTAATCAAATGGAAAGAAAGTTTGAACAATACAAACAATTTGAAAACATTTTGGGTTTCTTATTCACAACATAAAAGACATCACTCAATACTAGCGAATTAAAGACAAGTTGAAAAAATCTTTAAAAAATGTTGTAAAATGGTCATATCTCAAACATCAATGCTCATGATTTATCCAACGAACTTGAGTTGTTACAAAAAGATTTACCAATTGAAAATAGTACATTTAATACAATACTAAATTTCTTAAAATGATAAACTTTTTTAGTTTCTTGTCTAACATACACAATATTGTTGACTATTTACATTGCCATTGTATCAAGACAAAAAAGCTTTTCAAAAGTAAATTTTTTAAATTCTTATTTTTGATTGACTATGTCTCAAGAGAGATTAAACACTTTAACTTTAAATTTAGTTAATAACATATTTTTTGAGAATATTTATTGGGAAAATGTAATAAATAATTTCTTCAAAAAAATGCTATAAAATCAATGTTTATAAAAAACTTCATTTTATTTTTTATTTTTTAAAGTTGCTTGTAACAATTAAAACTTATTACTAATAAGTGAAGAAATGATGTTGTCATAGTGAATTTATAAGATGTTTGTTAACAAATTTAAATTTTAAATTTAACGGTAGTAAAATTACTAAATAATATCTTACAAAAACAATTATAGGTCCTCACTTTCATTTTCACAAAAGGCCTTTAAATGTTAGTGTTAGGACCTGTTTTTGATAGGGAAAATGACTTTAAAAGGCAACGAAGTTTCAAAAATGTACAAAAAAAAATCATTGTTTTTTTTTTACACAAAATACCATTTTACCGGCTATTGTAGGTTACTCGGTTTCCAAATGTTCAAAAAATACCATTATTGTTTCTTTAGTTAAAAAATACCATTAATGTTATTATTTATACACAGAATACCAACGAAATACACATGTGTTCAACTAAAACATTATGGTAATCAGGTAGTTCAGGTAAATGGGAAAATAACTTAAAGTGTAACGAAGTTTCCAAAATGTTTAAAAACTACCACGCTATTTGTTAATTGTGTTGTTTTCGGATTATGTAGAACACAATCACCAAAGATCACGAACCTTATATCAGTTCACAACAATTATGCAAATCTCTTTCATTCTTTCATTCGATTGTTCTTATGGTAACAAGAGAAGTAAGTGGGTTATAAAATTAGTTAAACATTCTTTCTTCTTGATCACATTATATGTCTCAAACCTAAAACATATATACGTTATATAGATGCACATCTTATACATCAATGTTAGCCGTTCATTAGTGTTGCGACACAAATGAGAAATGAGTGTGATGTTATGTCATGAGAATTCTTAAATATGGGTTTAGATACAAACTGATCGAGTGATACAATGAAAGATAATAAACAACTAGTGTGAACTAGTACGACGGTGACTAATCTCCGATTAACTGTGTTCTATATAATCCGAAAACAACGAAGTTAACAAAATGTGCTTTGAAAAAATAACAATGGTTTTTTTTTGAACATTTTGGAAATTTCAATGATATTTTTTATACTAAAAAATAATTGTATTTTTTGAACATTTTTAAAACTTTGTTATCTTTTTATGACATTTTTCCATTACCTGCGATAACAGGTTACCCATAAGGTTTTATTTAAACATATGTGTACTTCATTGGTATTTTGTGTATAAAAAATACACTTTAATGGTATTTTGAGTACTAAAAATAAAACAATGGTATTTTTTGTACATTTTTAAAACTTCATTATCTTTTTAAATCATTTTCCCTTTTTGATATATAAGAATGAATATATCGTAATTGTTTACTGTAGGCCTTCTTAGTCCATACGATAAAAAATTTACAAACATACAAGAATACAAGATCAATTCTTTTATTATGAGAAGAATCGGATCCAAGTACTAACAAATAGAAAACTCTCTACAATCACACTCAACATATAATCCTCGCTACATCTCTCAACTAATCTACACTCAATCCCAAACTAAAATAAGAAGATCGCTATATCAAACAAATATGTATCTAGGAAGAAAGTGATGATGAAGTTCTTGAGATAACAAAAATGAGAGAGAATGAATGTACGGTTTGTAAGAGATATGGATGACTAAACCTAAAACCCCTATCACTATCCGTATATAGTAGCAGAAGTTACCCAAATAGTCCTCTAAGTATCAGCAAAAGACTCCATTACCCTCCAAGAAAGCTGAAATATTCATAAACAACAACTACCTTCTAAACTTTAATTTCTACGCACAAATTTACCAAATTATCCCTATAATATGACAAACTTTAAAGATAGTTTGGAGTTAGGAAACTGTATATTTTTAACACCTTCCCTCAACATATACTTGGAAAGCGTTAAATTAAATTCAGTTTATCACAAAGAAAGTTGTGTTGATTAGTTCCAAGTGACTTAGTGTAACGCCAGAAAATTCGGACTAGACATTTAAGATACATTAAATAATTTTAGCAAAAGATGTAGTACTCGTAATGTTATATCTTGGATACAAGGAGCACTTAAACCTGACGTCGTATCATGAAGTTGTGTTTTTTCGAAGTTTCGCGATCAATCCGACACATTTTTGCGTGTCATAAAAAGTAAACTAGAGATAGGTTTCTTATTAGCCTAACTAATCTAAACGAAAGTCACAGTAATCCTAAAAGCGAGAGTGTGCTTATAAGGAAGGCCTAAATCTGACTTCGTATGAGGAAGTTGTGATTTCTCGAAGCTTCAGCGCAACAGTGTGGACACAAAAATTGAAATTAAAATCAGCTAATTGTTAGGCAAAACAATCTAAACGAGATTTGAAGATTTTGTAAATACAATCTCAACGACATAAATACAGTTGAGAACGGAATTTATATAAATGAGTTATGGTTTTTATTCGAGGTTTAGCAGTCTAATCCATTTAAAAATATAAACTGAAAAATAAAGTGAGTTAGCTAACGGAGTCTAAATGAAAGTTGTAGTACTCGTCGATAGCTACCCGTGAATATAAAGAACGTCAAACAAAGAGTCCGTATGAGAAAGATATGATTTAAAAAAAATAATAATAAAAAGAATTCGAGCGCATGCAGGCAGGGCGCGATGCACAATGTTTCTAGAAGATGGGATGCATCCCATCAATTTTTCGACATATGTCATAAGACAAAAAAAGTGATGTAGTTGGAGGGTGTGGCATCCCTGGTAAAAACCGCATATAAATAAAGCCTTCAGCTCCTCGTTTCATCCTCACAACTTTCCATTCATTCTCTAGAAATTCACTCTTCTTTAGTCCGAAAATTCCCTGAGCTTTAGAAGTTTTAGCGGGGACCTGGGTCATCGAAGAGTCCAACAAATAAAAGTGTCCGTGATTGGAGTTTTGCCTCCGAAATTTTTGAACTTTCTATCAAGAAACTCTGTAAGTTCAGCTGCATTTATTTTATATCATGTGTGTTGACGTATCCCGTTGGGAATCGGTCATAGATAATGGAATCACTAGGTCAATAGACAGATTAGCCAATGAGCAACACATAACTAACGATGGGCCTTCACCCTCGCCTTTGAGACCATGTATCTATTCCTTGGTTCCCAAGCTCCACGACTAACATTGAAGACAAAACAGTACCAAGAGTTCCCTAGAGCGACAGGTGTAGTGCTTTGGACGCCGCTTCTGGCAGAGTCTGTACCAATAGCAAATCGGTGAGTTAACGTAAGTTAAGCTGCATTTATTTTATATCATGTGTGTTGACGTATCCTATCGGGAATCGGTCATAGATAATGGAATCACTAGGTCAATAGACAGATCAGCCAAGGAGCAACGCATAACTAACGATGGGCCTTCACCCTCGCCTTTGAGACCCTGTATCTATTCCTTGGATCCCAAGTGCCACGGCTAACATTGAAGACAAAACAGTACCAAGAGTTCCCCAAAGTGACAGGTGTAGTGTTTTGGACGTCGCTTCTGGTAGAGTCTGCACCAATTGTGAACAACTACTCATGGAAAACGATCCTCCAATCAAAAGCCATCAGCCCCTGCCAAACCTGAAAAGTTAGAAGATACTACCGGGGATCTGTTCCCCTATCCACAGGTATAAAAGGCACCCTTCTCCCCCCAAGAAAAGGGGTCGAGATCAAAAACCCTTCTATTCTCTCTTTACGGTTTCAACTCTCTCAGGCCCTCACTGACTTAATCGTCGGAACCTCGTTCCGGGACCACCCCTCGGACGAAGACTGGCGGTTTTAACTTCCTTGTTGTGATCCAGAAGACCTTCATTCCTGCCCTCGGACAGACGGAGTTAAGCCAGTGACATATCACAATAGTTGGTGCCATCCGGGATTGCACTCAATCCTGTAAAACCCACTCAGCAACACTAGGCACCGAAAATGATGGACAAAGGACAGCAACGACAAGAAGGTGACACCACTAGCCTAGTTCGACCAATGCAGTCCCTAGACGGGAGCAGTCCGTCGACATTGGAAGGATAGTCGCTAGTACAACACGGAAAACACCTCCAATCGGCTCCGCGATGGAGTTCATGGCTAGTTTATGGTGACCGACACCCGCCGCAACGCCATATCTGGCCATGACAACCACCACGATGCCCCAAAGGGAACCCAAAACACAATCACAACCATCAACTCACCAGTAGCCACCCACGGGGAAGGCAGGGACTAGCACCTGGTGCCCAAGCACCATCACATCCGCTATATAACCAATTCCTGCAGGTCATCCGTCTTCCCCGATGGCCGCCATGTCCCGCGTCCCGCTACGCGCAAAACAACCATCGTTCAACCCATACTCCTACTAATACCAAGACATGTACCCCCCAACACAACCGTAAAACAACAAAAGTCAAGACATACCAGTACAGAGAACACACCCACACACCATAGGACCAACGGAGTCGAGCTCACAGTCAAATCAGTTGGTGCATTCATACCCCACACAGGCAGTGTATGTGCCAAAAACGTCGGGGTATAACCAAGGATACCATTATGACAACCCCTATCATATGCATCACACAATAGCCAGTAGAGCACCTGTATATCCATACATGTATGACTCGGTGCCAAGCATTAGCTCGACATTTTTCCAGGAGCTCCTGCAATACAAAATACCACATTCCGACATGATCCAAAATATCCCAAAATATAACAGCGAAACAGATCCCGACGAACACATAGACACTTATGAATGGACGATGACGTTGCTCCAGATGGACACGAGGTTCACCTGCACCTACTTCCCAGTCACACTGTCAGGAAATGCTTACAAGTGGTTCAAGGCATTACGATCACGAAGCATCTCCAACTTCGAACAATTGAGACATCTATTCCTCCACAATTTCATGCAGTTGAGAAAAGTCAAAGGAGATGCCAACTCGATCATGGCATGCAAGCAAAATGAGGGAGAGTCTACCTGAGCATATTATGACCGGTTCACATTAGTAACTTTAAGCGTCCCAGGACATAAAGAATTCTTAGTCATAGTCGCCTTCGCCCAACGGCTACTCCTAGGACCACTGTCAAGAAAAATGCAAGGCACAATACCGAAATCCAGAGACGAGTTAAAATTCAGGGTTGAAAAATACATCTGACAGATCGAAACAGAAGAGCGTAAATAAACAAATTTAAAGGCCGTAGCGAATTCCAACCTCAAACAATAATCAACCGCCTCCTACTCCCGTCACAACCATAAAGAGCACAACGACATAAACCACGACAAACAAAGCAGACATTTGAGACATTCCTCCTGCAGATTCCGCCCATTCGTCAAAGACGATCCGAGGAGCCACATGTCGAAAGTACATGCCGTAGAAAAATCCCACAGTGGACAGAGAAGGAAAAAAGTAAATACTATGAATACCACAAAAGCAAAACACAAGACACCGGAGAATGCACGATACTCAAAAGAGAAGTAGCAGACAAGCAATTGAAAGGTGTAACGCCCGTAGATCAGGGCTAGTCAATTTAGAGACAAGGAACATCAAAAATGTCTTTTTGATAGAAGATTATTTAGTAGGATTAGTCTTAACTAATTTGTAGTATATATTACAAGGATTCCGTACATATAAAGAACGTTGAAATCCGAGTTATAACGAAGAAGTTATGACATGTCAAAGTTTCGCGACAGAACCAACACGACACAACGCGACGTAAATAGTGAATTTACGATAGAGTGATATTTAGCCTTAGCGATCTAAACGAAAGTCGTTGAAGACGTTAAGCCGATAGCGTGCATAAAAAGAACGTCCAAATCTGACTTCGTATGAGGAAGTTATGATTTTTCTAAGTTTCAGCTTAGCAATATGCAGCCCGAAGTTCGACTTTGAGATCGTGTGAGTTCTATCCAAAACAATCTAAACGAGAATCGAAGATATCGTTGATAATAGTGCAACGGTGAAAAGACAGCCAAAAACAGACGTCAGATGAAGGAGTTATGAATTTCTAATGCAGTTTTCATGTCCCGGCCTACTAAAAATAAAATATTATTAATATATTAAATATAAAATCAAAATTAGCCAACGAAGTCTAAATGATAGTTGTAGAGCATAATCTCACCTAACGCGTGGATATAAAGAACGTCAAAAACAGAGCTCATATGTGAAAGTAATGAATTTCTGAAGTTCGGGGCGCGAACACCAAAGTTGTGTCAGAGTTCACGACGTGAATATAGTGTTCACGATGTGAACTCAGTATTAATGACTTCTGGAGCCTGACAGATGCAAGTTGCAATGACGCACCTGATGACTACTGAACTCACGATGTGAATATTTGAGATTCAAGACGTGAATCCAGAAAAATGGCCCTATAAATAGAAATCGAATGGTAGCCGGCCATGGTTGCTATTTCCCTTACTCTCTCACTCCCGATACCCTCTCTAGCCCTCTTGAATTAACCCCGAAGCCCCAATTATGTCCCGAGACCCTAATTGTGTCCTGACGCTCCGAAGATCCCAAAAAGAAAAGAGTTTTCTAGCCGAAATCTACCCGCAAGAAGTCCGGTGTATGAAGATATCTCGGTTTCACCGAAGAGTTACTACTTGGAGAGCCATAGTGCTGCCTGATAATCATCTTATCAAGTGAGTGTATAGTCCCTTTCATAAACATGATTTTAATACAAGTATTGTTTGAATGTATTAAGTATATGTTTTGGGTAAGTGTATAGTTACTCTCTTCTAACACATAAATATGAAGTATTTGCTATGAAGTACGTGCTATGCGTTTATATATTGTTGTATGATGAGTGTGAAATGGATGTTTTATATAGTTTTAAATTAGTTAAATTATATATGTATTTTATATCTACAAATATGTTGGGTAGAACATGGGTAGATGAGATAGTTGGTGTGTGATAAAAGATGAGTTGGATAATGAGTTCAAGAGGTTAGTTTTAGACCCGTGAGTATGGATCAGGTAAAGAGAAAAACTTGTTATTAGTCTGGGAGTATAGATTAAGACTAAGTTAATTGTCCCTAATCCGGGAGTATGGATTGGGCACAGTTTTAGATCCGGGAGTATGGATCAGGTGATGAGATTAGTTTTAGATCCCGGAGTATGGATCAGGTGAAGAGATTAGTTTTAGATTCAGGAGTATGGATCAGGTAAAGAGATTAGTTTTAGATCTGGGAGTATGGATCAAGTGAAGAGATTAGTTTTAGATCCGTGAGTATGGATCAAGTAAAGAGAAAAACTTGTTATTAGTCCAGGAGTATGGATTAAGACTAAGTTAATTGTCCCTAGTCTGGAAGTATGGACTGGGCACAGTTTTAGATCCGGGAGTATGGATCAGGTGATGAGATTAGTTTTAGATCCCGGAGTATGGATCAGGTGAAGAGATTAGTTTTAGATTCAGGAGTATGGATCAGGTAAAGAGATTAGTTTTAGATCTGGGAGTATGGATCAAGTGAAGAGATTAGTTTTAGATCCGTGAGTATGGATCAAGTAAAGAGAAAAACTTGTTATTAGTCCAGGAGTATGGATTAAGACTAAGTTAATTGTCCCTAGTCTGGAAGTATGGATTGGGCACAGTTTTAGATCTGGGAGTATGGATCAGGTGAAGAGATTAGTTTTAGATCCAGGAGTATGGATCAGGTGAAGAGATAAGTTTTAGATCCGGGAGTATAGATCAAGTGAAGAGATTAGTTTTAGATTCCAGGAGTATGGATCAGGTGAAGAGATCAGTTTTAGATTCGTGAGTAGGGATCAGGAAAAGAGGAAGGTTTTAGATATGAGAGTTTAGATCGTGTTATTGTGAGGATTGATGGGGTGGGATAAAAGTTGCTTTTATATGGTGAAATTATATAAGTTTGTGAGTTCTAATATATATATATATATATATATATATATATATATGTATGTATGTATATATATATATATGTATGTATGTATGTATATATATATATATATATATATATATATATATATATATATATATATAACATTGTGGGATGAAAACGCTATATGCTCACCAGGCTCCCAAGCCTGACCCACTCATTTTTCTTTGTATTACATGTTATGGCACGAGAGCATAAGTTGGCTGACATAACGAGAGATTTTGGATTATAGGCCAGTAGTTATGAATAACTGTTGTAAGGTATATTTTGTTTTGTTTATGCTTTTGGTATGTATTGAACATGACATCCCAAGATTTTGTTATATAATGAAAATACATTTCTTTAAAGAAATGATTTGATAAATTCTTATCATATTTTGTTTTGGGAATAAATTCCGCAATTGTTTTCTATAAAAGATTACTCTGATTTTAAAAACAAAGCATAAACAAATCAGTCTTTTTTGGCCGTGAAATTTGGGATGTCACAAAAGGAGATCTAACAGAAATAGAAAGGACCCTACGGTCAAAGTTCAAAGCTGACCAAAAAGATGGGAGAACCCGCAAGGAAGTAGGCAAACAACCAATCAAAAAAGAGGAGATTTTCACAATAACGAGACCCAAGGATCGAGACAAGTACCAACGGATGGCCAAAGGCGATGTGATCCCTCCCGGAGACACTCTAAACATCAGTTTCTCGCCATCAAACCTACGAGTGCCTGACTAGGACCCAATAGATCCAATCATAATCCCCGCCACGGTTATACATCAGAAGACCTAGCGAGCCTTAGTTAACGGAGGTAGCAACATCGATATCCTTTACGAACACTGTTTCAAGAAACTTTCATCATGTTGGAGAAGGATCCTGAAACCGCCAACCCAGTCACCAGTCGTTGGCTTCGCGGGACATAAGTTGTGGCCACTCGGTACCATAAACCTACCATTAACTATATTCGGTGTCAATAGGAACGAACAAGTAACCCGGATAATCGAGTTCTCGGTAGTCAAGCAAAGATCCGATAACAATATCATCCTTGGGTGCCCGAATCTTTTTCCAGTACAGGCTATCCCATCGAAAATACATGGCTTGGTCAAGTTATAAACAACCAAAGGTTCAACAACGGTCATAGCCATTAACACACGAGCACCGCCAACCCGGGTAATCGCCGTGTAGGCCACCACATGCATCCCAAAAAGAAGTCGGACCATGATACTCCCACCTAAAACGGTCAAAGACGAGAGGAAATGTGGCCACACCTCTGATAAGAATGTGACATCCCCATTTTCACGTCCAGAAAAGACCGATTTTGTTTATGCTTTATAAAAATCAGAGTATCTCTTTTAATAAAAACGTTGCGGAATTTGTTCCTAGAAAAACATGATAATTTCATTATCAAAGCATTTCCGAAGAAATGTATTTTTATTCATTTTAAAACATTTAGGATGTCATCGTCAATACAGAAACATAAGCATAAACAGAACTTACATACATTTACACTAGTGATCTATGTCTCCTTAATCTCTCAATGTAATGTAACTTCACCTCGTCACCTGTGATACAAGTAAACTGAATCGGTCAGGTTGGGAAACCTGGTGAGTACATAGGGTTTTCAACCCACAAGAATATAATTATTATGTTTAATCATCAAACAATTAACCCAATTACCCATCCCCATTATCTTCTTTATTCCTAAGTACCTTCCCTAAGGATTTATCCTAAGGATCATCTCCTACATCATATTTACATCTCATCTCCTTACATCACATTTCCTTATATGTTTGTTCCTAAGGACTCTCCCTAAGGATCATCGCCTATTGATTCAGGGATTACTCCCTCAATACATGCCCAACAAGGGTTAGGGTATCATCGCATGAATACGTAGTTACAACATCTCCTGGACTCGTAATTCATAGTAAGGGGTTAGAGTATCGTCGCATGAATACGTAGTTACAACATCGCCTAAAATCGTAATTCATCACCTACAGGTTATGATTCTGCTGTTGTTTCCATGGGGTTGTCTATAATAGTCTGTGGTCGCCATCTATACTCTGTAGATGACTACATCTCCAAATTGTCAGACAAGGTTATAGTATCTTTCATCCTACATCACTGATTCATCATCACATATCTATCCTCACCTAATTATCATCACATATCTCTCATCATTTTATTTCATCACACATCAACTATTTCATCTACCCATGTTTTATCCTAACATATTTGTAGATATAAAATAAATATATAGTTTAAATCATTTAAAACATGTATAAAATCATTCATCCAGCATAGACAGCCAGTATCCAGATAATATGCACACATGGCATGTAATTTATATAAAATACTTCATATCTATGTGTAAGATGAAAATAACTACGCACTCACTTGAAAATGTGGCGATTCCGAACTTAGACAGTGCTTCGCTTCTTAAAAATAATTTCCTTCGACGAAACCTAGTATTATTATCACTAGAGTTTGATCTATTATTCGCCGAGACTAATTAATCGTTTAGCTATTACTACTATTATATAAGCGTTAAACAATACTTATATAACCCATAATAATAGCTCAAGTACTTATTATAAGTTCCTAATCACGTTACTATAATTAAATAAAAGCTATATTAAAAATAGTATAGGCCTAGCTCACTTACAGCGGGTTTAATAGAAAATCGGGCTTTGCTTGGAGCAGCGTTGTCGAGATGAAAAGTTCTTCTTCTCGAAGCCGTCAAGCACTCTGGGGCTTCCGCCTCGTGTTAGGGAGGTTCTCTAGACTTTTCGGGGGGTTTCGGGGCTAGAGAGAGGTTCTAGAGAGAGAGAGAGAGAGTAAAGAGAATAAAGAATGGGAAAGGTGTGAAGAAAATGAGGGTGGAAGAGGTTCTATTTATAGGGTGAAATATGGTTGAACTTGGTGCCACATGTCACCATTTGGTGGCAAGAGTTGGGGAGAAAGTAATGGCCAAGATTGTGCCACGCCACCCATTTTGGCACAACACACTTCCGACTTCTAAAATCCGTAACATTAACATACGAGCTCCATTTTTTATGTTCTTTATATCCACGCGTAGGTAAAAATAATATCTACAACTTTCATTTTGACTCCGTCGGATAATTCTCGACCGATCTTAAATTTAACAGTACGAGAAGATTAGACTGTTAAATGACCGTGAAAAATTCGTAACTCCTTCATACAGACTCCGTTTTCGTCTATCCTTTTACTGTTTAGTTCCTATTAATGAGATCTTCAACTCTCATTTAGGTCGCATAAGCCAAAAACCGCTCGAACTAAAATTCAAGTTTCAGGTCGTGCACTGCTAAGCCAAATCTTAGAAAAATCATAACTTCCTCATACGAAGTCAGATTTGGGCGTTCTTTTTATGGACGCTTTCAGGTTAACATATTCTATGAATTTCATTTAGATCACTAAGGCTAAATTTCGCTCTATTATGAATTCACTATTTACGTCTCCCCGGTGTCGTGCCGGTTCCGTCGCGAAACTTCGACGGGTCATAATTTCTTCGTTATAACTCGGATTTCGGCGCTCTTTATATGTACGGAACCCTTGAGACATATTCTACAACTTGGTTAAGATTATTTATTGTAAATAATCTTTTGTCGAAAAGTGATTTTCAACCCATATTATCTCCAAATTGACTAGCCCGGATCTACGGGCGTTACAAAGAAGAACGATCGCAAACCTCGGGCATGTAGCATTGGGGGGATGGGTGCGGTAGCAAAAATATTACCACACCAGATACATCGCATATTGCTAGTATGAACACCATGAAGGGCTGGCTACCACTAATCATGCCCATGCGCCTTCGCGAAGAGAAGACACAAGGTATGAAGAAGAAACCTGATAGAAAACAAAACCAAGAAACCGCGAAAGCTGGGGAGGGAAAGACAGGGAACTACCATGTAAAAGAAGATACATACATGAGGTTGCCAGCAATCGAAAGAGCCTGCAATTGGTAGAAGCTTTCCCCAGGATGACATCTGGTCCAAAAACCCCGTGAAAAACAGAATCAATAACAAAAATGTGACGCCAGATGACATGAAACTTCCAAAAGATACTAACCAAGCAACCGACACTAGAGAATGGAAGAGATTGAAAATCGTCTTCCGAAGGACGATTGTCCCAGAAATAGCTAGTCATGTGAATGCAAACATCAGAGAACTTGTAAGCACATGAAACTTCCTGTGTATAAACTCCATTTCCATTTATCCACTGCAGTGTTGCTAGTCAGAAGCTACACTCATCCCAATCACTAGTCGTAAGATTCACCTATTTAAAAAAAGTTAATTTTTAACCCCTTAAGTCCTATGATGTTGATTGGAATGGAATCAGAAAAGATTACCTGAATCTTGAGGGCATTAGCAAATTCACCATTGGGCTTTGTTGGAACCGCATTCGCTCCTCCTAATGCTTCCGATGTCTCATTGAAAAGTCTAGTCAAAGTCCTAATAACTGCCATTTGTTGAACTATCAAAGTCCCAATAACTGCCCTTTGTTGGTACATTGGATACTTGAGCAGTCTGGATAGTTAGAGGGGCAACAGGAGGTGTGAGGGACTTGGTGGTTGCATTTGATTTGAGGAACTTCTTTGTAATCTTGTGTTACCAGGTCTCTGAGAAGACTTCACTTCATTACCAGGTTTATTTGTAATACTATCTTTGCTGCAATGAAACCAAAGAAGAAATATCTTTTTTCTGAGTAAATGACCTAAATACCCTCATAATTGTAAATCATAATAACAAGTAATAGACCTTGTAGGAGGCAATGTAGAGGTCTGGATAGTTAGAGGGGCAACAGGAGGTGTGAGGGACTTGGTGGTTGCATTTGATTTGAGGAACTTCTTTGTAATCTTGTGTTACCAGGTCTCTGAGAAGACTTCACTTCATTACCAGGTTTATTTGTACTACTATCTTTGTTGCAATGAAACCGAAGAAGAAATATCTTTTTTCTGAGTAAATGACCTAAATACCCTCATAATTGTAAATCATAATAACAAGTAATAGACCTTGTAGGAGGCAATGTAGAGGTCTGGCCAGATGGCCTAGCATGATAAGCACCATCCATTGTGATATAAGGTGAAAAATATGTTGCCCTTAAAGCTTCTGCAGCACTTAAAGTGTAACATCCCCCTCTGGCACGTATCACAATATTGTACGCTTTGGGCCACTCGGCACGAGGACTTCCCAGGGGGTCACCCATCCCGGTACTACTCCCGCCCGAGCACGCTTAACTGCAGAGTTCTTATGGGATCTGCTGCCCTCACGGCTTTAAAACGCGTTGTGATAGGGAAGGTATCCACACCCCTTATAAGGAATGCTTAGTTCTCCTTCCCAGCCGATGTGGGATCAGGTGCAACCCACCTTCACCCCCCATTATAGGGTTCGACGTCCCTGTCGAACACATCGACCCGTGCCCCAGCTCTGATACCATTTGTAACATCCCCCTCTGGCACGTATCACAATATTGTCCGCTTTGGGCCACTCGACACGAGGACTTCCCAGGGGGTCACCCATCCCGGTACTACTCCCGCCCGAGCACGCTTAACTGCAGAGTTCTTATGGGATCTGCTGCCCTCACGGCTTTAAAACGCGTTGTGATAGGGAAGGTATCCACACCCCTTATAAGGAATGTTTCGTTCTCCTTCCAAGCCGATGTGCTTACGTTTACAGTTTTGTTTTCAGGTACCTCTGCATCGAAGGGGAAGGAGCCGGCGCGGTAGAGGCACGTCATACACACACTCTTCGGTTTCCGCATTTACGAGATTTACTGGGATTGTACTCTGATATTTTGATGGGATGTATGGTTTGACCTTTTAGAACATGGTTACGATGTGTTATGGTGTGATCAAACAATGTCTTTATTTATTAATGTTTTCTAAAGTAATATTTTAAAATGAAATTTTCGGACGTAAAATTTGGGTCGTTACAAGTTGGTATCAGAGCTAGGTGGGTTAGATCTGATCCCACATCAGCTGGGAAGGAGAACTAAGCATTCCTTATAAGGGGTGTGGATACCTTCCCTATTACAACACGTTTTAAAGCCGTGAGGGCAGCAGATCCCATAAGAACTCTGCAGTTAAGCATGCTCGGGCGGGAGTAGTACCGGGTTGGGTGACCCCCTGGGAAGTCCTCGTGCCGAGTGGTCCAAAGCGGACAATATTGTGATACGTGCCAGAGGGGGGTGTTACAAATGGTATCAGAGCTAGGGCACGGGTCGATGTGTTCGACGGGGACGTCGAACCCTATAATGGGGGGTGAAAGTGGCTTAGATCTGATCCCACATCGGCTGGGAAGGAGAACTAAGCATTCCTTATAAGGGATGTGGATACCTTCCCTATTACAACGCGTTTTAAAGCCGTGAGGGCAGCAGATCCCATAAGAACTCTGCAGTTAAGCGTGCTCGGGCGGGAGTAGTACCGGGATGGGTGACCCCCTGGGAAATCCTCGTGCCGAGTGGCCCAAAGCGGACAATATTGTGATACGTGCCAGATGGGGGTGTTACAAATGGTATCAGAGCTAGGGCACGGGTCGATGTGTTCGACGGGGACGTCGAACCCTATAATGGGGGGGTGAAAGTGGCTTAGATCTGATCCCACATCGGCTGGGAAGGAGAACTAAGCATTCCTTATAAGGGGTGTTGATACCTTCTCTATCACAACGCGTTTTAAAGCCGTGAGGGCAGCAGATCCCATAAGAACTCTGCAGTTAAGTGTGCTCAGGCGGGAGTAGTACCAGGATGGGTGACCCCCTGGGAAGTCCTCGTGCCGAGTGGCCCAAAGCGGACAATATTGTGATACGTGCCAGAGGGGGGTGTTACATAAAGCCCCAACAACACCTAAAGCCCTAGCAGCACCAGCCAAAATAGGTAGCCTACAACAAAATTTCACAATTTTATCCATTTACTCACCTAACTATTATTATCTTAAATATTTATTTATTTATATATATTTAAAATACCATGTCATTTATGAATTCCCTATTCTAGCCAAGGAACGCCATGCCAACAGCAGGAACTCCAAGCCCACTAGAAATTGCAGATTAGACACCATAAAAATTTAACATTGTTTTAATGACCAAATAGCCCTGGGTTTATTTAGCAAAAACGTTGGAGCACCAGGGAAATTCTAATCACATGGATCCCAATGACCACCATCTTATCATTAAACCATGCTCAGAGAAAGCTATCAACCCCTGCCATATGTTTTTAAAAAAATAACTGAAAAACTTCTAGTGTTTCTGTTTCATCATGTATGAAAATAGAATGAATGGTTGTACCTCTCCATCAGGTGAAAAGCTCAAAACAGAAATTACAGTATTTGCACTAAACAATGGGTTGGCTTCTATAGGAAAGCATCCTTCTCAGGAAACTTCAATACATTCTTCTGGTTGTTGAGTTTTGCCACATTAATAGGTGCTTTCCCATCCATGTTTTGCAGAGTACTATATATCGTAATAATAATAATAATAATAATAATAATAATAATAATAATAATAAAGAAAAATCAAAATTAAAATAAAAAATATTTAAAAATAATTGATTATATAAAAACTAAACTTACATGGCTGCACCGTTATCTAGCAAGAGGGATACACATTCTTTTCTTCCATAACTAGCTACGTAATGGAGGGCAATGTTCTTGTTTTTATCTAATGCATCCACTTTAGCTCCTGCTTCCACCAGAATTTGTGCACATTTCACCTACAAATTTACATATTTGCCCATCACCTCATATTAAATTGGCTTGTTTTTTTTTATAGATAAAACCATTATGTGTTGAAAAATACCTCCCCGTATCCACAGGTAAAATGTAAGGTCTTTTATGAGATTAAACCTTTTTTAACTTTGAAAAATCCACCCAATTATGCTAGTCAAAATTGTTTTGTGCTATAGAAAGAAATGAAATTAGTATATGCTAACATAATAAAATAAATAAATAAAAGTACGTTGCTATTTCTTGAATTTAACCTTATTGTAAACTTTTGGCTCATCTAATCATGTATTATGCTCACAATTCATAAAGAACAAATGAAACCAAACAAAAAACTAAAACACCTGATATGCCTCCATTTTCCTTGTGTGAACTACTCCATGAAACACAACATATTGCTTATCAGTCAAAGTCCAGATTATATTAAACAAAAGCTTTGGTCGATCCCTAAACCTCATAGTAATAATCGTGTAATCCTTCTCAGCACAATCCAACACACTAACCTGTGGCCTCCATCTATTCTCCTTTTCTTCATGTTCTACCCTTCCAACATTCTCATAATCCCTCTCAGCAAACATAATCTGATGCAATCGTCTCTCCCTATGCGTAAACCCCGGGTTCGAAAGCGTCATTTTACCAGTGTTCAAGTTATTGTTCCCCTTAAGAACATTACACAACAGTTTCTTAATAGTTGAGAGTCTTTTATGATCTTAACTACACTTCTTGTTTTCTCATCTGTGACATGTACAACAGCTACGACTCTTGTATTGAGTCCATATTTCAACATTGACTACATTACATCCAAGATTTGTGAGAACTGCAGATACTTTTGATAATAGTCCAGGTCTGTCTATTCCAGCTAGTTCTATTACTGTGTAATCTTCGGAAGGCTTTAACCAACTGAACCAGTTAATGAAGGGACATAAAAAGCATCACTTTCAAGCACCTGTAATGAAAGAAACATTACATAGTGAGCTTTGTTCCAAGATAGGCTTTAGAAGGGGTAGAAGTAGAAAAGATGTGTACCTTTTTTATGTAATTGACAACACCTTCATCTTTAATTTTGCTTCCGCTAGGGTTAATATGATTGAAAACTGTGGATTGTCAAAATCAAAGAAATAGGATCAGATACTCTAGGGAGAAAGAGAATCCAGATGGAAATGGCGTAAAAATTTATTCAGATTCTTATTTGATGCAGTGACGTGAAGAAGAACAAAGAATAATGTACCATCCATGAACCATCTGTTGGATTAATGTCTAAGTCCATAACTATAATTGGTAAGACTTGACCCGACCCGGCATGGTCCATTTGGGTTGCATGGCATCATGCATTTGGATAGACTATAATGAGAGAAATAACACTTAAGGTTGGTTAATATATTATAAGTTCTAATATATTAATAAGGTTATTTAATTAGTATTGATCAAGAATTAATTTGGAATTAATTAAGTGATCAAAAGGAGACTAATTAAATATATGGGTTGATTGTGTAAATCATTCATTCTTATATATGTGGGCTTGTGATCCAAGATTCCTTATGTTGGACTAAGTCCATGGGGTGACCCATGGATAATCCATGGAGCATAACGAATGGGTAAAGTGTAACACCTGGCTCCTGGTATGTATTTTGATCTATGTATTTTTGGCATTTTAGCTGCACTCGACGAGTTGTAGGCCCGACTCGCCGAGTAGACCCGCGTTTGTGAGCACGTTTAAGTTGGAAACTCGGCGAGTCCGCTTGTCTGGATGAAACCCTAACTTTAAGGGTTTGCACCCTATTTAAACCATGTTATGAGCCCCAAACTCGCATCCTTCACCCTCAGAGCATCATTTAGCAAACCCTAACCATTCCTTGAGCATTTGAGCATTTCTTGTGTGAATCTTGAAGTTTTGAAGAGAATAAGGAGGCTAGATCCAAAGGAATAGAAGAAAATCCAAGATCTTGCACCCACTACAGAGTTTATTGAGGTAATAATCGGATTTCCTTTTGCTTCTATGATTGATTCTCCATTATAAGCACATTTAGGCCATTTTATCCATTTCTTAGCTTGATTATAGTAGAGATATCACTTTGGGTTGATTAGCCTTCGGATCTAGCCATGTTTCAGTTCCAGAAACGTAGATCTAACACCTTTATGGAGCCATTTTGCATGAAAGCCCTAGATCTACTCTTTTAAGTGTCTTTTGAGCCTTTAAATCCCTTTTCATGCATATGTACACGTAAATTTGGAAAGTTTACGTGGTGAACAAGCTATAGGAACCCATATCTATAAATTATATGCAGTGGTTTTGAGCAGAATCGATTGTATAGAAGTTGCATGCAACCGACTCGGCGAGTCATTCTTCAGACTCGGCGAGTCGGGTCACGAGTCCTTGGGTTTCCCCTTCTATGTATTATGTCGAGTGGAACCAGTGAGTTTTAAGGGGACTCAGTGAGTCGGAGATCGGACTCATTCATGGAAGGACTCGCCGAGTCAGGGCATTGACTCGGCGAGTTGTTAATACAACTCGGCGAGTCCCAGTTGGAGTGTTCATATGATGAAGAAGAACTCAACGAGTTGTTCATACAACTCGGCGAGTCGGATGCAGTTTGACTAAGCGCTTGTATCAAAGGGGAACTCGTCGAGTCTATGCCATACTCGACGAGTAGTAGCGAGCAGAATTGAGAAATGGGAGTAGGGACTCGACGAGTTGGTGGCCCAACTTGACGAATCAGGTCAACTGTATGTTGACTTGCATCAAGAGGTTGACTTTGACCAGGGGTAAAATAGTCATTTTACCCTCAGTATAGTTATCAGTATTTGATTGAGTGTTCTTATGGAAATTGTAGCCGGGGTGAAACCGGAGCAGCAGCAGACAAATTCCAGAGCAGCAGCAGACAAATTCCTAGTAACCTCAAGATGCTAGAGGAAAGCCCCGGAGCACCTGAAGGTTCTAAGAAAAAGAGCTTTTTGGTTCTAAAAGTTCTGCTCCCGCAGAGCCCGGTTTCTAGCATGGATAGATGATATAGTTGGGATCACCACTTTATCAGGCGAGTGTATAGTTACTTTATCAGGAAATCATATTGTTAAAGGAAATCATATTGTTAAGAAGCGAAGCGCTGTCCAAGTTGGGATCACCACTTTATCAGGCGAGTGTATAGTTACTTTCATCTTACACATGGATATGAAGTATTTCATATAAATTACGTGTTTTGTGTGCATATTATCTGTTTACGTGAGATCTATGCTGGATGATCGATTTAAACATTTTTTTTATGATTTAAACTGTATATGTATTTTATATCTATAAATATATTAGGTAAAACATGGATAGATGATATAGTTGATATGTGATGAAATAAAATGATGAGATGCCTCGATGTTTACGATGATCCAGTCATCTAGCAGAGTATAGATGACGACCACATGTTCACCAGGTGTTTATTTGAACCACATGTTCACCAGGTGTACTCCACCCCCTCTTGGTTGCCTTATTTGACATGTATTGCTAAGGAATCCCCTAAGCAATGTTGTCCACCCCGATGAAAAATCCTTAGGCTAGGTCCCTTATAATAGATGCTTTAGAGGATAACGTGAATGACTAATCGGGTTGAATGATTTGATGAAAATAATAAACTTATTTATTGTGGGCTGAAAACCTTATGTGCTCATCAGGCTCCCAAGCCTGACCCACTCTGTTTCTTGTATTATAGTTAGTGACACAAGAGCATAAATACAATGATATGATGAGAGATTATGGATTATAGGCAAGTAGAAATAAATAGAATGGTGTAAGGTCTATGTTGTTTTTGTTTATGCTTTTGATCTGTATTGACAATGACATCTCAATGTTTGTAATATAATGAAAGTACATTTGTTCGTAAATGCTTTGATAAGTTCTTTATCATATTTTTGGGAACAAAATCCGAAAGATATTTCTTTAAAAGTATACACTAATTTTCAAATAAAGCAAAAACAAATTGGTCTTTTCTACCCGTGAACTTGGGTATGTCACATGTAATATGTATACAATCGCGATAATCTATTCATTTCAAACATCAAACAAAATAAAATAGTATTGTTAGTTGTTAATGTGATGGAAGTCAAGAAGAGTATATTGTACTCTTTGGATATCTTTAAAATGTCATAAATGAGAGCTTTCTAATCAAGGCAATGTATTTGAAGCAAAGTATGGAAAGAAATTAAATTATCAACCGTATAACAACTTTTTTAACATCCGATATGTATGTGCTAAGAGCTTGTGAACGATCATCTTCCTCAGTGGCAAACTAACAACTAAACAATTCATTAACAATTCTTCTTAAATAGAAGTAAACCCTTTAGAAGAATCATGAAATTGGTTGAGATAAAACTCAAACAAAAACAATAGACAACAAAATAAAAGTTGTTTTAACCGTCTGATGAAGATGATCAGAAACCTAATTTTCTGAAAAGATTCCTACGTTTTTGAATAGATAAGGTTATTATGGTCTAGATAAGGGTATTATTGTCTATTTTATTATTTTTTTCAATTTTAATGATTTTTAATTGTAAAAAGTGATTATTAAATAATAAAAACTATTTAAAAAATAGATTTGGGTAAATTTGATTTTTTTAAAAACATTAGCAAAGATAAATATGATATTTAAAATATAAACCCGATATATATATATATATATATATATATATATATATATATATATATATATATATATATATATATATATATATATATATATATATATATGAAATTCTCACAAATTTTTTTATTTCACTCCAACTTGTTTGCATCAAGGCAATGTTTAATTTACACCAATCAAATATTTTACTTGATGGCACCTGATCTATTTTTGTACGATAAAATTCAAAAAAATCACAAAAATAAAAACAATAAAAGAACTACAAATTCTAAGAATCATCGAGCGTTTGCAACGTCTGAATGACGTCCTATAAACCCCAAAGCTTCAACTAAAGTTGCTCTAAATCTATTCAAATTTATTCTCAAATCCTGCTTATTCAAATATATATCCCTTGCGGCGGCGTATCCTCCTTTCGCCGCCACAGACGCCGTATCCGCCACCACCGGATGATCAAGACCATACACCTCCGCCAACGAGCTCTCCACCGGTTCAATCAAATACTCCAAATACCTCAAACCCATCCCTGGACCGGGTTCGCTATAAAAAGCATCAGTCCCATACTGAAACCCCAGTGGTCTAACCTGTATCATAACACCTCCATCAGGAAGAAAGATTTCGTTAGCTAACCCTGCTCCATGAGCCCCCACCATAACACTACAAGAGTTTATCACACGCGAAAATTTCTCAACGTTCGACATCTCCTTATCGTTGCTAGCGATGATCACTCGAAACCCTAGTTCTTCCATCATTTTCACCATCTCCGCTTGATTTAGGAACTTTCTTGTTCTCTGGCGAGAAATTAAAAGCAATACAGGTGGATTCTGTGTTTCGAAAACGTTTTTTGTTTTCAATTTATATGTTTGTCTGATGAATTGTCGGAAATCTGGCATTGAGTAGTAATCAGTTGGGTTTTCTGATGTGTTTATGCCTATAAATTTGTGGAATTTTAAACCGATTACGGCTCCGGGAAAGCAATGGACGCTTGAATCCGTTGCTGGATTTATGATTTCGTGATCGGAGAGACGTGGAAACACTCGTCTGTATTTTTGAAGGAATGAAGGTTTGTGATCGACGACGACGAAGTGTACTTTAGATCTGAAAAGGCGAGTGGTGATGTACAGAGGAATAATGTTTTCGTTGAATTCATGGAATAGGTTTCCGGTGTATCCGCCGGTTGAGAAGATCACGGCGGGGTGTTGGTGGTTATGATCGCAAGTCAGTGGTGCTGGGTCGGTGGTTGTGGTTGTGATTGTTACCGGAGTAATGTAGTTCATAACGTATGGACTTTCTTGCATTGCATAAGGCCGGACGACGGTGGTGGTGTTTCCGGCGGCCGGTTTGTCCGGCGGTTGAAGGTGGACTTGGATTTTGCTCATGTCGATTTTCACAGCTTTATTGGCTACACAGATTACCGACGATAAACTTTTATCACAGGCGAAGCCTGTTGAATCGAGCTTTATTCGATCTTCACCTGTTTTCATAAGAAAATAAAAAATCAAAACTTTATGAATACATAAAGAATAATGGCGTGCATATTTTTAACTTTAGTTATACATGGAACATTCTAAAATTATATATAATAACATGGCTCATGCACTATTATAATATTGAAATAACGTACATTACAGTTGACATTCAAGTTTGGGTTAACAATTGGCTTTTTATGATTCCATAAGATCCGTTCCTTTCTCACATCATTACTCCATATAACTCAAATTCTAATACAAGCACATGAACATGTATATATTCATGATTAATTAACCTCTCAAGAGATTATTTTGTTGAATCGGATTTTCAATAAAAAGTTTTTTGATAGAAAAAGGTTTTTATTTTAAACTCTTTCAATAATTAAATTTTTAAAGACAAGGAAATTAACTAATGTATTTTTTTATCTTATTCATATGTTATATAAATTACTTTTATATGAAATTTCCAATTTATTTTATTCATATGTTATATATGTAAATTAGTTTCATTGATTTTCTAATATTTAAGTCAATGTCATTATTTTTAAAAATAATGTTAGCTTATGTTAATAATCTAGTAAATAAATAAAAATGATTAAATATTATTTTAAGATAATGTCTTTTTTTTTATCTTTGGTATTTATATCATTTTGAATGTTTTGACAATTATTTGTATGATATAAATTTCTATAAAATATATTCAAACTATTTTTTATATTTACTCAAATATATTAAATTATAAAATTTAAAATAAAATTACTATAATGAGAGTGTAAAATAAGTTATTGTGAAATATAAATGCCAAAATAGACAAATGTAAAAAGATAATTAAAATGTTAGAGAATACTTGGATCAATCACCTATTAAAAAGAAACTGATCATGCATCTTTCCTAACTTTCTAAAAGCTTCATCAAAAAGTTTTTAAAAAGCTACCGCTGAAATTCTCTTAGATTGTTGTAAATGCGTATAAAATATAGCTATCTAACATTCGAAAACATAAAACTAAAAGCAAGGCATCACATGCATGTTCGTTTGGAGTTTTATATATCAAAAAGGAGATCCAACTATCATATCATGAGATGCTATCCTCGAAACTTTTATGATCATGTTGCATGAACACTTCATCTTTGTGTGTGTATGTGAGAGAGAGAGAGAGAGAGAGAGAGAGAGAGAGAGACCTCCGACTAGTCTTGTTAAAAGAAATTGAAGAGATTGGTTACGATCATTCTTCTTAACAGCAGCAATCATATTCTTCTTAACTTCAGGACTTGTCTCCTTCTTAACTGCGTTACTGATATCATCAGGTTTCCAATCTGATATAATTTGCTTTCCTGTAATCACAATATCCACTAGAATTCCAACATAAAAATAAGTCAAATAATATCACCAGAAAAAAAAGTAAAAATAAATAAGAAAGTAAAAACATGATCATAATCAGAAGAAAACGTACGTTTTATCTGTTGAGATGTGGTAGTACCCTTAAAGCTCAATTCTGTGTAAAGTAAACTAAAGAGAAAAAAGGCACAAAGTGTTTGAATTGCAAATAAAACGAGCCTCCTTCCTCTTCCTTTCTCCGTTTTACCAATCCTCGTATCTTTGTGAACCATTTTTTTGATGTTTTTATTTTGTGCTCGTTGCCTTGTGCTTCTCTAATCTCTAGCCTTCATATATACAATTTTGCGTAGTTGCATGTGCTATAGTTGACCTCACAATATGATAGATTTTCTTTTTCTTTTTAGAGTAGATTTCATTTTTTTATGAGTATTTGTTAATTTTTTCAAATTTATTCATAAAAATGTTTCTTCTTACAATTTTGGTTCTTATTTTTGTTTTTTTTAACGATTTAGTTCCTATACTATAGTTGTGGGACGTAAAATTACAAAATCAGCTAATATAAAAATATAGTTGTTTGCCTTGGGAAAAGGGACAAAAAAAATGTTACAAGAAAATCAAAGAAACTCAAACAATGACAAAAATGAAAAATAAACATTTTAGACCAAAATTTTAAAAATTGGCTTTACTCATGTCTAAAAATGTAATTTTTTTTATTCTTTTAATAATGTTGTTCCAAAACAGGAACGGCAAGTTTAATGGTTTTTTAATGCTTTGCTATCAAGGGGTTCGATTGTTAGACGGCACTTCTTGTCCTATTAAAAGTTGTGAGACATTTTTTTTTTAATATTTTAGGTGTGGTATAAATTTTATATTGAAAATACTCGTTTGCCCTTAGTTTTGTTTGCTAATAAACGTCATCAAAGTCAGAAAACAATCGATAAATTAAAATGTTTCCCTATCGTAGCTTTTAATATTAGGGTAGACTGATAGTTTGCAATATTCTTCTGTTTATTGCTTGACTTTATATTTTGCCCATCGGTCCTAACAACACGTTCGCCAACATGTACTTTTAACTGAAAAAGTGAAAATAAAAAATTGTAATATTTTTTAATCGATTGTCAAATAATACAAAAAGTTAACCAAGTTCTCATTATAAATACATATTTCGCACGAGAAATTGTTGCGACGAAATGCAATAAACAGCGAAATTTAGCATAAACACTCCTTTAAAATAACACTTCATGAAAATGGACCATTATTTAGTTTGATATGCCAAAAATAAAAGTTAGCACAGTGAAATTTAAAATTGCAGTCATAAATTGTTATTCATGTGAAATTGTTCATATCATCATAAAAAAAAAATTAAATTACCTCTGTCTTATATATATATATATATATATATATATATATATATATATATATATATATATATATATATATATATATATATATATATATAGGTTCAGGTTCATTTGAAACCATTCTAATTTTGTAAGACCGTGAAACCAAATCTAAAAATAATTTTAAAATGCAAAATAAATGGAAAAATCCAAAAATTGTTTTTTTAAATATTATTTTCGGAACTTGAATTAACTAAAAAAATATAAAAAAATAAATAAAATAAAAAAAAATTCCGTTTTTTTTTTTGAAAAATACGTGAAATATTCTAAATAGAATATTACACTGACATATTCTAAAAAATATTTTTAAAATGCAAAATAAATGGAAAAATCTAAAAATTCTTTTTTTAAATATTATTTTCAGAACTTGAATTAACTATAAAAATTTTAAAAAAATAAAAAAAAATTCTATTTTTTTTGAAAAATACGTGAAATATTCTAAATAGAATATTACACTATACATATTCTAAAAATAATTTTAAAATGCAAAATAAATGGAAAAATCAAAAAATTCTTTTTTTAAATATTATTTTCGGAACATGAATTAAATAAAAAAAATAAAAAAAATAAAAAAAAATAAAAAAATACGTCTCACGGTCTCACAAAATATAGGTGGTCTCAAATGAACCTAACCCTATATATATATATATATATATATATATATATATATATATATATATATATATATATATATATATATATATATATATATATATATATATATAACCATTAAATTAAAATGATTAAATTAAAATAATGACAAGTGTCATATTTTAACAATCAATTTAGATTTATGATTTTTTTTATTAAATATATATATTTGAGTTTTTTTTGGTAGAGATAACATTCAATTTAGGTTTACGATTTTTTTTTAATTATATATATATATATATATATATATATATATATATATATATATATATATATATATATATATATATATATATATATATATATATATATATATATATATATATATATATATATTTTGGTAGAGATAAAGACCATACCATCAAAAGGAGGTCTTAAGCATCGTCGACAATTTTTAAGGGAATAGTGGATTTTTTCATAGGTCGACATAGAAAATGAAAATTGGTGTGATTTTATGCTAGTTCTTTGCAAATGATTATTTCTTATTTTTTAACCTTTAATTTTTCTATTGAGTGAATTACACAAATGATCCATGGACTAATCGGTAACCTTCATTTTTATTCCTTCCAAAAAAGGTTTTGAATGTATGGTTCTAATGTGAATGTCTCGTATCCCAAACAAGTCCCTAGTTAATTACTTGGTAGTTAACACCCATCAATTCAAAATTCACTATTTATCTTCCATTTTCATGTATATATTTCGCTTTTTCTTCATTTTCTTTTGAAACTGAAATAAGGTTTAACCAATTGTCTAGCCAAATTAACTTAAGCTTTTGGTTTGCTTCCAATTAATATCCTTTCAACAAATATTGACATTAAGATGAAACTGTCACAATAGACCCCTTTTAGATTGTATGTGAGGGTCTAGTAAAAGACTTGAATGAAGGACTTTGTGAATTCTGCACACTGACAAATAGATCTTAATTAATTGAAGAACACGATTTGTTAATAATATATATAGTCGACTTCTATAACTAACATGTGAGTAGGCTTGTTCCAATGTACTTTTCAAATACAAAGAAAAGTTTGATCTTCCATCCTACATAAAGTAAAGTTTGATAATCAAAGTATTTGACTCGTTCCAAAATCTTTTTGATCATACAAGTTTCTATCTTTCTAAGCAGAATAAGTACAAAAAGTCAAACGTATTCAAGAACTTAGTATGGAGAAAAGTATCATTTAAGCATATTTATGATGTCATTATACAATAATTGTACACCATACAATTTATTGGGGACCGAATTGGGAATTGACTTGTAGGTAGCGAAGTCTTCTCTATTGATATAAAGGAGCATTTTACATGAATCGTATAGGATTAATCTAAGGATGATATCCGATGTATTAATACCATGTATATATTAAAAAAAAAAAATTAAATAAGTGAGGTGATATGTAGGGTTGACAATTCTCGATACGACCCGCGACACGACCCACAACATGACACGAAATAAATGAGTTTGAGTTGAGTTTTTCAACTCGCCAACCCGTTTATTAAATGGGTCATATATAAGTTTCTCAAAAAATAAACGGGTTGACCCGCCAACCCGTTTATATTCATATTAAAAAAAATTAATTTATTTTTGAATATATTTATGTATCAGGTATTAATATTAATAAGTATTATATTATATATACCATTAATTCATAGGCTATTTGATTGTTTTGATATTTTAACTCGTGATAGATGGTCTAAGGTTATAAATCGTAACATATAAGGCTAAGTCTGTAAAATGTTTTATGAATGTTTTTAATTTTCATTTTGATGTTTAAAACTTAAATATCTAAAATTCGGATATGTTTACATCAGCTATCAAGAATTTATTTATTTTTAATTGTCAAGTTTATTTATGGAATCTGACCCACGAATTCAAATCTGATCTACGAACTCGTCAACCTGTGAACCCGTATAAATAAATGGGTTGATGTGTAATATATGAGTTTATATTCCAAAACCTCCAACCCATGATCCGCCAACACGTGACTTGTATATTTAAATGGGTCGTGTTTGGGTTGACATATTTTGACCCGCCAACCTACCAATCCGCGACACGTCAACCCGAACACGACACGATTGTCAAGCCTAGTTATACAGGCATCAGTTGGACTATTTGAATGCATAATCATCTGTTAATTTTCTAATTGTTTTGTTTCTAATGGGTGGTTTTTCTATACAGTTTCATCATTAGTTAAAAAAAAAAAAAAAAAAAAGTTACTACTTTAACATAGTAATAGCTCTACCATTTAAGAATTTTAAGTCAACTTTTGCCATCTCTCCACATGTATTCTCATTTATGCACCGTACCAAAGCGAATATCAGGTACCGATACGCTCTTAATGTCCAAAATTTTATATTAAACAATGTTAGTTGCATTTGTCACTCCCATTAGTATTATAAAAACCATTTGTTTAGGTAGAAAATTAAAATTATGATACATAATCTATTATTATTATTATTATTATTATTATTATTATTATTATTATTATTATTATTATTATTATTATTATTATCTGTGTAGAAGCTTCTTATTGTTAAAAGTATTTAAATCAAACAAAACTCTGCTTAAAAGAAGTAAACCAAAGATTCAAACATGAGGCCTCTAATAAGAATTTCATGGTGGTAGAGTTTGGGTGTTTAAAATTTAATCCTCCATTAATATATGTATTTCTTTATTGCTTTAACTATTGATTTATTGCTACTAATTAAAGAAAGGATTGATAGGGAAGCTTGAACCATAAAGCTAAACTGAAGGTCAGGTCTTGTTTTATTGTTGATTGTGGTTGTATATTTTATTTAGAAGTTCTGGTGGCTTCTTTTTCATTAATCATTGACGCAACCACATACTTAATTATTAATTAATTAAGCAGCTACTTACTATTTTGTAAGTTGCCGTGAGATGTGGTAAATGGAAGGGTTGCGTCATGCTTCAAAACGGAAATTTTCAGTAATTAAATCTGCTCCGTTTAAGTTAAACACAAATGTTAAAATATTTGACAAAATTGCAGGTCTAAGTTGTTTTCTTAAGGTTTTTAAGAACAATTTTGAAAATGATACGTCACAGGTCCTTGTGGTTTGAAAACATTACATGCTTGGTCCTTATTGGTAACCGCGTTTAATTTTTGGATGTTATGCGCGGCCACGTGCTTGTATCCCCTCACAGAAGGATAACTAGTCGTATACCCATCCGTTAGTCCAGTATATTTATGTAAAAGCCATAGATTGATTTTACTTTCGTGTATAATATCACACTTTTATTTGTTCCAATTATAGCATTGTACTATGGAATTCATTATATTTTTGTACTTATATCGTTCATTTGTTCCAATTATACAAACACATATTCACTTATTTTTTGTTTATTATACCAATCTACATTCATTTTTTTTGGCAGTTAACCTACTTGTAAATTCAACTACAATCGCATTAGATGATTAACTAGAACAAATAGAAATACACTTATGCTAATTCTTATAATCAACCCAGATACGGGCTAAATGCGTTAAAAAGCATTGTACTTTCATTTGTTTTTACTAAAATAATATATTTATCATATTTGTATTAAAAAAAATATTACTTATATTTTTAAAATATTGCAAACTAAACCATTGTACTTCAAAAGTACATTGGTATAACTCATTGGCAGTAAATAACAATGTAGTTTAGTATGGCCACAATCACATTTAGCCCACATTACTATGAGTTTAAAAACGGTTAGAATGTTATTTAAACACATGAAATGAATGTCAAGTTAACCCTTAAAACTCACTGCATATTATATTGTTAAACTAATTCTCTTTAATTATAGTTAACATTCACATACTTTACTTGAAAGCTATCTAATTATTCTACGAGCAAGTTAAGTTTAATGGAAAAATAAAATAATATGGCTCACATGGGTAATATCGTCCAAAAATTTGATTGCATCTTTTTTTGGGCAAATTGCAAAGAATAACAACTTACTCTACCCAATTTTCCAATATAGGAGATGAACTTCTTTATTACATGTAATAAAATTGTTAGTACATTATCATTATAGGTAAATAGATGGCAAGTTTTTCCAATATAAGTAAAAGAATAGCAACATATATAACTTTGACATGCGGGAGGGATTTGCAAAACTCTACAACAATAAATAAAACATAAGAAATCCTACAAATGTATCTTTAAACCACATCAAACCTTCTTATAGAATCCTACTTTATTTTTTTTCTCATTTGTACCCATTATAACATTTTACTATGATGTTATGCGCTTGTAGCCGCCAATGCAACATGAGGGATCAACATCGATCTACAACATTTGTCTCAAATGTTTGCATCAACTCTCGTTGGAAACCCGATCTTCTTTCTTGTCTTGCTTTTGATCTTTCTCTTTCAACATCGTTTTTATAAATATTAATTAAGTTTCCAATTTTATTTAAAAATATTGTATAACATTTCATGATTATGTTAGTTTCTTGGCATCAATTGCATCCATTCCATTCCCTTGATAATATGAAGGTTAATTTAATGACCCAAAATGATGGATTATGAATTTCAACATTAACACTAATAAAAGAGTATCTTGGCTCAATGTGAATAAAATATAAAAGATTTTGTTTTTAAAACACAAATTCATATGTCCAAAAGTTTCTAAAACATTGTTTACATTCATGATAAGTCAAAACATCGAAATTCAACTTATTCAACATAAACTGCGAAAAGATGTGTACAATCACACAATCGCCTTTTCCTGCTCATCAGTAGTACCTGTAACATAAAAATCTAAATTGTAAGTCAAAGATTATTAAGGTTACAAAGATATCCAACACCATAGTAAATACATATACAATACAAGCATGCAAATAGGGTTTGTTGGTCCTTGACCTTAACCCAACCATTCGAGGTTTTTTGGTTTACAACACGGAGTAGTAACACCTCAAACCAATCATCAAGGTTTATTGGAACATAGCATCAACCTAACAATCCAGGTTTGTTGCCATGTGGCCTCAACCTTACCATATCGGGTTTGTTGACCTCCAGTCTCAACCTAACCATATCGGGGTTGTTGGTCCATGGCCTTAACCCAACCACATATATGTCGACATATATATATATATATATATATATATATATATACATACATATATATATATATATATATATATATATATAATATAACCAATTAGCACGTAGAACTATCATAGCAATCATACACCTTAGGATACATGAACTCAATAAATGGGTTGGACTTCATGTCTTCAACCTATTGGCATAATGAGAGAACTTACCTCACGATCGACGAGTAACTGTGCATAACTCTGAAACACACACCGACTCTACTGTCCGCCTAAAAAATAAACCGAAACCCAATTCGTAATGTTAGTCTACAATACTCCCAAAAACCCAATAGTCAAACTTGGTCAACGGTCCAAAAGTCAACGCTCCGAAGTCAACTCAGACCGATTACGCCCGGCGTACTCAGCTAGTACGCCCCGCATACTCTTGATCCTGATCGGGATTCATACAGTGTACACTCAGCGTACACCGAGGTGCGCCCAACGTATGCGATGGCTTAAGAACCCCATGTTTAAGGACTTAATCATTTAATTCATTTCATCCAAGTCTCATATCTAGCCTAAAAAATATCCCAAACCATAAAGTTTCCATCTTTATGGTTTTACATGCTTAGAACAAACCCAACAACAAAACCCTAACTCTTCTTAACTACTAAAGCTCTTAATGACTTCCATGAAAGGATCCCAAGGGCCTAGATCATATTTTTATGACTCTAGACATGGAAAAATGTCCAAAAGGACAGCTCAAATGTTCTATAGCATGCTATGCACAAGAAAGGCCATATTTGGGGACAAAAGCTCATATTATCATCAAGCAAGTTAGATCTAGCAACTTAATCATCGAGGTGGGGACTTTATCCCTTCTGGATGATGCAAGACTTGAAGTTCCAAGCTTGCTTCTAGCTTCCAAGCTTCACTACCACCTTATTCTTTATTTTGAACACACAAATACACTCTCAAAAGTATCAAAATGAAATAAAGGGGCTTGGGTTTACAAGAAAACATCTCAATTGATGGAGGTTGGAATGGAGTAAGGAGTTGAGGCTTAAGGATTAACATATATATATATATATATATATATATATATATATATATATATATATATATATATATATATATATATATATATATATATAAGGTCCTAAACCCAAATATTTAGGGTTTTCATACAGACCAAGTACCCCCAGCGTACTCCAAAATGACATCATCTCCAAAAGTGATCCTTACGCTTAACGTACCACCCAGGTACTCCCCGTGTAAGGACTGAACTTGAAAAAATTATAAAGTGAAATATAGGAAAAGAAACTAACTAGGACTCGGTGTAACAATTCTACCCCACTTGGATCCGACTTCGTCCTTGAAGTCCGATGAAGTGAATAACTCCTGATAATGATCCCTCATCTCCAACTCTAGTTCCTAAGTCCACTAGGAGCCCTTCATATTTTTCAATACACCTTAACCAAGGGAACCACCTTGTTGCGTAATGTCTTCATCTTCCGGTCAAGAATCTCTATCGGCCTTTCACTATAGTTCAGGCGCTCGTCGACCTGGATATCATCTAGCGGTACCACTGCTGCATCATCAACCAAACACTTTCATAACTAAGATACATGGAAAGGGCTATGAATTTTACTAAGCTTCTCTGGAAGGTATAGTCGGTAAGCCACCTTGCCCACCCGGGCCACTACTCTAAAGAGACCAATAAACCTGCAACCCAACTTGCCCGCTTCCTAAAGCAAATAACACCCTTCTAGGGTGATACCTTCAGAAGCACCATATCTCTGACCTAAAATTCTAGCTCAGAGTGTCGTCAGTCCACATAACTTTTTTGGCGACTTTAGTTTTTCAGTAATCTCTGTCTGACTTGTTAAATGAGCTTGGACGTCTTGAGCACTATCTTAATGCTACCCATGACCCTCTATTTAACTTCCCCCTAAAAAATGGGAGTTCGACATCTCTTCCCGTACAGAAGTTGAAAGGGAGACATGTCAATGCTAGCATGATAGTTATTGATATAAGCAAACTCAGCCAACGGGAGATAGGAGTCCCTGCTCCCACCAAAATCAATGATGTAGGCACGCAACATATCCTCGAGTGTCTAAATTGTCCGCTCACTCTGCCCGTCGGTCTGTGGATGATAGGTCGTACTGAAATGCAGCCAATTGCCCAACTCTTCTTGAAACTTTTGTTGGAATAGGTGTCTAAGCCCATAACTATAATTTTTATGTACTTGACCCGATAGTAGCATGGTCCTTTTGTGTTGCTTTCACTAGAGCAATTTGATAGGATGGATTTTTGAGAAAGAGGTTATTTGTGATTTATTAATATATTATAAGAATAATATATTAATTGAGAAATCATATTATTTAATTAGTATTGATCAAGAATTAATTTGGAATTAATTAAGTGATCAAATCAGACTGATTAAATTTACAGGGACTGATTAGGTAAATCAATAATATTTATAGTTTGAGCTAATGATTCATGTTGATTAGGGATGGGCTAAATCTATGTAAGAATCTATGAATAGTTAGTCCAATGGGCCTATCATATGGATCACTGGAATACCTAAAGGCTTAAGTAAATTAGGGTTTTATGTATGAAATCCTAGGGATTCCACAGTATGAATTGAACCCTTGCACTCCTAAAATCGGCACTTATACTCCAAGGTGTAAACCTAGCCGTTTTTGGTGCCTCATAACCTTTCTCTCATAATCCTCCCTTTGATTTTGGTGTTTGTGACTCCATTAGAGGTATCACACTTGAGGTACTAAGCTCTTGAAAGGCCAAGAACTACAAGCTACAAATAAGAGGTACTCATCTAACTAGTTTTTATATTCTATATCTCCAATTCCATGCTAGCCAGGGTATATGCTTTGGATAAAATGAAATTGCATGTATAACCTTAGAAACTTAGATCCAAAGATTAAGGTTGTGAGTGCACCATAGGGATGTTATAGTGCTCAAAACCCATTAGTGGTATCAGAGCCTAGGGTGTTTTGAGTTATATTGATGCAATTGTGTTATTTTCAAAGCTGAAAAAAGAAACTTCATTTTTGCTTCAGACTGTTGGACTCGATGAGTCCCATGTGGGAACTTGACGAGTTGGATCATCTAGTGACAAACTCGACGAGTCCATGCCCTGACTCAACGAGTTGGACCATCTGTTGGTAGATTTTTCGAGTTTTTGGCCTGAATTGGATTATGATCATTACCACAAACTATTT
The DNA here is from genome assembly GCF_052625555.1 of Lactuca saligna. Lineage (NCBI taxonomy): Eukaryota > Viridiplantae > Streptophyta > Magnoliopsida > Asterales > Asteraceae > Lactuca > Lactuca saligna. The sequence continues at coordinate 148,404,330 of NC_136425.1, read as the reverse complement.
TGAATCATAAAATTCATTTTTTCTGATATGGTAGTGATTATCCTCATCCATTTAAAAGATAAACTGTCATATTTTAAGATAATTATTTGATTATATGATAAGTTGATTATTTGTATTATTTGATTTGAATTGTCTTACTATATGAGTTGAATTAGGTCTAATTAGTAAAAGATAAAATGATATGATTATTTTATTAGTTTAAAATTTTGATCTAAAAGATTTTGAAGAGTTTCAAAATATGCCCTAAAGTTTTTGAATTTGAAAAGTCTTAATTATAAAATATTAAATTCTAAAACCCTAGTAATTTGAAAAGGTTCAAAAGTGCATCTCTTCGTTTTGTAACTTGAAATTTAATTAAATAGCCTTAATTTTGAAATCTTAAATTTAGAACCTCGATATCTTGAATAGTTCAAACTACACCCTTATGGTTTTATTAAATTAATTAAGTGTTTAATTAAAAGAGAGAATTAATAAATCCATAACGACATGGTTTAAGTTTAATTAAATTAATAGATTAAACCACTTAGTATTTTAAATGTGTAAAATACACCCTTTGTAACACCCCGACTCTCGAGTATTAACTTTACAGATTTATTTTTCATAATTGAAAGGTCTACTCGACGAGTTGGATGCCCTGACTCGTTGAGTAGGAACGTTTTTGGCTACTTGTTTAAGTGACCAACTCGCCAAGTCAGAGCCATGACTCGACGAGTTGGAGCTGGAGGATGAAACCCTAAATTCCAGGGTTTTACATCCTATTTAAAGGATTATTAGCCTCGCTTGGCCTCCCCTCACTGTCCCTTTGAGCTATGAAACCCTAATTCGTGTGTGTGCTCCATTTTGTAAGATTTTCAAGGTTGGAAGGTGGTTTGCAAGAAGAAGACTTGAAGTATAAGAGGATTGGTGCATAGAGGAGCTGGTGGATCTGATTCTTCTGCTTATTGGCATCAGTTTGAAGGTAACAAGTCATTACCTTGACCTTCCCTCCTTCTTGATCTCTTCATGTTTAATATTAGGGCTTTTCTAGCATGTATATTAACCTTTTTCGGGTATGGGCTAGGATGTGAAGTTCTAACTTTAGATCTGAGCTTATCTTGGTCTCTATAGATATAAAGTCTCTAGCTTTAGCAAGTATGAACCTTCCCTTTTGAGTTAAACCCCATTATAATCTTGGATTTGATACTCTAAGCCTTTAGAGCCTTTCATGCACGTAAAGTTTGCTACTTTACGTGATAAACACGCCTTGGGAAACTTGATCTAAAATATGGAGCTTTGGGGTGGCTTAAAAGCATCTGAATGGAGAAAGGACTGAAGGGACTCGACGAGTTGCATGGCCAACTCAACGAGTCTGATGAAGATTGTTGTGCAAGGATTTCTGCATTGGACTCGGCAAGTCAGTAGGATGACTCGGCGAGTCAGCTAGGGTTTTCCCTACATTTGGACATGCATGGACTCGGTGAGTTGTAAGGAAACTTGACGAGTTAACTGGGGGATTCACGACTTCTTGAGTTCTGGAATGACTCGACGGGTTAGTAAGCTGCACTCGACTATTCGGGTCAACATGGACTATTGACCTTGACCGTTGACTTTAGCTGTCACCAAAGGTTGACCAATTTGACTTCTGGGGGTATTTGGTAAATTGGAAATTTACGGAATGGCTTTATGGTAAATATAGGTTATGGAGTCCATGGTTGTGATTCGATAGTTTGAGCTTATCTTTTCAGTTCGACATTTGCGAGGTGAGTTTTCCTCACTATACTCAAGGGTCTAAGGCACCAAGGCTGGCCCTTTGGATTGTTATCCTGATATATTATGCTAGTATGATCTGTTAGATCGGTATCCTGATAGATAGGATGGTATATGCTATTATGATATGTTAGATCAATATCCTGGTAGATAAGATGTTATTATGTTGCTATGATCAGTTAGATTGGTTTATCTGTCTATATACTATTATGTAATTATTTGTTATATGTGCACATGTTTAATTAGTGGTTGAGGCTTGTCTACTTTGTGTGAAAGCCAATAGACCTGGGCATTCCAACCCTGGGCCGTAAGTATTCCATCCCGAGGATGATTGGACTCGTATTATGTAGGCATTCCAACCTGTTGGTTGTAGGCCTGGGGTATTCCATCCCGAGGATGATTGGATCTATAGTATGTTGGCATTCCAACCGGATGGTTGATGGCCTGGGGTATTCCAACCTGATGGTTGATTAGACCCATATTATGTTGTTTGTGATTATATGTGTATTATTATGTGTATGGGTGTTTGGGGGGAACTCACTAAGCTTTGGGTTACAGTTTCAATTTTATTTCAGGTACATCAAATGATCGTGGGAAGGCAAAGACGTGATCGTACAACTCCTCACATTTATGTTTATGTTTCTGGGATACTCTGATATTATACTATTTTGAAACAAGTTTTGTAATGTTTAATGATTTTGAAACATTTTAAAAAGTTTAAATTTGGCATGATTTTATGGATGTTACAAGTTGGTATCAGAGCCTCGGTTTGAGTGAATTGGAAGAACACTCGTGTGAATCCAGTCTCAAATCAAGGAAAAGATTTTTAAAAAGATTAATGGTTTTCAAAATAAGTAAAGGAGGATGCAGAGTGTACGATCAGCCGGAGCCAGTAAGTAGACCCCAAAATACTGATTGTGATATGTTAGAACAACATGCTAGTACTAGGCTGGGGATCTTCAGGTATTTCATGATAGAATTTCCTAATTCTATGATGCCCAATAGCCTAGGGTTTTCCTTATATAAAATTGACATCCTTACTGTAGTTGCTTAGTGTATGCATCACGGCTGTACATAATTAAGATCTTATAGCCCGAGAATATTTGGTTTAGCTTTATTTCCTATTCCTTGTTTGGTTGTGGGCTTAGAGTAGGACCGAGTATTCAAATGTCTATGGGGTCCAACATTATGTATGGTTAGCATACACGAGTGCTGCAGGGTTGGTGGAAGTTTCATAGGTGGGTTGTGTGAGGCCGGTAGGTCAGTTATGAGATAGTTAGCTTTCATCCAGGAGTATGGATTGAGCGACCATCATGTATATGCATATTGTTAAGGTGTTAGGATGATACTTGAGACAAATATGGGTAGGTGTGGAAGGTAGTATGGGCACATACTACTTAAACCACAGGACCCATACATGTAGCGAGGAAGTTGGTTCCCTATTATTTGTGCAGATTATCTGATATCTTCCTGGTGTATTTTCAGTATGGTGGTTACGAGGCGTTTTATGAATGGATCCTTATCGGGACCAGGGCAGGATGATCAGGGTACCCTAGCAGCACCCGAGATCATCAGTTAGGATGGGCTGACATTGATAGAGGATCGAGTCAGGGAGATCATCCACGAGGAGGTGGTCGAGATTGTCTGGGGTCAGATTTCGAATATGTTTGGGTCTATCAAGACCGCTGTGATGGAGTATTTTGATGATAGGTATACAATCCTAGCCGAGACGGCTACCGCAATAGCTACAGTAGTTGTAACAGCAATAGGGGGAGGATCCAATCGGGGCTTCCAGTATTGGGACTTCGATAAAAGGAATCCCCGACCTTCGATGGGACTCACGATCTAATCATAGCCATGAGGTGGCTGTCTGACGTGGAGGGATGTTTCTTCACGTGCTCATGTCCTACTGACCAGAAGGTCAGATGTGCCCTAAACTTGTTAAGGTCTGGGGTAAAGGATTGGTGGAGACTGATGACTGGGTCATATACGGATGACCAGAGAGCTACTGTTACTTGGGAGTAGTTCAGGGATATGTTCCGCGCTCGCTACATTCCACGGGCCGACCACGAACGATTGTCACAGGAGTTCTTTGATCCGAGACAGGGTACGGAGTCGGTGTCGGAGATCACTCGCATGTTTACCGAGATGGCAATGTTTTGCCGGTAGTTTGCTTCAGAGCAGGCTCAGATGACACATTATCTATGCATGCTCAAGACTGAAATCTGTTAGTTTTTTGCCACCTAGCGATATAATACACTATTGGAGTTATAAGAGGCTGATAGTGTTGGATAAGGTGTCTACGTCTGTAACTATATTTGGTATGTACTTGTCCCGGCCCAGCATGGTCCATTTAGGTTACACTTTACTGAAACAATTTGTATGAATAATCTTTTAAGAATAGTATATTTATGATTTATTAATATATTATAAGTTATAATATATTAATATGAAATCATATTATTTAGTTAGTATTGATCAAGAATTAATTTGGAATTAATTTAGTGATCAAAAGAAACTAATTAAATATGGACTCTTGTATATATAGAATGAGCCAAAGTTCATTTAGGACGGGCTAAGCTTGCATGGATTGTCCATGGAGTTTTTAACCCATGGATCCTATGGAAATGAAAGGTAATTGGTATTAGGGTTTACATGGATGTAACCCTAATCCACCATACTATATAAAGAGGTATGTGGCACATGAAATGACACTAGTGTATGAGATAACAAGAGTGGGCTGATTTCTAGAGTGCTTCATATTCTCTCAAAGTCTTCCAAGTTATTTTGGTGATTTGTGATTCCACTTAAGGCATTCACATTATTGGTACTAGGCTCTTGAAGCTCCAAGCAATCAACCACAAGAAAATGTATGTCATCCTACTAAGTTTTTATATTACAAGTACCCCATGATATGCTAGTTAGGATGAAAACCTTGGAAAAATCATATTTGCATGTATAATAGAGAAAACATAGATCCAAGGTTTCTAGGGTTTCGTGTACACCATAGGAGTGTTAGAATGCTCAAAACCTATCAGTAGTATCAGAGCATAGGCTTGTTTTCATTACACTTGATGAAAATTGCTAAAAAAAGGTCGAAATCCTTCTCACTGTTCAATGAACTCGCCGAGTCCATTGGGGGGGGATCGACGAGTCCAAGTGAAAACTCATCCTACTCGTCGAGTAGGAGGCCCTGTGTGTTGAATTTCGAGTTTTGTTGCTGGAATTGGACTATGATCATTACCCTAAACTGTTTTAGGTTGTTAAACTTGTTTTTGATGTGGTAATGATTGTGCTTATCCAATTTCAATGATAATTATCAAAGTTTCAAATTTTATATTAAGTTCATATGATTCTTGAAAATTGTTGATATGAATGTTCATGCTTATGAGTTTTGGTAGATCATAGGAATTATTTGCAAATTGTTTGGTAGTATAATTCTTGATCTAAATGCCAATTAATGGACTCCATAACTTGCCCTCAATTTATGGAATTCCAAAATTCTTTTCTTTAAAACCATTAAAACTCATAAGTTATAGAAATGAAAAGTTTTGAATAGTTTCAAAACTTGCCCTCAAGTTTTGGAATTTGTAAAGTCTCACACACACTTTAATTCCAATCCCTAAAGTTTTAAAAAGTTTAAAATTCAACCCTTATACTTTATGGTATTATAAGTTTATAATATATATATATATTATATATATATATATATATATATATATAAGATTAAGTCAGTCTTACTGTTAGTAGGCCTCATTCACGAAGTCGATCTACAAGGGGGTATAAAGTTGCTGCCTATAAAATGGCATCTTAATGTGTGTCCACTCTCACCCACCGCTTCCTTGACTGGTGGAGGGTCGTTAGCCGAATGGGTAGGATAGGACTATAATTCTCATTAAGTATAATGACAATGATAAAGTAACTAAATCTTTTATAAATTCCCAATCTTATTTATTTTAGGAAAATGTGAATTTGGTGCTAACCCATGAAATTTCACTTTGTACCTTACCAAGTCATTGGTGGAGTGTGTGTGGTTAAGCGGCACACTAACTTGGACTAGTAAGAGTGAAAATTGTTAACTTAATATTTATCATAGATCGGTGGAGCGCGTGTGGTTAACTGGCACGTCGATTAGCTGATAAACTTAAGGGTACCAAGTTAATTTTCATGGTTATTCACACATTGTTTGTGATCCTCGGCACCTCAGTCACAAACGTGAGAGTGCACAATCGAGATTAAACATGCCATTGAAAAGTTCAATGAATCCCAAATGATCTAGGAGTTTCAATCCAATTAAAACCTAATACCTATTTCATTTTTTTATGGTGGAAATTGGTGAATCGTCATTCGCCTACCTTCAAATATTTCATAGCTTGGATTTCGACATCCCTCTTCCAAGTTATAAAATATTGTGTTGGATCCTAGCCTTAATATTACATTTGGGTGTCTTATTAAGAACTATTTATTTAATCTAAACTTGTATTTATTCTTTTCAAATGTCTTCCAACAATGCTTCTGGCTCAAACCCTACCGGCTCCTTTTCTCTCATGAATCTTTGTGAGAGAGTGATCTTTGATGGTTCCAACTTTAATGATTGGATCAGGAACATCAGGATGGTCACACGTTACGAGGAAAAGGAATATGTCCTTAACAAAGAGCTAAAGGAAATCGGTGAGTCTGTTGCTACTCCACAGGAGATCGTTGACTTTAGAACTCATGAGAGAGATGCCACCAAGGTGGCATGTATCATGTTTGCCACAGTGACAGCTGAACTCCAAAATTCCTATGAGGACTTTTACCCTTTTGAGATGCAGATATACCTGATGGATAGATACCATCAGAGTGCTCGTCAAGAGAGGTAAGAAATCATCTCTTCCATGATAACAACCCGAATGAAGGATGGTGAATTCATCATGGGCCACATGCAGAAAATGCAAAGGTTTGTGGACCATTTATTGAAGTTGAATGTGAACTTCCCTAAGGAGTTGGATTTTGACATTATACTACACTCCTTACCTACTTGTTATGATCAGTTCTAAATGACCTATCATAAGAACAAGGAGGAGGTCACACTCAGCAAGCTTCAAGGACTTTTGAAGACCGCCAAAAGTGGTCTCATAAGTAAAACGTTTGTTACCACTCTTATTCCTAACACTGCCCTTGTTTTGGAAATCACGCAAGGTAAAGGGAAAAAGAGGTAGACGCCTTCGAAGGGCACCAAGGGAAAGTCTCTTGATGCCTCCTCTTCGAGTGGAACCAAAGGTGGTTCTACCACTCCCTCTTCCAACCCAAAAGAAGCTGAATGCTTCTATTGTCATGATAAGGGGCACTAGAAACGAAACTGCCCCAAGTACCTGCAGGATGTTAAGGATGGGAAGGTTAAACCTACCCATGCAGGTATTTACACTATATTGTCTAACAACTCACTACATACTACTTCTTGGGTTCTTGATACAGGTTATCGTATTCATATATGTTCTGATTTGCATGGCCTAAGAAGAAGTGAGGATGTGGAGCACTGAAAGATAAACTTGATCATGGGGAATAGGAAAGCTTTACCTGTCACCAAGATTGGAGTTTATTCTTTGATGCTGAGTAGTAGGTTAATATTAGATTTGAATAAATATTGTTACTCGTCTGGAATGGCGAGAAATATTATTTCTTTTCATGGTTTGTACAAACAAGGATTTACTTTTTCATTTGATAATGAATGTGGTGGTATTAATGCTTTTTATAATAATGTTCTTTATTTTAAAGCATTACCTTGTGATGGTTTATATGAAACTATGTCAGTTGTAGACAACTTAGGAAATAATGTATTGTATATTGATTCTTCCACTACTTTGAACAAAGCATCCTTGTGGCATTGTCATCTTGGACATGTTAACAAGAAGCGCATTGTCCAACTCCAAAAGGTTGGAGTCTAGGAATCATTTGACTTAAAGTTAGATGATAGTTGCGAGTCTTGTTTTCTTGGAAAAATGACAAAGTCACCCTTCACTGGTACTTGTGCTAGGGGTGAAGGTTTGTTGGACCTCATACACACAGATGTGTGTGTACCCTTTAAAACCGCCACAAAAAATGCTACCCGCTTTTATGTGACTTTTATTGATGATTAAAGTAGATATGTTTATGTTTACTTAATCAAGCATAAGTTAGAAACCTTTGAAAAGTTCAAAGAGTTTAAATAGGAAGTGGAGAATCAATTGGGCAGGAACATTAAGATGCTTCGATCCAATCGAGGTGGAGATTATCTTAGTACAGAGTTCCTTGAATATCTTAAGGAGTGTGGAATTGTTTCACAATTGACACCTCCCAGGACACCACAACTTAATAGTGTAGCTGAGAGGCACAATCGAACCTTGTTGGACATGGTTTGTTCCATGATGAGTCAAGCTTCGTTACCAATCTCATTTTGGGGGCATGCCTTAGAGACTGCCGCCCATATCCTTAATCTAGTCCCAACTAAAAAGGTTGCCAAAACACCTAATGAGATGTGGACTGAGAAAGTTCCCACTTTATACCACATCAAGATTTGGGGTTACGAGACTTTCGTGAGGCGTGAGACTCATGACAAGCTCAAACCTCATAGTGAGTGGTGTATTTTCATCGGCTACCCCCATAAATCCTTTGTTACCTCTTCTACAGAACTAATGAGAATGTGGTCTTTTTGGCAAGGAGAGGAGTCTTCCGTGAGAGAGAATTTATAAGCCAAGGAAACAGTGGGAGGCAAATTGATCTTGAAGAGATTCAGGAGTCAAGCTGTGAAGGAACCTCAGACACTAGCAATCAACCTGAAGAGGAAACTCCTGTTGAGCCAATTGACGAGTATGTACCTCTGAGGCGTTCCACTAGAGTAAGAAATCCGCCTGAGCATTATTATGGTTTCCATATTATTGCAGAAGGTGATACATTTATTAATGATAGTACACTGGTAAATTTGGATGAACCTAACAGCTATATGAAAGCCATGGAAGGCCCTGAGTCTGCTAAATGGAAAGAGGCTATGGACAGCAAGATTCAGCCCATGTATGACAATCAACTTTGGAACCTGGTTGGTAATGTACCAGGTCGTAAGACAGTCGGGTGCAAATGGATCTTCAAAAAGAAGACCGACATGGATGGGAAAGTGCACACTTATAAGACGTGATTGGTTTCTAAGGGCTTCACTCAAACTTAGGGAGTTGACTATGATGAAACCTTTTCACCAGCAACGAAGATTAAGTCTTTTAGGGTTATGCTAGCCATTGCTACATTTCATGATTATGAAATATGGCAAATAGATGTGAAAACCACTTTCCTTAATGGAAAGTTAGCTGAAGTTGTTTACATGAGTTAGCCAAAGGGTTTTGTCAATGCAAAGTACCCTGATAGAGTGTGCAAGCTTGAGAAATCCATTTATGGATTGAAACAAGCATCTTGCACCTGGAATCTTTGTTTTGATGAGAAAATCAAAGAGTTTGGTTTTTCGAGAAGCGAGGATGAGTCCAGTATGTATGTCAGAGCTAGTGGGAGTATAGTTACCCTTTTGGTATTGTATGTGGATGACATACTACTCATAGGAAATGACATCCCAACTTTTCAGGAGATTAAGTCTTGGCTTGGGAAGTGTTTCGCTATGAAGCACCTTGGAGAAGCTGCCTATATCCTAGGAATAAGGATATTGAGAGATACGAGTAAAAGACAAGACCATTTTACCCCTCCATGGGCTTAATAGACCACATGTTGACCAATCCTAAAAGTCAACCGAAAGTAAACAGCAGGGAGTACGCTGTGCGTACCAACTCTTTACGCTGGGCGTACTCGATTGCTATGCAGGCATCGGGGATACTCGACCCCTACGTTGTGCATACTGGGATTACACCCAACGTACGTCCCAGTTTCACTCTCTTCACATTTTTGGTCTTAAACAGTTAAGACATTGGCTCATAATTCAGATATGGGCTCCCTAATGTCTCTTAATCCATAAAGTCGATGACTTTAAGCCTTTACATGGCTAAATAGGTCACAAACACTCAAAACACCCATCCCCTTTTCCTTATGAAGCTCATAACTCGTGCAAGGCTCACTCCTAACGTCCAAGATTGGATTTTTATGACTTTACTTCACAAAATACATTGAAAACCCTAAAACATTCCATAAGAATGAACCAAACCATACAATGAGAAAGCTTGAAGCTTTATACCTTTTTGTGAAGATTTCCACATAGCTAAGATCAAATCCAAACTCCTGGGGCTCTCACTCCTTATTCTCCAAGCTCCTTCTCTTCGTCAAGAACACAAAAGTACACTCACAAGCTCCCAAATGCACTCTCCAGCTATAAGGACGAAGATTTAGGGTTAGGAGGGTATGGTGTCTGGGAATGGTGGCCAAGAATGACGCCATCATGTCCTTTAAATAGGGAGCTCAATAACAATTAGGGTTTCATTTTGGGCCTAGTACGCCCAACGTACCCACTGGTACGCCCAGCGTACTAGGTGGCCTCCACATCACATGCACGCATTTGAGTACGCTGAGCGTACACTCTAGTACGCCCCACATACTCGTTTACCACCTTTGCTCTAATAAGGGCCAAAATAGACAAGATCTCAAAAGATCAAGGTTTACAAAATATACATGGACTTGGGATGTTACAATTCTCCCCCACTAGAATCAGACTTCACCCTCGAAGTCATGCTCCACAAATAACTCTGTATGTTGCTCATGTTGGGTTTTTAGCATTCTAACTATCCTATGGTGTAACGCCCGCAGATCCGGACTAGTCAATTTAGAGGCAATAGGGGTCGAAAATGACTTTTCGACAAAAGATTATTTAGAATAAATAATCTTAACCAAATTGTAGAATATGTCACAAGTTTTCCGTACATATAAAGAACGCCGAAATCCGAGTTATAACGAAGAAGTTATGGCTCGCCGAAGTTTTACGGCAAAACCGGCACGGCACCGGAAGACATAAATAGTGAATTTACGATAGAAGACTTTTTAGCCTTAGTAATCTAAACAAAAGTAGTAGAATATGTTAAACTAAGAGTGTTGATAAAAAGAACGCCCAAATCTGACTTCGTATGAGGAAGTTATGATTTTTCTAAGATTCGGCTTAGCAGTGTACAGCCCGAAACTCGAATTTTAGTTCGAGCGGTTTTTGGCTTACGTGAAATAAATGAGAGTTGAATATCTCATTAATAGGAACTCAACGGTAAAAAGACAGACGAAAACGGAGTCCGTATGAAGGAGTTACGAATTCTTCGCGGTCATTTAACAGTCTAAACGCCTCGTACTGTTAAATTTAAGATCGGTCGAGAATTAGCCGACGGAGTCAAAATGAAAGTTGTAGATATTATTTTTACCTACGCGTGGATATAAAGAACGTCAAAAACGGAGGTCGTATGTGAAAGTTACGGATTTTAGAAGTCGGAAGTGTGTTGTGCGAAAATGGGTGATGTGGCACAATCTTGGCCATTGCTTTCTCCCCAGGTCTTGCCACTAGATGGTGACATGTGGCACCAAGTTCAGCCATTTTCACCCTATAAATACCACCTCTCCCACCCTCATTTTCTTCACACCTTTCTCATTCTTTCTTCTCTTTACTCTCTCTCTAGAACCTCTCTCTAGCCCCGAAATCCCCCGAAAAGCCTAGGGAACCTCCCTAGCACGATGCGGAAGCCCCAGAGTGCTCGACGGCTCCGAGAAGAAGATCTTTTCGGCTCGGAAACGCTGCTCCAAGCAAAGCCTGGTTTTCTATAAAACCCGCTGTAAGTGAGCTACGCCTACGCTATTTTTAATATAGTTTTTATTTAATTATATTAACATTATTAAGAACATATAATAAATACTTGGGCTATTATTATGGGTTATATAAGTATTTTTTTTTGCTTATATAATAGTAATAATAGCTAGACTATTAATTAGTCTCGGCGAATAATTGACTAAAATCTATTGGTGATAATACTAGGTTTCGTCGAAAGAAATTATTTTAAAGTAAACGAAGCGCTGTCCGAGTACCGAGTCACCACCTTCTCAGGTGAGTGCATAGTCCCTTTCATCTTACACATAGATATGAAGTATTTTATATAAACTACGTGCTATGTGTGCATATTATCTGAATACTTGCTGTCTATGCTGGATGAACGTTTTATACATGTTTTAAAGGATTTAAACTGTATACGTATTTTATATATACGAATATGTTGGGTATGATGATGGGTAGATAAATGATGAGAGATAGAAGATGATGTGAGTATACATTGGCAGCTATAGACTTAGTGCCTATGGGACAAACACCGGTAGCTATGGACTTAGTACCTGTTAGACGTTGGTAGCTATGGATTTAGTACCTGTTGAACATTGGTAGCTATGGACTTAGTACCTATTAGATAAAGACTGGTAGCTATGGATTTAGTACCCGATGAATAGACTATAGCAGCTATGGAATTAGTGCTTTATGAACGAACATTGGCAGCTATGGATTTAGTGCCAGTCCTAGAACCCTGGAAGTAAGGGACTTCGGAATAAACGAATGAAGAATAGATGACTCTTAGGATAAATCCTTAAAGAGTAAAAAAAAAAAGATAACGGGGATGGGTAATTGGGTTGATTCTTTGATTGAACATAATAATTATATTATTGTGGGTTGAAAACCCTATGTACTCACCAGGTTTCCCAACCTGACCCACTCAGTTTATTTATATCACAGGTGTTGATACGAAGTCACTTTACACTGAGAGATTTAAAGAGATGTAGATCACTAGTGTAAATACATGTAAGTTCTGTTTATGCTTATGTTTCTGTATTAACGATGACATCCCAAACGTTTTAAGATGAATAAAAATACGTTTCTTCAAAAATGTTTTAATAACGTATTTATCGTGTTTTTCTGGGAACAAATTCCGCAACCTTTTTATAAAATGAAGTACTCTGATTTTTATAAAGCATAAACAAAATCGGTCTTTTTCTGGCCGTGAAAATGGGGATGTCACAGTTGGTATCAGAGCATTAGTTTAAGCGAACTAGGAATATGGATTTATTTCTAGACTTAAACTTAGAATGCTAAGCGATGATTGTGAGGTGTGAGCACTAGCTTATTTTAGGAATGATGCTTAAATTGCTTTTATGTGCTAAATGCTTTGTGCATGATATGTTGTTAATTGTTCGGATCTATGGTCTGTTGCCGACCGGATCTGGAAACTTTATGTGTTTAGGATTCTAAACGTACGACTACGGTATTAGAACTAGCATGTAAACGTTACGGAGCGATAAGGATGATTTAAACGTCAAGTAAAGGTCTAAATTCACCTTATTCGGTGTATAGATCGAGATGGTAAGGACCCGTAGCGGAAACGTAAACGCAAATGGGAACAGGAACCAACCCCTAGTGGTTCAGCAAATACCTGTTGTTGAAGAAGTTGCGCCTGAGCCAGTCACCATGGCTGGAGTTCAAGCCATGATTCGGGCTATGTTAGCTGAACAAAGGGAAGAAATGAGACAGATGTTGAATAGGGACGAACCTACCGTACATGTTGAACCGACGGAGCCAGTTCCCGAGCAATCTGAGGAAGGGAACTACAGCCGCCAAGTGAGTTGAGTAGGGACTCAAGGTGAGCAAAGGGATGGCCCAGAAGGGAGAAACAACAAGGATGGGCGGATGTACAAGAATTTATTGGGTGCGAAACCACCAAGCCTCTCAGGAAGCCCGAAGCCGGTTGAGATTATGGATTGGATCTCTGAGATGCAGATGGTGTTTGAGAGCTGCAGCTATAACGAGAAACAGAAGACTGTCTTCGCAGTAAGACAACTGAAAACTAGAGTCTTGAGCTGGTGGAAGCTATTGGCAGATACGATGCCACGAGGAGAAGCCTTAAGGATGTCGTGGGAAGAGTTTTTGGAACAGTTGAAAATGCAATATTGCTCGGAGATAGATCTGATAGACCTAAACAATGAGTTTCAGAACCTGAAGAAAGGGAAGATGAGTGTTAATGAGTATGCCACCGCATTTACCGAGAGGATGAAGCTATTTCCCTACTTGGTGCCTACTGAACTCTCCAAGATTGATAGGTTTGCTAACGGACTGCCCACTGACTTTGGCCCAATGGTCAAAATGACAACTACCTTGAAAGCAGCTGTTAGGGCAGCTAAGAACGTAGAGGCTCAGATAAGAGAAAAGGTAGGTCTAGAAAAAGATAAGGTAGGAGAGAAGCGGAAGTTTGAAGGATCTTCGAGGCCGAACAAGGAAAGCAAATTCTCAAAGTTTGGAGGAGCAAATGGAGGTGAAGCAAGATGGTGTGATAGATGCAAGAAGAAGCATGGTGGAAAGTGCAACGAAGAAGTGACTTGTTACAAGTGTGGGAGGACTGGTCACTATTCCAAAGACTGCACGCATAATGACAAAGTATGCTATGGATATGGAGGCAAGGGGCACATGTCCAGAGACTGCCCAAAGAAAAATAAAACAGCAAGACCAGAAACGCCACCAAGGCCAAGGGCATTTCACATGATCCTCGACGAAGCAGAGAACCATGCGAGGAATCAAGAATGAGGACTTCTTACCCGAGGATCGGATTATGCAGTAGTCATAGTTTCGTATGATGTAGCCTAGTAGAGGCATAGTCTAGGGTGAACTTGAACACCTATGTAATCGTTTCAAGAAATGATATAAAACCTTCGTTTTGTTATCTGATGTGTTGAATGATTGTATGAATTGCTGCATGGTGACTTGGGAAACTGCGGGACAATACTTGGGACGAGTATGAGTAGGTGTGAATGGTAGTAGAGGCCTATACTACCGGAAGCACAGGACTCACACTTGGATCAGGGAAAGTCACAAGGTTACCAAGAAGCCAGTAATTGATTTCGTTTTATTCAAGTATGCCGTTACCATTGTTTCGGTAATGACTAAGAAGATTGTTGTTATCCAACCCTAGTGGTCATGTCACATTGAGTCCGACTACGATGAGTAGGTTACGTGGTTCAGAGAACCAAGTTTGATATAGCGTCCGACTTAAACCAAACGATTAAAAATCAAAGCGACCAATAGAAGTATCGGCTCGACGCTAAAGAAGTTGGTAGCTAGAAATGCTACATGTTAAAGTGTGATTATATCACATTAGAACGTGAAGGAAGGCATAGTTTATTTCAGAATTTAACTCTAAAAGACCTAAGTCTAAATGAGCATCACATGATGATACGTCGTAATCTGGAGTCTAACCTGAAGAAGATAGCAGGTGCACAATTAAGTACTACTTACAGACAATAAGTCTAAAAGATAGACTCGAAGGAATAAAGAAGTTATAATTATTACCTAGGATGAAGAGATGACGTATGGAGTCATTATACGAGCCCTGTTTCGTTGATGATTCCGGGACGTAATCATCCTAAGGGGGAGATAATTGTAACGCCGGCAGATCCGGGCTAGTCAATTTAGAGGCAATAGGGGTCGAAAATGACTTTTCGACAAAAGATTATTTGGAATAAATAATCTTAACCAAATTTTAGAATATGTCACAAGGTTTCCGTACATATAAAGAACGCCGAAATCCGAGTTATAACGAAGAAGTTATGGCCCGCCGAAGTTTTACGGCAAAACCGGCACGGCACCGGAAGACGTAAATAGTGAATTTACGATAGAAGACTTTTTAGCCTTAGCAATCTAAACAAAAGTCGTAGAATATGTTAAACTAAGAGCGTTGATAAAAAGAACGCCCAAATCTGACTTCGTATGAGGAAGTTATGATTTTTCTAAGATTCGGCTTAGCAGTGTACAGCCCGAAACTCGAATTTTAGTTCGAGCGGTTTTTGGCTTACGTGAAATAAATGAGAGTTGAAGATCTCATTAATAGGAACTCAACGGTAAAAATACAGACGAAAACGGAGTCCGTATGAAGGAGTTACGAATTCTTCGCGGTCATTTAACAGTCTAAACGCCTCGTACTGTTAAATTTAAGATCGGTCGAGAATTAGCCGACGGAGTCAAAATGAAAGTTGTAGATATTATTTTTACCTACGCGTGGATATAAAGAACGTCAAAAACGGAGGTCGTATGTGAAAGTTACGGATTTTAGAAGTCGGAAGTGTGTTGTGCGAAAATGGGTGATGTGGCACAATCTTGGCCATTGCTTTCTCCCCAGGTCTTGCCACTAGATGGTGACATGTGGCACCAAGTTCAGCCATTTTCACCCTATAAATACCACCTCTCCCACCCTCATTTTCTTCACACCTTTCCCATTCTTTCTTCTCTTTACTCTCTCTCTAGAACCTCTCTCTAGCCCCGAAATCCCCCGAAAAGCCTAGGGAACCTCCCTAGCACGAGGCGGAAGCCCCGGAGTGCTCGACGGCTCCGAGAAGAAGAGCTTTTCGGCTCGGAAACGCTGCTCCAAGCAAAGCCTGGTTTTCTATAAAACCCGCTGTAAGTGAGCTACGCCTACGCTATTTTTAATATAGTTTTTATTTAATTATATTAACGTTATTAATAACATATAATAAATACTTGGGCTATTATTATGGGTTATATAAGTATTTTTTTCGCTTATATAATAGTAATAATAGCTAGACTATTAATTAGTCTCGGCGAATAATTGACTAAAATCTATTGGTGATAATACTAGGTTTCGTCGAAAGAAATTATTTTAAAGTAAACGAAGCGCTGTCCGAGTACCGAGTCACCACCTTCTCAGGTGAGTGCATAGTCCCTTTCATCTTACACATAGATATGAAGTATTTTATATAAACTACGTGCTATGTGTGCATATTATCTGAATACTTGCTGTCTATGCTGGATGAACGTTTTATACATGTTTTAAAGGATTTAAACTGTATACGTATTTTATATATACGAATATGTTGGGTATGATGATGGGTAGATAAATGATGAGAGATAGAAGATGATGTGAGTATACATTGGCAGCTATAGACTTAGTGCCTATGGGACAAACACCGGTAGCTATGGACTTAGTACCTGTTAGACGTTGGTAGCTATGGATTTAGTACCTGTTGAACATTGGTAGCTATGGACTTAGTACCTATTAGATAAAGACTGGTAGCTATGGATTTAGTACCCGATGAATAGACTATAGCAGCTATGGAATTAGTGCTTTATGAACGAACATTGGCAGCTATGGATTTAGTGCTAGTCCTAGAACCCTGGAAGTAAGGGACTTCGGAATAAACGAATGAAGAATAGATGACTCTTAGGATAAATCCTTAAAGAGTAAAAAAAAAAAAAGATAACGGGGATGGGTAATTGGGTTGATTCTTTGATTGAACATAATAATTATATTATTGTGGGTTGAAAACCCTATGTACTCACCAGGTTTCCCAACCTGACCCACTCAGTTTATTTATATCACAGGTGTTGATACGAAGTCACTTTACACTGAGAGATTTAAAGAGATGTAGATCACTAGTGTAAATACATGTAAGTTCTGTTTATGCTTATGTTTCTGTATTAACGATGACATCCCAAACGTTTTAAGATGAATAAAAATACGTTTCTTCGAAAATGTTTTAATAACGTATTTATCGTGTTTTTCTGGGAACAAATTCCGCAACCTTTTTATAAAATGAAGTACTCTGATTTTTATAAAGCATAAACAAAATCGGTCTTTTCTGGCCGTGAAAATGGGGATGTCACATATGGTGTACATGCAACCCTATAAACCTTGGATCTATGTTTTCTCTATTATACATGCAAATAAGAACTTTCCAAGGCTTTAATCCTAACTAGCATATTATGAAGTTCTTATACTACAAAGTACTAGTTAGATGACATACCCTTTGATGTAGCTTGATGTCTTCAAGCTTTAAGAGCTTAGACCCAATAGTGTGGAAGCCTCAAGTGGAATCACAAATCACCAAAACACCTTGGAAGACTTTAGAGAATATGGATACTTGGTTCTCTCTAGTGAAATCGACTAGCCCTTCTTAGTGTACCACACTATTGGCAATTTCACCAACCAATGACATCTTTATATAGTATGGAGACTAGGATTAAACCCATGACCTTTCATTTCATATGATCCATGGGTTAAACACTCCATGGACTATCCATGAGAGCTTAGCCCAACCTAAATGAACTTGGTCCATTCCATATATATAAGAGTTCATATTTAATTAGTTCATTTTGATCACTTAATTAATTCTAAATTAATTCTTGATCAATACTAATTAAATAATATGATTCCATATTAATATATTAGAAATTATAATATATTAATATTAATCATAAATATACTATTCTCAAAAGACTATCCATATAAATTGTGTTGGTGAAGTGCAACCCAAATGGACCATGCCGGGTCGGGTCAAGTACATACCAAATATAGTTATGGACTTAGACATTAATCCAACAGTCTCCCACTTGGATAAGTCTAAAACTATTATTGAGTATGACTTCAAAACCTAACTGGCAATCGTAGATCTTAAAGCCGTTGTCGAACTCTGATCTTGTCAACAAACTTGTCCATTAGATAAGGGATCATATATTCCTCCATTCTAGATATCATATGGACTGAGACATGGATTATAGTCATTCTCTCTGTCCATTTGTTGTTTCCCGATTTCCGATTCATGACAACTGACTAATTGAACAAATCAAATCAGTACTGGCTTGGCCAAGCACTTACATGTGTCATCATTAAATCATCGAGGGGCCCACTGATATCGCTTTTATCCCAAAGGTAAAAGGAATGGATAAACTTCGACTCATATGGCTTGTTCTACTACTTGTTGAATCATACACAAAGACACGTTTTATAGCACCGAGTTACCGAATGCGTTTTCATGCAATCAATGTACAACCAACTCATAGTAACAACTCATATCTCTAGGTTTGAAGAATATAAGATATTATCATCTCATGATCACTCGTGATAAAATCCATGAAGTGATTCCAATGAGCGCGGGTTGAATCCAATACTCAGAACTTATGAGCACTCATGAGTATTGTAGCCCTTTGTCCAACACCTTAGACCTCTACAAGCCAACCCATGACAGTCTTGATTCATATCTACTTCCAACATATGACCGACTATGGATGGTTTGAATAACTTAGTCATTCTGGAAGAATAACCTAGTTTATTCTGGAAGTCAAAACATGCAAAATGAAACACACTAATAATTGAATCCAATATGGTATCAAAACCTATGAACGTAAATAAAACACCTTTTATTTATCACCATATGATTACACATTATTCATTGTATACTGTTTCAGCTATCAACTTTATTCTTGAATTTAAAACAATGGTTGTCCCATGCTCCAAGCATGTACACTATGTTTTCTAAACACTAGTTATTCCATACACCAAGTATGCATACTATGTTTGTCTATGATCTTTACTTTTTGAACTTGATCAATTGAACATAACTCCAATGATCCTCTTTTCACAGTCCCAAATCCTTACTGCAAATGCAAGAATTCCAAATTCATGCGATTTACTGAAATCTGTTAGATTCTAAACTTATATGCATTGATCCTCTTGTAATGATTATGCACGAAGTCAGAAAGACTTGACAACAACCATTACAAAGCATTCCAAAGGCGATCAAATCCTTAGAAACATCCTTCTTGCATTAAGTTTTCTAATCTTAAACAGATTGAAAATTTCTAACTTTGAAACATTTCCAGATTCCATTTTAACTGTCACTTCTGAACAAGAGTTGCCTCTTTTCAAACTATGTCAATATGGTCCTTTCAAAGTCAACACTATACTTCCAACTATCCTTGAGCAACCAATCCTTGGTAAACCTTAGATTGTCCTCAACAATTGCTTAATCATTTTAGTCATATCCAATTCTAGACCTTTTCCCTTCTTAATGCCCCGGGCATTTGGAAAATTTTTTAGAAAGGATGAATATAGCACATGTAATCGATCCTATATCCGAAGTATATGGGACACGATTCATGATGTCTCACATAAAGACTAAACCAGTCTTTTGCTATAATATTTCCATTTCTATTTGCCAAGTTCTCATAATTCAGATTATGAAAAGGGATGCCGTAATCATAGTCGAATTTTAGAACGCAAATAATGGACCCATATATAGAATTTCCTTATGTTGAGCCATTCCAACATGAAATTCATATATATATTCTTGACTAAATACGATTAAAACCTCAATCTAAGCTTTTAGATTTGAGATGAAGTATAATATCCTCTCCCTTAATTATAGCAAAACAACTTTTTCCCAATTGAGACCTTTTTGTTTTTCTATAATTAACATTGCTAACTTGCAACCGTTATCAAAATTATCATGCTACCACTAACATGATAATTAATAGTATAACACTTATGCTCCCACTAGCTTTGACATGTACCCAGAAATCAACTAGACTTCTAGAAAATAAATACTTTACCAAAGTTCAGATTTCTGATACTAGATTGCCTTGATAAGACTTTATCAATATCATACACCTCTCTTTGATAGCTCACATGTGTGTCTAAACAACTTCAGAACTATGAAAAGAGATGTCGTAATCATAGTCTAAATTGTTTAAACCTTTTTCCATTTCTCATAAGTCAATGTTAGTGTGCCGATTATCCACGCACGCTCCACTAACGACTTTGAGAACTGCAAATATCACAATTGCTATCTAGCTAAAATCTACTTAGTGAAAGTGTTTCCTCACCATCATTTTCATGAATCGGAGAGAAACCTTATGACACTTAGATTTAATGGTGTATGTGCTCTTATCCATGTGAGTTGTCAAACCATAGTCACAAGACAAGGATAATGACAAATCCAAGCTCATTTGGACTGAACTCAATCTTAATTTCTTGCCAACTGGTAGCTCAAGGGCCTGCCATTGCTTCCAAGTTGTTGTGCAACCAATTGAGAACTCTAAGAACTCATATGCAAAGCTAACTTTAACTGGAATGGGCACAGAATATGTCAACATGATAAGTTATAAACCTCAAGCTGTGTGCTAGTGATGAAATAGAAGTTTTTGTTCTTGATTACTTCTTGAACCCTTTTAGGATCTTTTAGACTCCCACTGTCTCTTTGACCTATAAGACTTTCTTGCCAAATGTTCAAGAGATAGTGTGTGGATTCTAATCAAGACAAACACTTAACACAATTAGCCTTAATTGGTCTTTGTTTTATCCAAAACATCACAACTTACCAATTTTAAATGTCCAAGAGTAGAAAACTTTTACTCTTACATTTGACAAGTGTTTTAAACCTTCTTTAAGACATGTCACTCAAATTACAATCTTGGAGTATGACTCTAAGACTTGTATTGGAACAAAGTATGACTCATCTTCTTGATTTAACCATTCCAACAGTTCAAGTTCCTCTTCTTAGTCATAAGAATGCACTAAGATTTCCTTAGAGAACTAATTTTGATATGGTTTCTTAATCATTAAGATGATCACAAAACTGATACTAAAGTACTCTCCCATCTTTTCAGATTTGAGAAACTTTTATCTTTCTATCTAAGTTAATTCTTCTTATTCGCTCTTCCTTACATTGGAACCTTTTCCAATGTCTCAGAGTTACATTCAAGCTTGTAAGTATAACCATATTTACTGAGCTTTAGTAAACTATGACGAATAATCTTATCAATCTTTTGTGGTGGACTTAATCAGTGCACAAGAATGTGTACTCGATCCCTTAGTCCATTACTTGACTCACACATCCATGTGATCAAGTAATTTTTCTTAATTTTCCAATACTTGAAAGTTCTCATTCATCATGCTATACAACTTGCATGATTTCAAGTTCCGGTCCAATTGAAACTTGGGTGATGAGAATCTTTCCTTATTTGGTAAATTTAGACATTACCACAAATGAAAGAATCAATTTCATATTTCCACTCTTGCTATTAATTGAATCATATAAGCAACAATTTTTCCTCAAATGCCATTGTAAGGATATTTAAAATAAATAAAATCAAAAATTTTTCTTTTATTTTAAAACTTTACGGAAAAACTTATCCTTACAATCCATATGAAAAATTTGTTGTTATATATTCCTAAGCAATATCTCAAAACTCCTAAGAAGTAGCTCAAGAATCCAATCTTCAAACTATACGATAGAAATCGATCCATGCGATCAGATTCAGCATATTCTTTCTTTAAGTTTCTTCACTTTTCTTTGGCAGCTTCGCAACTAATGACCCTTCCTTTGGCAATATAAACATATGGACCCTTTGATAATGGTACACGGGACTATCTCAGACTTAGCCTTTATCTTTACCATTTGGTCAACCAAGTTGACTATGGCCGATCCCTTTCCACAGGGAAGAGAGAGCTTTACTAGATATCCAATGTCATCATTGTCAATGTCCATAAAGTTTTAGGAAGTTGATCTTAGCAAATAAATAAGATCATTAAGGGTCATGTCATAGTCTGTTTCATAGGTGTTCCAAAAGAACTCACTATGTGAACTAGAAAGTAGTTGAACCACCAACTTTCTCAAAACTTTGACACCTAACTCTCCCGGCTTGTCAATATGTGACTACATCTCCAAGATATGATCACACCTAGACCTTGCCTTGCTAATAGGGCTTGAGTGACCTTGAACTTGTGGGTTGGGGAGAATAATTGGAGGAGGTTAAAGAAGTATGATTTCCAAAGGACATCATCTTCATTTAGGAAAGCTTGTTTCAAGAGATTTGGGAAGATCATAGATGTCTAGACCAGACATCTTTTGGGAGATATTCAAGATAGTTGATCTAAAGTCCTTAATAAGACACCCAATATGAAATATTAAGGATAGGACCCAACAAACTATTTTATAACTTAGAAGAGGGATGCCGTAATCCAAGCTATAAAATATTTGAAGGTAGGTGAATGACGATTCACCAATTTCCACCAAGATAAACGAAATTTATTATAAGGTTTTAATTGGATTTGAAACTCCTAGATCTTTTTGAGATTCATTGAACTGTTCAATGGCATGTTTCAATCTCGAGTGTGCCCTTCAGTTTTTGTGATTGGGATGCCGAGGATCACAAAACAAGGTGTGAAGTAACCATGCAAATTACTTGGTACCCTTAAGTGTTTACCCCTCAATCGATGTGCCAGTTAACCACACACGCTCCATCGATACTATGATAAACATTAAGTTACCCTTTGCCTACCTTGTTAAATACGAGTTAGTGTGCAGGTTAACCACACACGCTCCACTAACCGACTTAAACAAAGTGCAAAGTGTAATTTCATGGATTAGCACATTATTCACATTTTTCCTAAGTAACTAAGATTAGGTATTATTAAGAGTTTAGTTACTTAGTATTTATCATTAATACTTTTAATGAAGGGAGAATTATAGTCCTATCAAACCCGTTCGGCTAACGACCCTCCACCGGTCAAGGAAGGGGTGGGTGAGAGTGGACACCCATTAAACTGTCATTTTATAGGCAGTAACCTTATACCCCTCTTATAGACCGGCTTCATGAATGAGGCCTAATAACAGTAAGACTGACTTTACTCTTATACATATATATATATATATATATATATATATATATATATATATATATATATATATATATATAAATATTATGAACTTATAATATTATAAAGTATAAGGGTTGAATTTTAACTTTTAAAATTCTAAGGGCTAACTTGGAATTAAAGTATTCATAAGAGAACGCTTTTCAAATTCCAAAACTTGAGGGCAAGTTTTGAAATTATTAAAAACTAATTAATTCCATAACTTATGAGTTTAAAGTAGT
This sequence comes from Lactuca saligna, assembly GCF_052625555.1. Classification (NCBI taxonomy): domain Eukaryota; kingdom Viridiplantae; phylum Streptophyta; class Magnoliopsida; order Asterales; family Asteraceae; genus Lactuca; species Lactuca saligna. Next base: position 148,380,911 of record NC_136425.1, on the reverse strand, counting down.
TTTAATTAAAAAAACTCTTCAAGTTCCATAACTTGAGGACAAGTTATGGAAGACTTTAAACTAATAAAAGAATTAACTTTTCTTTATTTTATAACTTATGGAAGTAATTAAGGTTACACATTTTAATTATTTATTTATTATTTAATGAAGAGACTCTTGGTCCTCCATAACTTGAGGACAAGTTATGGAGTCATAAAACCATTTAATTAGAACTAGACTCTTCATTTTTGTAACCTTTGCCAACATTTATGAGTTTTATGATTCTTAAATGTGACTTTTCATATAACTTGAGGACAAGTTACAAAAACACACTTTGGAATCAACTCTTAGATTAAAATGGATTGAAATCAACTATTTCACACAACTGTACTATTAATCTAAGCAACTCATAAGAACAAGATAATTCAAATCAAACTTTTTCATGTAATTAGTCTAAACTTTAAACTAATACAAAACATGAATCAATTGACAATTATCTTTGAAATTGGATTAGCATGAACATTACCACACTAAAATCAAGTTTATAAGTCCAAAAACATCTTAGGGTAATGTTCCTAGTCCAATTCCAGCCAAAAAAGTCGAATTTATGTTGTTTGGGGGTCCAACTCGTCGAGTGCATGACCCAACTCGGTGAGTTGGATCCATTTGATCACTTTTTTGGCATGGACTCGCCGAGTCTGATGATCAGACAGCAACAACTTCGATTTTTAAGTAGTTTTGCAAGTATAACAAGAAAACAAGCCTAGGCTCTGATACCACTGTTGGGTTTTAAGCATTCTAACACTCCTATGGTGTACATGCAACCCTATAAACCTTGGATCTATGTTTTCTCTATTATACATGCAAATAAGAACTTTCCAAGGCTTTAATCCTAACTAGCATATTATGAAGTTCTTATACTACAAAGTACTAGTTAGATGACATACCTTTTGATGTAGCTTGATGTCTTCAAGCTTTAAGAGCTTATCCCCAATAGTGTGGAAGCCTCAAGTGGAATCACAAATCACCAAAACACCTTGGAAGACTTTAGAGAATATGGATACTTGGTTCTCTCTAGTGAAATCGGCTAGCCCTTCTTAGTGTACCACACTAGTGGCAATTTCACCAACCAATGACATCTTTATATAGTATGGAGACTAGGATTAAACCCATGACCTTTCATTTCATATGATACATGGGTTAAACACTCCATGGACTATCCATGAGAGCTTAGCCCAACCTAAATGAACTTGTTCCATTCCATATATATAAGAGTCCATATTTAATTAGTTCATTTTGATCACTTAATTAATTCTAAATTAATTCTTGATCAATACTAATTAAATAATATGATTCCATATTAATATATTAGAAATTATAATATATTAATATTAATCATAAATATACTATTCTCAAAAGACTATCCATATAAATTGTGTTGGTGAAGTGAAACCCAAATGGACCATGCCGGTCGGGTCAAGTACATACCAAATATAGTTATGGACTTAGACATTAATCCAACAGCTCATGCAACTCCGACTTCGGCTCCCAAGTCAGCTCGGACCCCCTCCAATGCTGCCACTGGACTTGAACCAGAGGCACTTCCTTGTTCCTCAGAACCTTAACCTTTCGATCCAAAATCATGATCGGCCACTCGGCGTAATTCAGGCTCGCATCCACCTGAATGTCCTCTAGTGGTGCCACTGTCGTCTCATCGGCTACACTTCCTCAACTGGGATACGTGGAAGGTGTTATGAATCTGACTCAATTCCGCGTGTAGCTCCAACTGGTATGCTACTCTAACCACTTTGGCGGTCACTCTGAAAGGACCGATATATTGGGGTCCCAGCTTACCCCGCTTCCTGAATTGGATCACCCATTTCCATGGGGATACCTTCAGAAGCACAAGATCTCCAACCTGAAATTTTATCTCGAAACGTCGCTTGTCCGCATAACTCTTCTGACAACTCTGGGCCGTCAGTAACCTCTATCTGACCTATTGAATCTACTCTTTCATCTTTAGCACTATCTCCGTGCCACCCATCACTCTCTGTCCCACCTCTCCCCAGCAAATGGGATCCCGACACCTCCTCCCATACAGAAGCTCAAATGGAGGCATACCAATACTCAAATGATAGTTGTTGTTATAAGAAAACTCAGCCAGAGGTAGGTGGGTATCCCAAATTCCTCTGAAGTCCATGACACATGCACACAACATGTCCTCGAGCATCTGAATTGTCTGATCGCTCTATCCGTCCATCTGCAGGTGATACGCAGTGCTGAAATGCTAGCGCATGCCCAACTCCTCATGAAATTTCTTCCAAAACCTGGAAGTGAAACACACATCACGACCTGACATTATCGAGACCGGAACTCCATGCCGAGCTACCACCTCTCTCACATAGATCTCGACCAATGTCTCTGCAGAAGAGCTCTCACTAATAGCAAGAAAGTGAGCACTCTTCGTTAGCCTATCCATAATCACCCAAATCGCATCAACTCCATGCGCCGTTCTCGGTAATTTGGTGATTAAATCCATGGTAATCTGCTCCTACTTCCACTGGGGAATCTCTAAAGGCTGCAATGGACCATGCTGTCGTTGGTGCTCTACCTTGACCCGGGGGCAGGTCAAGCACCTCCCAACTACCCATGCAACATCCCTCTTCATACAGGGCCACCAATAATCTCTCTTTTGGTCCAAATACATCTTAGTGGCCCCGGGGTGGATCGAAAATATCGATCTATACGCTTCCTCCATCAGTATGCCTCGAGCTCCGCCCATATAGGGCAGCCAAATCTGCCCTTGGTATCCAGGACTGGAGTCATCACCGTCATCCTCATACCCATGTCTCGAATCGGGGAACTCTCTGCTCGGCAGCTCAGAGCGTCAACTACCACATTAGCCTTGCCCGGATAATATAGGATCTCGCAGTCATAGTCTTTCACCACATTTAACCATCTCCTCTGTCGCATATTAAGGTTGGGTTGGTCTATGAGGTACTTCAGACTCTTGTCGTCCGTCTATATAGTACACCGAACCCCATATAAATAGTGGTGTCAGATCTTGAGGGCGAACACTACCGCCCCCAGCTCTAGATCGTGGGTGGGATATCTTGTATCATGAGGCTTTAACTACATCGATGCGTATGCTATCACGTGCCTTCTCTGTATTAGCACCGCTCCTAACCTGGATATGGGTGCATCACAGAAAACCACAAAGTCGTCCACTCCCGTGGGGAAGGCCAACATCAGGGCTTTGCACAATCTCTAGCGAAGAGTCTCAAATGAGGTCAGCTGCTCGGGACCCCAAGTAAAAGTAACGCCCTTCCGGGTCCAACTGGTGAGGGGGATGGAAATCGTGGAGAAATCCCTAATAAATCTCCGATAGTAGCCAGCCAACCCTAGAAAACTCCTGATCTCGGTAGGGGGGATCTTGGCACCTCACACCTCATCACTTCCTCAATCTTAGCCGGATCGACCAGAATCCCATTCTGATTAACGAGGTGTCCTAAGAACTGGACCTCTCGTAACCAGAAATCACACTTGGAGAATTTGGCATAAAGCCTCTTCGATCTCAATACCCCAATAATCTCTCTCAAATGATCCCCATGCTACTCTCTTGATCTCAAGTACACCAGAATATCATCGATGAACACGATCACTGATCGATCCGAAATGGGCCTGCACACACGGTTCATGAAATCCATGAACGTTGCTGGTGCGTTGGTGAGCCCAAAAGGCATCACCACGAACTCTTAATGCCCATAACGATTCCTAAAGGCTGTCTTCTGGATATCCCCCTCGCGGAACCTCATCTGATGATATCCAGACCTCAAGTCAATCTTCGAAAACCAAGACGTGCCCTGAAACTGATCAAACAGATCATCGATCCTTGGTAGCGGATAACAGTTCTTGACCGTCAGCTTGTTCAACTCCCGGTAATCAATGCACATCCGGTGTGAACCATCCTTTTTCTTGACAAAAAGGATCGGCGCTCCCCTCGACGAGCTACTCGGTCGGATAAAGCCTTTCCTTAACAGATCCTGGAGTTGTGAGGATAACTCATGCATTTCCGGTGGTGCAAGACGATAAGGTGCCTTTGCGATAGGTGCTACCCCCGGAACCAAATCAATCCGAAACTCCACCTGGCTCTCAGGAGGCACACCCGATAACTCCTCAGGAAAAACATCTGGAAACACACTCACTATCGGAACCTCAGTGATAGAACTCAGTCACTCCATAGCAACTCGTGTATCCATTACATACGCTATAAATCCCTTGTAACCCTGTTGAAGACTCTGTCTCGCTATGGCAGCCATGAAAATGCTGACCCAGATCGGGTACCCTCGCCATATATTGTAAGCACTCCCCCACTAGGGTCTCTTCTGGTCACCAACTGACGCTCGCAGTCAATCATAGCTCTAAATTGACTGAACTAGTCCATGCCCACGATGATACCGATATCCCTCCTCGATCGGTACCAAATCTATCAGAAACTCGACTCTAAAAATCTCAAGCATACATCCCCGAATAACATCAATTGCAAATACAGCATACTCATCGACTATGGAGACTCTCAGAGGTCGACTCAATGCCTCTCATCGGATACTGATGTGACGACTAAATGCTTATGATACAAAGGATCGACTCGCACCCGAGTCGAATAACACTAGGGCTGGTACAGAATTCATAAAAAAAGTACCTATGCATAACACAATATAAGCATAAGTAACTCAGAATAGAATAACCAAAGGAATACATATCGGCCACGACATCAGGTGCTACACAGACCTCCTCCGCTGTCAGCTGGAAGGCTCTCCCACAAACCTTTGGCGCCTCGGCCTTCACGGGCCGACTCTCGCTAGCTCGTACAGTGGCTAGTGCAGATCCCTGAAGCAGCTGGGGGCACTCGACCTTTCGATGGCCGGTATGGTTGTAGTGAAAGCAAACTGCAAACCCCTTGGGGAAATCCTTCGCCATGTGCCCCTCCTTTCCGTACTTGTAGCAAGACCCCGCTTAACATATCCCCTCATGACCCTTGCCTCACTTCGCACAAGTGTCGCCCTTCTGTCCTCCCGATCTCAAATCTGCGGGCTTAGCCCACTTGGTTGTCGGCTGAGACTGTCCCAACCAAGGTTCTAAATGGCGTGAGGCATGGCGTGGTGGCAAGTCCAAGCCTCAAGCTTAACGAGCCTTGGCGAGCCACGGCGTTTTTCAAGGTGTTATGTAAGGCGGCGATTTTGTATTAATTTAAAATTATATTATCACATAAATATAAATTTATATTAAATATAACTACTTTTTAGAAGTGTTAAATCAATAACTAATAACAAAAAGTTAACAAAAACCACAATAATTGTATCTCCGGTTTGAAAAGACATAACAAAGAGAAAAAAACTGTGTCTCAAACGAAAAAACATGCGCCATAACACGCCATAACGCGCCATGGCGCGCCATATCACGCCTTGCCACATGTTACGCCTAACAGCAACGTTATGAAGCTTTTCGTAACGGCGAAGCCACGCCTCACGCCATGGCGCGCCTTGGCGCGCGCCATGGCGTGCCTTTTAGAACACTGGTCCCGGCTGCTGGTCTCTCCCTTGAGACTCCGCCTCCTCCCTGGCCCGAGTCTTTAGCTCAATTTCCCTCTTTCGGGTATTTGTCTGGAGCTCAGCAAATGACCGATAAGACGAGTTCGCCACGAAATCATAGATATCCTTCCTCATAATGCTCAAATACCGGCTCATACGTGCTTGCTCAGTAGACACGTGCTCCAGGCAGAACATCACCCTCTCATGAAACATCCTCGTAATCATTGTAATAGACTTTGTCCTCTGCTTGAGGGACAAGAACTCCTGGGCCAACCATTCCCTCTCCACCAGGGGGAACATACTCCTCTCAGAACATCACAGTAAACCTCTCCCAAGTCACGGTAGTGTGCTCTGCAGGAGTAAAATGAGCTGTCACAAACTTCCACCAATTCTTCGCTCCCAAGCAAAGCTGGTTCAGCACGAACTGTACCCTCAAGTGCTCTGGACATGAACGAGTGTAGAAACACCCCTCGATATCCGAAATCCATTTCATCGCAACAATCGGATCCTGCATCCCATCAAACTCTGGTGGCTTCGTGTTGCTGAACTCTCGGTACAACAGCGAGTCACCGCTTGTGGCCTGGCAGCAACGACAGTTGCGGTGGCTGCAGTAGCAGCCGCCTCGGTAACAGCATCATATCGCTCATCAAATGTCTCAATCAAAGTGGCCTTAATAGACCCAAACATCCCCGGGATGGCCTCTCGGATAGCTCCGGCCACCTGGTCATGAATCATCCGGCAAATCTCATCATCGCTAACTCCACTGGTCCCTGGGGTGTGGCGCGTACCCACCATGATGTCTCTAAAACATAAGAAAAAATAATCATACTCGATCGAGAATACTCACACTCGATTACCCACCCCTACTTGTTTCTTAGCATCCTAAGGATTCTTACTTGGATTGCTCATCGATCCGGTTACTACCTTCCACACCGCATTTGTGTTCATCCCAGTCTCCCTCCTATGATCCTTCTCCACAAGTACTCTATATCTCAGCTAACATGGACCACTCTCATAGTAGATCTCTCATAAGCTCATCTCTGTTACATACTCGCACTCAAGCAACTCACTATCAGCAGTAACTCCTAGGATAAGGCATCACAAATCAGGACACTCTAGTCCTAAATTATGAAATACCTAGCTTACTCTCTAGCATGCATAACATATCGCATAATATCTCATAAATATCGCATAACACAGAAAGTAAGGGTATTTTGGGAAAATCATCGTTCGGGCTCTGGCTGATTGTACACACTGCTCTTCTTGTTTTCTTTTAGAAACTCTTACTCGTTTTTAGAAAAATCGTTTCTTTTGAAAAAAAATTCTCAAATCCTCAATTTGAGTCCAGACATACCCGAAGGGGCATCCAAATCCCTCAAATCAAGGCTCAGATACCAACTTGTAACGACGTAAATTTTTCAAAACAAATTTTCACTTTTAAAACACGGTAAATTACACATCATATTTCTCAAAATCTTTAAGTCTCAATATCAAACATATTTCGAAGTAGTTTTTCTATAAATCCAGGATCTACAATAAAACATAACTCCAGCTCAGGTGTGTGTACAATCAAGCTAGTGCCTTCCCGTGATCCTCAGAGGTACCTGAAACACAAAACACATAACACGGTAAGCACGAAGCTTAGTGAGTTCCCCATTATACCATGCACATATAATTAACCACTCAAGGCTATGGCTCTGTAAGACCCTCTGGTCAATGTGTCTCAGTGGGACCCTCCAGTCCCACAACTTTGATGGACCCTCTAGTCCTAACTTTGTGGACCCTCTGGTCTTAACTCTGTAAACTCTAAGTAATACACATCATAAATCAAAAAGAAATAATGCAAAATATCACAAAACATAGATAAGCACATAAGACATCTCTATCACACAACATACCACTCATGGTAAAGTATAGTGAGAAGACTCACCTCGTAAGAACTAAGATATTCTCGAACTCAAATCACCGGTCTAGCCTCCGCCTAATACACACACAATAATCATCCTTAATTAATAACGACTTTCACAAGGCTAGACTAATCCTTCCATACACTCACAGGAGGGTAAAAGACCATTTTACCCCTCCATGCGCTTAATAGACCACATGTTGACCAACCCTAAAAGTCAACTGAAAATCAATGGCAGGGAGTACGCTGCGCGTACCAACTCCTTACGTTGGGCGTACTCAGATGCCATGCAGGCATCGGGGATACTCGACCCCTATGTTGTACGTACTAGGATTACGCCCAACGTACGTCCCAGTTTCACTCTCCTCACATTTTTGGCCTTAAATAGTTAAGATGTTGGCTCATAATTCAGATCTGGGCTCCCTAATGTCTCTTAATCCATAAAGTTGGTGACTTTAATCCTTTGCATGGCTGAATTGGTCAAAAACACTCAAAACACCCATCCACTTTTCCTTATGAAGCTCATAACTCGTGCAAGGCTCACTCCTAACGTCCAAGATTGGATTTTTATGACTTTACTTCACAAAATACATTGAAAAGCGGTAGACCAAGGTCTCTGGAGCTCATTATCTCATAAAGTCTCCATCTTTTGGGACCAAAACCCTAAAACATTCCATAAGAATGAACCAAACCATACAATGAGAAAGCTTGAAGCTTTATACCTTTTTGTGAAGCTTTCCACACAACTAAGTTCAAATCCAAACTCCTGGGGCTCTCACTCCTTCTTCTCCAAGCTCCTTCTCTTCTTCAAGAACACAAAACTACACTCACAAGCTCCCAAATGCACTCTCCAGCTATAAGGATAACGACTTAGGGTTAGGAGGGTCTGGTGTCTGGGAATGGGAGCCAGTAATGAGGCCATCATGTCCTTTAAATAGGGAGCTCAATAACAATTAGGGTTTCATTCTGGGCCTAGTACACCCAGCGTACTAGGTGGCCTTTGCGTCACATGCACACATTCGAGTACGATGAGCGTACACTCTAGTACGCCCCGCGTACTCGTTTACCACCTTTTCTCTAAGAAGGGCCAAAATAGACATGAGCTCAAAAGATCAAGGTTTACAAGATATACCTAGACTTGGGATGTTACAAGTATCAGTTGAAGGGTTCAAGGTTAAAGAATGGATTCAATTTTATTGGTAGATCAGGCCCTTGTGATTGTGTTTTGGATTGGTTCTGTCGTGAGGGGCATCAAGATAAGTCAAGGTAGTATTAATGATTTGAGACTTGTATATGGAGTCACTTGTTATTCGGATAATATGCTAAGAGAATTGCAGTTTGGATTAAATAATCTTAGAGTAAATGATTTGATCCTGTTACACAGCTCTTGTCTGAGTCTAACCGTTGTAGGGATGAGTCTTCTACTCGAAGGATTATCTGAGCCTTCTGTCAAGTAGAAGTGTTCTGCATCAACGAATGGTCAGTAATTTTGTTCTCAATAGAAGCATCAACTCAATCAAGAGTGGGAAGCGTTTTGTTTACGTCTAGACTTCAATGAGGATTTGACCTGGTAGTGGTTTATTATGAGCGGTCTTTCAGGGAGTCAAACCAATTCGAGATTTTAGGTTTCGGTAAAGTAGAGGTGGTTTTCTGAATGGGATTAAGAATTCGTTCATCTTCAGGTTAGAGAGCCCTGATAAGGTTGGTTTCAATTGCCTTGGGAACGTCGTGGTATGCTCGGGGATGTGGTCGTGTTGCTCGGGTTGTCTGGCATGCCGAGGATAGTAAGAAGTTATGGCCTTTATAGTGTTTTAGGGTTTAAGAGGAAACTCTAGTATGTGGGGCGTACCTAGGGATTACGCAGGGTGTACTAGTGCGAAATGTTATACGTGAGGCGTAATTTGGTGTATGCTTAGCGTACTGCGATGGGAGGATCGAAAGTGCGAGGCCTTGTACGTTGGGCGTACGAGGATTACGCGAAGCGTATGTAGAGTTAGTGGAAACCCTAATTAAGGGTGTTGTACCCTACATAAGCATCTTAAGTCTTTAGGGATGGCCTCTTTACCAGCCTTCAAGCCCCCAAAACCCTGGAAATCATCACGTAGCCTCCTTTGATGGACATTTGAGTTCTTGAGGAGAATTTGGTGCTGTTTTGCTCATTTTTAAAGAGATTGAAGGAGGAGGAAGGTTCATAGCTTGGTGGGGAACTTAGCGATCTAGAACCATTCATCACTTTGCAAGCTCCTAGAGGTATCAAGTTCAAATCTTGACTTGTTAATGCATATATCTCTTATTGTCTTGATTTTCATGCTTTGGGGTCCCTTTTTGGGTTGATTGATGAGCTAGATGTTTGAAGGACTTATCCTTTTTGGATCTGAGTTTATTGGGAGTTCCTTATAGGTAACGGTGCCAACTTTCTGGGATATTGGGTCTCATGCTTACATTAAGTCATATGTTAAGTCCTTTTAAAGCTAAAGAACTTCATTTACCCATGCATAAATGTAAAGTTGGTAACTTTATGTGATTATCCAGCTCAAAGATGTCAGATCTAAGTTTTGGGATCAATGTCTTAACAAATTAAGATGCAATTTGAGTTTGAGTTGAATGGAGGAGTACGTTGGGCGTACAAGCCTGTACGCGCAGCGCACAAGCCCTTAAGCCAGTATGCTTAGCGTACAAGTTGAGTACGCCCCGTGTACTCAGCAAGATGTGATTTCGGTGTCTATGCTTCGTTTGGGCCATCTTTTGGGCTTAGTTGTTTTGGGATCTGTTGGGCCATCTTACGTTACCTTTCTCCAAGATGATTGTAGTTGATGGATAATTTTAGTAATGTTAACTATCACATATAAGTATATTACAATTAATGATTTTATATACGTATATTAAACTTTCAGTAATATTTATAGGCCCCTAAGATTATTGGGCCATGAAGGATTGCCCTTTTTATCTCCACATTAAAACGGGCTTGTGTTTATTGAACAAGACATAAAGACTACACCAAAATGTCCGAAAAGTATTACAATTAAGAAAAATTGTATAAGAATAAAATATTATACATTAATGAATACCATATATCAATTTAAATAGAATAATAAAATTAACCCACAAAATTACTCCTCTAAAAGCATCATCGTTTGGCTTAAGGGGTTGTTTGTCCGAGTAGTCTAAGTGCTTCAATAAGAGTATCCTTAAACCTATTCACGTCAACCCTTATATTCTGCCTATCTAAATACGTCTGCTTTCCAAAATAATACCCTTTAGCGAATACAGATCCTGGATCCGAAATAACCGGGTCATCACGTGGATACGAGTCAATAAGCGAACTCTCCTCCGGTCCAATCTTATACTCCAAGTAATGCAACCCCATAGCAGGCGCCGGTTCACCAAAATAAACCGTCGAAGGCCACTCCAGCGCTAGTGGCACCACCTGCACGACCACCGCTCCCGCTGGCAAAAACACCAGGTTTGTTAACCCGGCGCCGTGAGCTCCGACGAGAACACTGCAGGTGCTCACCAGCTTTGCAAATTTATCCAAGTTTGACATCTTTTTGTTACTCCTCACCACCACTACCTCAAACCCTAATTCCTCCATCATGTCGACCATTTCATCTTCGTTGGTGAACGACCTTGTTTTCCTGCGAGACACAAGAAGCAACTTCGGTGTTGCAGAACCCGTTTCGGAAACATTCATGCTCGTCAAACCATACGTTGCTCTGAGGAAAGCTCTGAATTCAAATATGGAGTTCCCTTTGGGAACTTCAGACGAATTTATGGCTAAAAAGTTATGGAACTTGAGCCCAACCACAGCTCCGGGAAAGCAATGAACGCTCTTGTTCACCATTGGATTCAAGACATCGTATTGCGATAAGCTCGTGAAAATCCGTTTAAACTTCTCTACCAAATAAGGGTTGTAATCAACGAAAATGAACTGAACTCGTGATTTGAATAGTCGAGAAGTGATGAATAATGGGATGATGATTTCATTGAATTCATGAAATGTGTTTCCTGCGAAGACACCGGATGAGAAGACAACTGCTGGAACTTTATGGTTGTATTCACAATATCTTGCCGGAGTTTGTTGTCGTTCACGGAGGAACTTGACCGGAGTTACATTTTTCAAGAGATCAGATTGGTGCCATGCATATGGACGCACTTGTACAATTTTTTCCTCCTCTTTAACCAAAAAATCGGTATAATTAGTCGAATTGAATCGAGTAGACGTATAAATTTCCATGGTTTTGATATCTATCTTTACGTGATTAATTGCTACACAAACCAACGGGTGAAGTGTAGCATCACAAGCGAAGCCACTCGTGTCAAGATTTCGTAGATCATAATCTCCTGTGTTTCAACACAAACAAATATGTGATTTAATTTTTATTAGTCATATAATCAACACACACACATAAAAAAATTAAAAAATAAAAAATAAATGAATAAACAAAACAAAAAAATAAAAATAAACACATGACACAACTAACCAACTATTTCCCATCTTTTAATTTAGCCATGAGTTCCTATTTACTCTAGATGCTTACACGTTTTTATGTAAAAGCAGTAGGCCACATAAGTACATTTATTTGCTGGCAAATATTTGTCTTTTAGAGTTTACTGTATTTTAATATCCATTTTTTATAGTTTTTGACTTCTTGTCGTATGCTAATCATATATTTTTTTTATAGTTTTTTAATATCCATTTTATATAGTTTTTTTTTTTTTTTTTTTATAGTTTTTATAGTTTTTACTGTATTTTAATACCGCATTTTTAAACATGGTGGTGCACAATGGTGGTGGTAGATAGTGGTGGTGGTGGTGGTGGTTTGTGGGGTGTGTGACAGTGTGAGTGAGTAAGAGGCACGAATGGTGACTAACCTACAAGGGATTTAAGAAATGGTTGAAAGTCATCTTCAAGAACGCCAACTCCATCCATTAACGTAGCAGACAAATCTCCATTTCCTACAAGATACACAATACTTCAAACAAATCTCTTACGTATATATATCTACAAGAAAATCTCATATACTAAATTTAGATAAAACTCAAAAACTAAAACATACCGAAGCAAAAGTTGATGGGGTTGAATGCAAAAGATTGAGTGTAAAACAAGTAGATGAATGCAAGCAAACCGATTATTTGAGTTGCACCACAAACCACCCTTCGATGCCCCTCCATTGATTCAGCAAAAGAAAGCTTATAATCTCAAAAGAAGTGGTTGAAAGCAAGAAATCTAATGATCTTTCCTTCTATAAATCCAAGAATGTTGATCCAATTCTCATCAATAGTTTTTATTTCTCGTCGCTTTCAAGTTTCAAATTTGCATATAAATTTTCATCTGTGGGTCTCGTCATGTGATGGAAAATAATTCTGTACAAAGTTTTAATCGGGGGAGAAAGATGGTATATATACGAGTAAATTACAAGAATGGTCCCTACGATTTGAGGTAATGTATTTGTTTGGTCCCTAATTTATTTTTTTAACCCGTAAGGTCCTTACTGTTTGTCTTTGTTACACATTTTGTCATTATTTTTTGTTTTTGTTATATGTTTAGTTTCTGTCTTACCTAAAAATACTATCATTTAAATAAAGAAAAACGGAGATGTAAGTAAAGTAATTAAGGTGAGAGGGGTGACGTTAGGGTGTTTATTTAAATAAATTAGAAAAACAAAGAAAAAATAGTCTTTTTAGGTAAGATAGGAACCAAACGCGTAACAAAAACAAACAATAGGAAAATTTCAAGTTAAAAAAATAAGTTAGGGATCAAATGCACAAATTACAGTAAACCATAAGGACCATTCATGTAATTCTCTCTCTCTCTCTCTCTATATATATATATATATATATATATATATATATATATATATATATATATATATATATATATATTATGTTTGGTGGTATTTATAAGCATCTATATAGGTGTCAGGTTGGACTCGTTTAAATTAAATAAGTTGGTTTAAGTTGCTATTTATTATGTTTTCAACGGATTAAACTAATAAATATTATAATTTGATCATACATAAAATTGAGTTGGTAGGTTGAAAGTTCTTATTTATTTACTATAGCTTAAATTGTTATATTAACAATAATCAAATTATAAACCCGTGTACTATAGGGTGGCAACTCTCGATCCAACTCGTAACCCGATACTAACCCAACCCGAAAATAGACGAGTTTGGGTTGAGATTTTTGACCCGTCAACCCACCAACCCATTTATTTCATAAGTTGGGTTGAGTTATCTGTTTGAGTTCGCGGGTCAACCCACCAACCCGTATATATATATATATATATATATATATATATATATATATATATATATATATATATATATATATATATACATTTAAAAAATGATATATTTAATTATTAATGAAATTTGATTTCCATCCGCATTCATAATATTCTGTATCATTGTAATAAATATATATATATATATATATATATATATATATATATATATATATATATATATATATATATATATATATATATATATATATAATACATCTAAAAAATTATATATTTAATTATTAATGAAATTTGATTGTCGTATTCATAATATTTTGTATCATTGTATTATTTCCGTATTCATATGTGACTAATCTGTATTTGTGGTTCATTAATCAGAAAAAGAAAAAATACATGTCGTTATTTTCACGAGTCACGAACGAATAACACTTCTACTTTGTATGAATGTTTTCATTTATTCATTTTTATTTGAATGTTATTGATTTTATGAATTTAATTATGTTGAAAACCCTTTTTTTATGTTAATTACTTTAATCATTTTATGAATTTTTGTTGAAAAAACCTTATTTTTAAAATGCGTTGTTTATTTATTAAATGGGTTATATTCAGGGGGGCCAAAATTTATGGGCTATCTAGTGCATATATATATATATATATATATATATATATATATATATATATATATATATATATATATATATATATATTAATTATTACGTAAATGATTTTTAGAACCTAAAGTTGATTCAAACTCAAATTAGCTGAAAAGATAAACAATTTGGGTTGCTTTTTATTGCTAATTGAACACGTTTACAGTGAATAATAAATGATATTTTTTTAATCGTTATTATATTTGTCTTTAAGGGTCCCTTTTTTTCTTTTCGCCCCGGGCCCCGTATATGTTTGGACCGGCCTTGGTTATATGGGTTGGGTTTGACCCACAAACTTGTGAACCCGCGAACCCATATACTTAAACATGTTATATGGATTGGGTTGGGTTGAGGTTTCCAACCCACCAACCCGTGACCCGCCAACCCATCAACCCATATATTATATGGGTTGGGTTGAATTTATGTTTTTTGACCTATCATCCCACCAACCCGTGACCCGTCAATCCGAACTTAACCCAATTGCCAAGCCTAGTGTACTACATGATTTCGTTAAAAATAAAAATTTAATATAACATTTTATAAATTACATATTTAATAAAGTAATACTTTCATAGAAATACAAAAAATATAACCAATATAATCTAATAAAAATTATTTACATTTTAAAAAAGTGATATGTAATATAGTGATTTTAGATTTAATTCTAGAAGTTTTGAAAGAGAAAAGAAAGAAAATATGCATTTATTCTGAAATATAATAGAATGAATGACCATTTATATATATATATATATATATATATATATATATATATATATTCACTAAAATATTGATTTAAAATTTAAATAAAATAAAAAATAAAAATAAAAAGTTGATAAGTGTGAAAACAATGATTCTAAAATTTTCAAAAATAGGACATGTATCAAACTTAATGAGAACATTATATATGGTAAAAATTATTTTTATTTATTAGATAAGGTAAACTTTTTATTTTGTAATATAATTTTTACAATTAAATATATTACATTATTTATATATAAAACAGATTATGATAAAATATATTCACCATTTAACTCAGCTGAATCCTATTTCGTATTAAAAAGTTACCTAAATAAATTTTAATTCGACTATAAATCTCTTACTTAGTCCGGCTCCATATCACTAAAAAAATGCCAATTAGGACGACGGTAAAATGGTCACCGACAATAGGAGTCGTCACTAAGTGATTTAGTTAACAAGTATCAAGTCGTCATTATAAGTCCGTTACAAAAGTGATTTAGTGACAAAATATATAAGTGGTCACTAAATAGAGACTAAAATATATTTGTCATTAAATTTGTGACAATCGATTTCGTCACTAATCAATGAAAGTCATCATTATTTTAGATAATTAGTGACAAAAAAATGGTTATTAAATACTTATTGTTAGAGACCTAAAAAAATTGATGGTTGTTTAAGAAATTGTGAGAAAAGAAAATATGCTATAAATTGAGTTGCTATACACTTTCATAGTTATAATTGGAAAGAATTTTCATAGCTAATGATATAATAGGAACAAATAGAAGTAGAATGTTATAAATAACCTATCATCGAAAGTATGTATGTAACATTATAAATTTCCAGATAAATTTTTCATTTTCAAAATCACATAATTCCAATTATAATTCTTCAAAAATCCACAATTGATTAAATTATCACAAAATACAAATCAATAATTATTAGATAATAATCCAGGATCCTGTAAAACATGAACTCCATCTCGTGTGTACAATCAAGCCGATGCTTTCCCGTTATCCTGAAAAATACCTGAAACACATATCACATAACACGGTAAGCACAAAGCTTAATGAGTTCTCCAAAATACCACACACATATCGTTAGCCTCTCATGGCTATATCTCGATAAAGACTCATCGGTCAATGTGTCTCAGTGGAGACCCTCCGGTCCCACAACTCAGGTTGGACCCTTCGGTCCTAACTCATAAAGTTCAGAATAATATACAACATAAATCACAAAGACATAATGCATGATATCACATAACTCAGTATAAGCATACAAGACCCTTCGGTCACACAATATTACCACTCAGGTAAGTATAGTGAGAAGACTCACCTTGGAAGTAAGCAAGTGGACCTAGCACCCCACGAACAATCTAGACTCCACCTACATAATATAATTATCTAATGAGAAATTAGTAATAACCACTCTGCGATGCTAAACTAACTTCTCCACTAAATCTTAAAATTGTGAAAATACCATTTTACCCCTCCATGGCCTCTAAAGTCCACAATTGACCAAACCCTAAAAGCCAACGAAAGTCAACGCTCAAGTCAACAGTCCATTTTGACTAGACTCGTCGAGTACCTCTACGCGACTCGTCGAGTTCCTTCATTTTCTCATAAGTATCGGGGAATTACAACTCAACAAGTCGAGTTGTCCCATCAACTCACCGAGTGGTAGCACGTCCAGTATATCGAGGCAAACCCTAGCTGACTCGTCGAGTTGGCTCATGCACTCGCCGAGTCCCTCTAGACAATTTCTTATTCAGACAATTTTAAGCGGAAATAAGTTCCCAAACTCTAGATCTAGCCTCCCAAGGCTGACATACCATGTAAAGCTGCAAGCTTTACATCCATGCAGGGCATCTAGGGCTCCAAATGCCAACATAAGCTCTATATAGGGTTAGATGCATCAAAGCTTGCCACTAGCTTGTTAAAGCGTAGACCTTTTGGGCTCAAGGGATCTCATATGGTTCAGATCTGAAGTCTTAACTCCTTGGCAAGCTCAAAACACTCTAGAACTCAAGGAAAGATGGAAAAAGGCTCTAAACTCCTTAGAAACGATATCTAACCAAACAATGAGCAAGGTGGTGACTTTTTACCTTCAAACAGGAGCTAAGAATGAATGAACAGCGGATCCAGAAGCTCCTTCTCTTCTTAAGCCTCTTGCTCCTTGAATTTCCTCCAAATATGCACTAAAACACACAATATTAGCCTCTCTTTCTCACATACAAGGTTACTGCTCGATTAGGGTTTTTCACAGAGTGTTAGGGTGATAAATGAGATGGAAATGAAGGCTTAAGGTCCTTTAAATAGGACACAGACCCTGAAAATTGGGGTTTTCTCACTCAGTGCCTACTCGTCGAAGTGAGGTGTTTAGTTAGAGTTACGTGGACACGGGTGCCCTCCTCGTTCATCCACTTCAAAAAATTCCTTTTATGGGGTCCGGTTTTACCACCACCTTTGTGTACAGGGTTGGTCCCGATGCTAGGTACTTGAGGAATGGGTCGTGTTGGTGCTGAAGGGGCAGGAGTTGCAACCCGCCGTTGTTGCATGGCAAGTCTTTGGGATCGTTGGCGCTCCTTTCGAGCTCGGCGATTTCGTTTCCTCCTCTCGGTTTTACAACTTTGTACGTCCATGACTATTTCCCTTTGTTGGCTTCCTGGATTGATACATCGATCGGAATTTTCAATTCCTTCGTTAATCATGATTGCATTGCCAGCATTGAGGTGTACAAGGATAGCTGTCACGGCAGTTGTTACTGCGGCTTGGAATGTAGCGGCATCGATATGAAGGATAGGGGCTTCGTTGATTGGCTGACTATTTCCAGATGATGACATGATTCTACAACACGAAAAACAAGGAGTTCGTGAGTGACCAAGGTTGACTCTATATTATTTCGAGCCTAACTAAGAGATGAGTTATTATACATGAAAACTTAACTTATACACATTATGATATAACCAAGATTGGGCAGATAGTGAAATGTGTGATTCTAATTTAGTTTCACATCCCAACGAGGAAAGGAAACTAAGTTAGAAATCTCACATTCTATTGTCTACCAAGTCTTTGTTATATATAATTGTGGAATGTATGAGTGAGGAAATCATAATAATAACATTCTTATTGATCCCTCTTAATGAACTCGAATTTCTAGTAAAGGTCATCATTGAACCTAGATGTATATTGGCCGTTCTCCTATAGAGTAGAAGTATGTTCTCGAAGGTTTGACCTACATCCCTATGATGCAGTCCTATTACGGAGTAGAAGTGAGTTCGTAGAATGGTCTCATGACGTTTGT